>NW_023416313.1:88422930-88615430 GCF_014108235.1 Myotis myotis | reverse complement strand
TTACCCACTCATCTAATGAAGGGCACTTGTGCTGTTTCCAGATCTTAGTTATTGTACATTGTGCTACTGTGAACATAAGGATGGATATTTTATTTATTTATTTATTTATTTATTTATTTATTTATTTATTTCATTTTTTATTAAATTTATTGGGGTGACATTGGTTAATAAGATCATGCATATTATTTCTGATTGGTGTTTTGGGTTTCTCAGGATATATCCCTAGGAGTGGGAGCACTGAGTCAAAGGCAGTTCCATATTTAATATTTTGAGGAAACTCCATACTGTTCTCCACAGTGGCTGCACCAGTCTGCATTCCCACCAGCAGTGTACTAGGCTTCCCTTTTCTCCACATCTTCTCCAGTATTTGTCATTTGTTGATTTGTTGATGGTAGCCATTCTGACAGGTGTAAGGTGATACCTCATTATCGTTTTAATTTGGTGATCAGTGACTTTGAGCATTTTTTCATATATATCTTGGCCTTTGTATGTCCACTTTCAAGAAGTGCCTATTTAGGTCCTTTACCAATTTTTTAATTGCATGGTTTGTCTTCCTTTGTAAAGTTGTATGAGTACCCTACATATTTGGAGATTAACCCCTTATCAGATGTATCATTGCCAAATATGTTCTCCCATAAAGTGGGCTCTCTTTTCATTTTGTTGATGATTTCTTTTGCTGTGCAGAAGCTTTCTATTTTGATGTAGTCCCAATTTTTTATTTTGCCCTTAGTTTCCTTTGCCATTGGAGATGTATCTGCAAACATATTGCTACAAGAGATGTCTGAGATTTTGCTGCCTATGGTTTCGTCTAGGATTTTTATGGTTTCATGTTTTACATTTAAGTCTTTTATCCATTTTGACTTTATTCTTATGTTTGATGTAAGTTGGTGGTCTAGTCTCATTTTTTGCATGTGACCTGTCCGATATTCCCAAAACCATTTATTGAAAAAACTGTGTTGGCTCCATTTATATTCTTGCCTCCTATGTAAAATATTAATTGAGCATAATGGCTTGGGTTGATTTCTGGGGTCTCTGTTCCATTGATCTATATGTCTATCCTTGTGCCAGTACCAAGCAATTTTGAGAATAGTGGCTTTGTAGTATAAGTTGATACCTGGTATTGTGATCCCTTCAATTTTGTTCTTCTTTGTCAAGATTGCTGCAGCTATTTGAGATCTTTTTTGGTTCCATATAAATTTTTGGAGTATTTGTTCTAGATCAAATATGCCATTGGTAATTTAATAGGGATTGCATTGAATCTATAGATTGCTTTGGGTAGTGTGGACATTTTAGTGATATTAATTCTACCAATCCATGGACATGGTATATTCTTCCACTTGTTTATATCTTCCTCTATCTCTTTTTCAACATCCTATAGTTTTCCAAGTACAAGTCTTTTACCTCCTTGCTTAAGTTTATTCCTAAGTATCTTAAATTTTTTGTTGTAATGGTTAATGGGATTGTTTCTTTAGTTCGTCTTTCTGAGAATTCATTATTGGTGTATAAAAATGCCATCAATTTCTGAGTGTTAATTTTGTATCCTGCTGCATTGCTGAATTCGTTTATTAAATCTAGTAGTTTGTTTGGTGGGGTCTTTAGGGTTTTATATGGACAGTATCATGTCATCTGTGAATAATGAGAGTTTTACTTCCTCCTTTCTAATGCAGATGCCTTTTATGTTTTCTTCTTGTCTAATTGCTGTGGCTAGTACTTCCAGTACTATTTTGAATAAGTGCGGTGAAAGTGGACATCCCTGTCTTGTTCCTGTTCTTAGGGGAAATGGTTTTGGTTTTGCCCATGAGTATGATGTTGGCTGTAGTTTGTCATATATGGCTTTTATTATGTTGAGGTATGATCCCTCTATTCCCACTTTGTTGAGAGTTTTTATCAAAAATTGGTGTTGATTTTTCGAATGCTTTTTCTAGGTCTATTGATATGATCATGTGATTTTTGTCTTTCAGTTTCTTTATGTGATGTATCATGTTTATTGATTTATGAATATTATACCAGCCTTGCATTCCTGGAAGAAATCCCACTTAGTCATGTTGTGTGAACTTTTTAATATATTGCTGGACCTGATTTGCTAATATTTTGTTGAGGAGTTTAGCATCTGTGTTCATCAGGGATATTGGCCTATAATTCTCTTTGTAGTGTCTTTATCTGATTTTGGAATTAGGATAACGCCAGCCTTATAAAAAAAAAAAAATCCTTGTAAGTGTTCCTTCCTCTTAAATTTTTTGGAACAGTTTGGAATAGTTAATTCTTCTTTGAATGTTTAGTAAAACTCCCCATGAAGTCATCCAGATCCGGGCTTTTATTTACTGGGAGTTTTTTGATTACTGCTTCAATATCCTCAATTATTATTGGCCTATTCAGGTTTTCTGATTCTTCCTGATTCAGTTTTGGAAGATTGTAATTTTCTAAGAATTTGACCATTTCGTCCACATTGTCCAGCTTATTGGCATATAGTTGCTCATAATATTTTCTTACAAACCTTTGTATTATTGTGATGTCAGTTGTTACTTCACCGCATTTGTTTTCTGATTTTAATTACTTGGTTCCTCTCTCTTTGTTTCTTGATGAGTCTGGCTAAAGGTTTGTCAATCTTGTTTATCTTTTCAAAGAACCAGCTCTTGGTTTCAATAATCTTTTGTATTGTTTTTTAGTCTATATGTCATTTATTTCTGACTTAATCTTTATTATTTCCTTCCTTCTACTTACTCTGTTCTTTTCTTATTGTTCTCTTTCTAATTCTTTAAGTTGTAGGATTAAATAGTTTATTATTAATTTTTTTTTGTTTTTTGAGGTAGGCCTGTAGTGCTATGAACTTCCCTCTCAGGACTGCTTTTGCTGTGTCCAATATATTTTGGGTTGTTGTGTGTTCATTTTCATTTTTTTCCTGGATTTTTTTTGTGTGTTTTTTTCTTGATCTCATTATTGATAACCCATTCATTGTTTAATAATGTGCTATTTAGCCTCCATGTGTTTGACTGTTTGAGTGTTTTTATTGTAGTTGATTTCTGATTTCATTCCATTGTGATCTGAAAAGTTGCTTGATATGATTTCAAGTCTCTTGAACTTGTAGAGACTTGTTTTGTGTCCTATCATATGATCTATCTTTGAGAATGGTCCATGTGCACTTGAGAAGAATGTATATTCTGCAGCTTTGGGGTGAAATGTTCTATAAATGTCAATTAAATCCATATGATCCAGTGTGACATTTAGAGTCACTGTTCCCTTGTTAATTTTGTCTGGAAGATCTAATCAGTCAGCAGGCTGTTAAAGTCCCCTACTATGACTGTATTGCTATCTATCTCTCCCTTAAAGTCCTCCAGAAGTTTTATATATATATATATATATATATATATATATATATATATATATATATATATATATATTTAGGTACTCCTATATTGGTTGTGTATATGTTTACCAGAGTTATAGTCTCTTGTTGGATCATTCCTTCTAATATTATGTAGTGACCTTTATTGTCTCTTGTGATGGACTTCATTTTGATGTCTATTTTGTCAGATATGAGTATTACTATCCCAGCTTTCTTTTTATTTCCATTTGCATGGAAATGTTTTTCTATCCCTTCACTCTCATCCTATGTGAAGGTGGGTCTCTTGTAATATAGCATATATTTGGGTCATGTTTTCATATCCATTCAGCTACCCTGTCTTTTGATTGGAGCATTTAATCCATTTGTATTTAAGGTTATTATTGATAGGTAATTATTTAGTGCCATTTTCATTCTTTGTACCTATGTTTCTCTCACTACATTTCTTCTTCTCATTACAACAGTTCCTTTAGAATTTCTTGCAGTGCTGGTTTGGTGGTGATAAACTTCTTTAGCCATTTTTTTTTTGTCTTGGTCTCTGAGAAGCAAAAGCAATGTCACACAAAAATATGTATCTCTATATCAAAAAGTTACATTCATTAGGAAGACACTTGTTTAACTTTAGAAAAAGTTTTCTTCCCCCTAAATTTGTAAAAATAACCTATCAACTCTATTTTCACTGATTAGCAGGTAGATATCTACAATAATTGGAATTTTTTGTCTTATACATAAATTATTCAATATATAAGTTTGAAAAATACTTTGTATAAATAACTAATAATTACAGCATGAAAGCTTTTCTAATATTTCTGCAATGAGCAAAATGAACAGGTATGATTTCTCTTTTTTATTAAAAATAATGCTTGTCAATGTCAGCATGAAAACAATAGGTCATTTAAAGAGTGCTGTGCAAGTGGGTTAGTGGATCATACAATATCCTGGGGTATGTATACATACAAAGTGTGGTTTGGGACACATTGAAGTCAAAGAAAATAATTCTCTTTCTCCCTCTAAAAGGGCACTTGATTGGTTTAGAATTTCTGAATCGGATTCATCGGTTAATAACAAATAAGCTTCAAATAAAAAATTATCCTCATCCTAAAATGGAAAGGTTCATAATTTTTCTGCCCTCCCTGAGAAAGCTAAACATTTAACTTTCCATATCTAATAGTTGTGCTCACTAAAAGAATTGCTGTCACAGAATAGTTATGATAATTACTTTAAAGTAGTATTTTTAAATGGCTATTGAGTTTAAAACTCCATATTAAAATACATTCCATTGCCCAGCTGCTATGGCTCAGTTGATTGAGCATCATTCCATGCACCAACAGGTTGCCAGGTGGATTTCTGATCAGGGTACATGCCCGGGTTGCAGGCTCCATCCCAATAGGGGCTGTGCAGAAGGCAGCCGACTCATCGATTCTTCTATCTCCTTCTTCCTCTCTCTCTCTTGAAAAAAATAATTTCATTGAAAATCACCTTCATTTCTTCTTAGGAGCTAGTATGCTCATAAAAGATTTGCGAACTCCACCTGTTGTAATTCTGCCTTTGACATTTTAAAGAATGTCCAAATTATGTGGAATGGATCATAATAGAGAATAAAAATGCTTAAAATATTTTATATCTAGAAAAATAGGACAATCTACATCGTTTACAGAGCATGCAAATACCATATAGATCATAACATAAATGTGGGGCGGGCTGGGGGAAGGAGGGAGGCCCCGGCTGGCAGCTGGTGAATTGATTTTGCAGTTGTCAAAAGAAGACGTATTTTATTGTACTATTTGGAAAGCTAATTGATCTAATCTGGGCTTATTTCTATGCCCCTTAATTTTTGAAAGATGGCAGTACCTTGACTTTGGAGAATCCTCTCACATTTAATTAAAAAAATCAATTTTTATGATTCTAGAACAGCCGTGGGCAAACTATGGCCCGCGGGTTTGAAATGAATAAAACTAAAAAAAAAAAGACCGTACCCTTTTATGTAATGATGTTTACTTTGAATTTATATTAGTTCACACAAACACTCCATCCATGCTTTTGTTCCGGCCCTCCGGTCCAGTTTAAGAACCCATTGTGGCCCTCAAGTCAAAAAGTTTGCCCACCCCTGTTCTAGAACCTAGAATATTTTGCTAAGGTTATTGATGATTAAGAGTATTAGTCTAGCTTTGAGCTGTCCAATAAATTGCAGCATAAATCACATGTGGAATTTTAAAATTTTCAGTATGCACACTAAAATAAGTAAAAAGAAACTACTGAAATTAATGATATTTTACTTAATATATCCAAAATAATATACTGTATTTCAACATGTAATGAATAGTTTTTATTTGTATTAAATTTATTGGGGTGACATTGCTTTATAGGATCATATAGGTTTCAGGAGTAGATTCTTTGTTACAAGATCTATATATTTTACCAACCAAAGTCAAATGATAGTTTTAAAAATTGAGTTGTTTGTTTGTTTGTTTGTTTTGTTTGTTTTGTTTTTTTCCACACTAAGGTCTTTAAAATGCAGTATGCATTTACACTATAGTGCATCTCAATTTGGACTAACCACATTTCATTTCCTCAATAGCAATATGGGACTAGTGGCTATGCATTTATAGGCCATCTCTTAATTATTTAAAAACAAGGAGATCTCTTAGAAATGAAGACATCCCTTGGCTCTGTTTTTTCTTTTCTTTTGCCCTGTAGGAATTATGTAATTTTATTTATTAATTAACTAGAGGCCCAGTGCACAAAATTTGTGCACTGGTTGGGTCCCTAGCAGCTGCTGGCTGCCAGCTGCCAGCCGGGGCCTCCCTCCCTTCCCCCAGCCCGCCCCACCCCCCGGTTGAACTCCTGGTCAAGGGGATAATTTACATACTATGCTTTTATTATATAGGATACACATGAGTAAAAGTTACAGAAACAGCAAACAGTTCAAAGCAATCTTCCTCCCAGTGCTATTCTTCTAGCCTCCCCAATCCTTTTCCTGGAGGCAAAATATTATTACCAGTTTGTTGTATATTCTCCCAGAGCTGACTTTATTTTTTATTTTTTTTAATGTACATGTGTGGCATTCTTATACATACTGTTCTGAGCTTGCTTCATTTCATTTAATTAGTTGGAAATATTTCAATCTGAAAATATAGATTGTTTCCTTTTGCTATTGAAAAAGATTGTGCATACATCATTTAACATATATATGAGCATACTTGCTAGGTAAGTTCTTGAAACTAAAGGGTCAAAAAAAGTTCCTGTGATATTCTGTAGATGTTGCTAAATTGTCTTTCATTGTATTAGTATTAATTTTGACTCCCAAGAACCATACAAGAGAGTGTCTGTTTCACTACATGCTAGTCAACATAGTGTATTATCATACTTTTTTATCTTTTCCAATTTTTTAAAAAAGGAATCTTGTTAGTTTTAATTTGTACTTATTTTTATTAGTGATGCTGCATATTTTCTAAATATTTAAGAGCCATTTCATTTCATTTTCTGTGAACTGTCCACGTCCTTTGTTCATTTTTCTTTTGGATGGTTGGGGTTCTTGTCATTTTCTATGAGTTCTATATATTAAGAAAAGTTTTATGTGACTTTTAACTTTGTTTATGGGCTTATTTTTGCATGCATACATTTTACTGAACTTTCTAGTATGTTATGCCTTTGATATTTTGGGTCACAAATAACTTAGTCATTAGATAATTTTAGACAGTTTTCTTAGTCTGCTTTTAATTTAGGGGGTTCATATTCATATTTTAAATTCATCTAAAATTCATTTTCATATAGGATATCAGGGATAGATTAAACTTTATCATTTTTTTCAGACGGCTACCCAATTGTTTTAATATTTTTATTTGAAATGTCATCATTACCTCAAACCATATTTCTTTTTTATCTATTTCTGGACATTTTATTTCATTGGCCTTAATAGCACTCTGTCACCTATCAATGTATAAGTACAAGCTGTTTTAAGTATGATAGCTTTACTTGCTTTTAAATATCTCTTAAAGTGGCTACTGCCCTGTTCAGGCTCTATTATGGCTCTTTTTCAGGTTATTCCTGGCCATTCGATTTGTTTATCCCCCCCCCCCCCCACACACTAACTTTAGAATCAGCTTCTTTCATTCCTCAAAACCTTCTGCTAGCATTTTTATTTAGAGTACATTAAATGAATACTTTAATTTGACAATATAAAAGACCATATACCTTTCTACTTGTTTTAAACTTTTATTCCAATAGATTGTCCATGTTTCTTGTGAAGTATACTTCTGGTGTGTGTATGTATGTATATATATATATATATATATATATATATATATATATATATATATTCTATTACTGTATATTATTCCACTAACATTTCTGACTGGTTGTTGCTTTTATATGTCAAGGCTATTGATTTTTTTTCTTCAGCTACTTTACTGAATTCTGATCAATTCTAATAGTTTTTCAGTTGATTCTCTTGGTAGACCAGTGTACAATCTTATCATTTGCAAATAATGATAACTTTAGTGTTGCTTTCCAGTGTTAATATCTTATTTCTTCTTCTGTTTCATTTGTCTTGGTTAGTAAGCAACATAAGCAATGGGTTTTTTAATAGCCCAGAGGCAAAGTAATTTTGATTTTTTTAAAAAACTTACATTCTTTTTTTTTTAAATTTCTTTATTGGTTAAGGTATTACAAATGTGTCCTCATTTCTCATTAACCCCCAACCTCCCTCCCCCCCACTCATGCTCTCATCAACATTCTTAAAATATATGTAATGAGAAAAACTGTGGGAAAATAAGGCATAACTATATCATGAACAGGGCAGCATTTACTTTATCTAATGGATTATTTATATATTTTAGTGCCCATTTCTTCCTGTTCTTTCTATCATTTGGACTTTGAAATCTCCATCAGTATTGGTCTAAAAAATGTTTGAATGAATGAATGAATGAAGAAATAATCATAAGATGAGCACATTTGAAACTGATTGAATGCTTACTTTATACTAAGCACAAACATGAACAGAGTAGAGTATTCTTAAGGAGTTTACAGTCCAGTAAGAGAGTAGAATACAACTGAGTATGATATGTTTACTGTAGACCTTATGAAACATAATAGAATCAGTATAGAATTGGGAATGTTTAATCCTCTTGGGAAACCTAAAGAGGATTCCTAGGGAATGTGATATCTGAGATAGTTTTAGAGGAATGTAGAAGAGTCTCTGGGCAAATAGGGGGACTAAGAAGGTATTCTGGGCAGACAACAGTATCATAATATTTATAAGTTGTTGTTATAGTTGGACTATAAATTGTGAGAGGAAGTAGAAGGAGAGAAAAATAGAAACCTGCATATGAAAATACATTTATATTAGGCAAGAATTCTCAATAGAAGTGGGTGGCCAGGACTGTAGAAGAAAACATAGATTTACCTAGAAAGGGCATTTTATAAACTACACTTTTCATCCCTGACTGATCTGCTGGGATGTAAACACTAAAGGCAGTGTGCCTTATCTTTCAGGTGTGTTTGAGTAAACGAGTTTGAGAACTACTAATGCAAGTAGTATAAAGCCAGTAAACTATGTTAAGGAGGCTATGACATCAGATTTGCATTTTAGAACCTTCTCTCTGAGAACTATTTGAAGGAGCATTGGGGACTGGTGAGGACAGACTGGGCTAGGAGAGAAACCCTTTAAAAACTACTGCAATGGGTAATGAACCAAGATAATGTAAAGCTGGCTACCAAATATCAGTGAAGAAAATTCAAGGAATATATAGAAAATAGAATTGACAGCTTAGCTAGTGATTTGCTATGTAAGGCGCTAGAGAAGACAGAATGGAGGTAGTCTTTCTCCACTGTTCTTAGCATTTGGATACGAAGAATTATTGGGAAAGGAGTGGTTAATATTTACTAATGCAGTATGACCTTCCCACATGAGCTGGTGATTTTGATCATCTTCATTCTCTGTGACCATAACTATGGCAATGGCAATTGCTGGGAGGACAAGAGTAATCATTTTATTTTTAAATATATTTTATGATTTCAGAGAAGGAGGGAGAGGGAGAGAGAGAGAGATAGAAACATCTATGATGAGAGAGAATCATTGATTGGCTGCCTCATGCATGCGCTCTACCAAGTATCAATACTGCAACCTGGGCAACCCAGGCATGTGCTCTGACCAGTAATCAAACCCTGACCTTCTGGTTTATAGGTCGATGCTCAATCACTGAGCCATGCTGGCCGGGCAAGAGTAATCAGCTACTGGTCTTCCATGAAAATGAATATTACAATTTACTATGTCTAAGAATTCCAATACTATTAATGACATGCTAATTCTCTAAGATGCATTATTCAAGTCAGACATGTATTAATGCACTTTCATTTTTGTCTCTGTGCTCTTTAGAATTCACTCTGAGGGCAGCCTTGTGGATGGCCCCGAAGCAAGCCTGATGGAACAGGATAGAACCAACCATGTGGAGGGCAACAGACTAAGTCCATTCTTGACACCATCTCCTTCTCCCATCTGCCAGACAGAACCTCTGGCTATAAAGCTCCAGAATGGAAGCCCATTACCAGAGAGACCTTATCCAGAAGTGAATGGAGACACCAAGTGGCAATCTTTCAAAGGTCATTATGGAACACCCCATATGAAGGGCAGCCAGAATAGTCGTGTCAGCCCGGACTTTATACAAGAAGGCAGAGGGTATTCCCAGTGTTTGCAGAATGGAGGGATAAAACGCACAGTTAGTGAACCTTCTCTCTCTGGGCTCCATCAGAACAAGAAGTTGAAACAAGACCAAAAGGCCAATGGAGAAGGAAAGAACTTCGGGGAAAGACAAGAAAGAAATCCAGGCAAAGGCAGCAGTCAACCAAATGTCTCCGATATGAATGACAAGAGAGAATCTGTGAGCTCTGTGGCCCCAGAAAATGCAGTTAAAGATACCACCAGTTTTTCAACACACAACTCGAGTGGGTCTGAAAATGCAGAGCATCAGATTCTGAATGAGCAGGAGGGCAAAGATGCGAACTACCATGACAAAAACATTGTATTACTTCTTAAAAACAAGTCAGTGCTAATGCCTAATGGTGCTACAGTTTCTGCCTCTTCCATGGAAAACACACATGGTGAACTCCTGGAAAAAACACTGTCTCAATATTACCCAGATTGTGTTTCCATTGCGGTGCAGAAAACCACATCTCACATACATGCCATTAACAGTCCGGCTATTAATGAGTTGTCCTGTGAGATCACTCACCCGTTGTATACCTCAGGGCAGACCAATTTCCCACAGACCTCGAACTCTGAGCTGCCTCCAGAGCCAGCTGCAGTCATGACTGAGGCCTGTGACGCTGATAATGTCAGTAAACCAGCTGCAATGCTAGGTACCTGTTCCTTTCAGAAACCAGAACAACAAAAACCAGTTTTTGAGATATGCCCATCTCCTGCAGAAAACGGTAACATCCAAGGAACCACAAAGCTAGTGGCTGGTGAAGAATTCTGTTCAGGTTCCAGCAGCATTTTGCAAGCTCCTGGTGGCAGCTCTGAACGGTATTTCACGCAAAATGAAATGAATGGTGCTTACTTCAAGCAAACCTCAGTGTTCTCTAAGGATTCCTTTTCTGCCACTGTCACACCGCCACCATCACAGTTGCTTTTGTCTCCTCCTCTTCCAGAGGTTCCTCAGCTTCCTTCAGAAGGAAAAAGCACTCTGAGTGATGGTGTTGTGGAAGAACACCATCACTACCCCAACCAAAGTAACACAGCTCTTTTAAGGGAAGTGAAGATAGAGGGTGAACCAGAGGCACCACCGTCCCAGAGTCCTAACCCACCTACACATGTATCCATCCCCTCTCTGACACTTCCAGAAAGGCTTCAGAATAATTGTGTTAACAAGAATGACATACGGACTCCAGGGACAATGACTCTTCCATTGTGTCCTGAGAAAGCAAGACAAACACCAGAACATCCCAAGCATAATCCACCAACTCTCGGTAGCAGTGGAGGGCCACAGGACCACTGCCAGCAGCTGATGGGGCACAAAGAACAGGAGGTTCTGAAGGGTCAAGATAAGCAACAAACACTCGATCTTGTGCTCCCAACACAGCCCCATCTGAAACCAGGATGGATTGAATTGAAGGCCCCTCAATTTCCTCAAGCAGAATCCCATCTAAAATATAAAGCACCTCTGCGGTCAGTTCTTCAGTATCAGCCCAACTCCTCCAATCAAATGACCTCCAAACAATACACTGGAAATTCCAACATGCCTGGGGGGCTCCCAGGGCAAGCTGGCACCCAGAAAATGATGCAGCCAGAGCAGAGGCCACAAAGGTACCAACTTGAGATGAATCATGGGCAGTCTCAAGGTACAGTGGACCAGCATCTCCAGCTCCAAAAACCCTCACTCCAGGTGCACTTCTCCAAGACAGACCCTTCCCCTGAAGCTCACACGCAGTCACTGTGCACCCCTAGGTTTCATTTTCAACAGAGACCAGACTCCGAGCATAAGAAACTCATGCCCTCACCATTAAAGCAGCACTTGAATCAACAGGCTTCAGAGACGGAGCCCTTCTCAAACTCACATCTTTTGCAACACAAGTCTCATAATCAGGCAGCACAAACACAGACATCCCAGAATTCACATCTCCCTCAAAACCAGCAGCAACAGCAAAAATTACACATGGAGAATAAAGAACAAATGCCCCATACTTTTTCTCATCCCCAAGGCAACTGTGGTCAGCAAAGGGAAGGATCGTTCTTTAGCCAGATTAAAGTGGAAGAACGCTTTCATGGTGAAAATCAATATTCAAAATCAAGTGAGTTTCAGACTCATAATACCCAAATGGGATTGGAGCACATACAGAATATGAACAGTAGAAATTCCCCTTATGGTCATATCTTGAAGTCAAATGCAAGCAAAGTACAGATTTCTTGTTCAAACAACATTCACCCAGCTTCAAAGAATACAGAACAGACTTTACATCCTGAACATTTTTCCGGAAACAAGACCCCAAACTTGCATCACATGCAATATTTTCCAAATAATGTGACCACAAAACAAGATGGTCTTCACAGGTGCTTTCAAGAACAAGGACAGAAGCCTCCACAGGCTTCCGTTCTCCAGGGATATAAAAGTAAAAACCAAGATTTGTCCGGCCAACAAGCTGCACAACTCACTCAGCAAAGGTACCTGATGCACAACCAAGCAAACGCTTTCACTGTGCCTGAACAGGGAGGAAGTCACATTCAGACCCCTCCCCAGAAGGACATTCAAAAGCACGCTGCTCTGAGATGGCACCTCTTACAGAAGCAAGAGCAGCAGCAAAACCAACAACCCCAAACTGAGTCTTGCCACAATCAGGCACACAGGCCAATTAAGGTTGAACCTGGATCCAAGCCCCATGCCTGTATGCACCCCAAGTCAGCACAGCCAGAAAATAAAATGTGGAAAAAGATAACTAAGCAAGAGATTCCACCCCCGAGCTGTGATAATGTGCAGCAGAGGAGCATTCTTGAAACCATGGAGCAACACCTGAAGCAATTCCAGGTCAAATCACTATTTGACCATAAGGCTCTCACTCTCAAATCACAGAAGCAAGTCAAAGTTGAAATGTCAGGGCCAGTCACAGTTTTATCTAGACATACCAGTGCTGCAGAACTCGATAGCCACACCCCAGCTTTAGAGCAGCAGGCAACTCCTTCAGAAAAGACACCAACCAAAAGAACAGCTGGTTCTGTTCTCAATAATTTTTTAGAGTCACCTTCCAAATTACTAGATACGCCTATAAAAAATTTATTGGATACACCTGTCAAGACTCAATATGATTTCCCATCATGCAGATGTGTAGGTAAGTGCCAAAAATGTTCTGAGACATATGGTGTTTATCCAGAATTAGCAAATTCATCTTTAGATATGGGACTTTCTTTCTTTTTCCTTCCTTTTTTTTTTTTTTTTTTTTTTTTTTTGTCTGGCAGCAATTTTTAAAGGCTCATAAAAATCTGAAGCTTACATTTCTTGTCTTTGAATTACAAATGCTTGTGCTGTGCAAGAAAGAACTTCACTTACATTCAGTTTTTTTCAAAATATTAAAACAATTGTGCATGCTCATTTTTCTCTGTATTCAAACCCTTTAAAATATAAAGCTATCTGCTATAGAGTAATTAATCTATTTGTCTTTATAAATAATTTTTTGGAGAGACAGCTAGGCAGTAAAAACATCTATTAAAATGAGAAAAATAACTGTCATATGCAAACTAGTGTAGAAGCTTTTAATATTTTTTAATTTGGGGTTGAAGGTATTAGTTTTACAAGGCTAATTTCTATAAGGGAGAAATTACCTTCAGTCTTGTTGAGTTGTAATGCTTGAAGTTCTGAATATTCATGAAGTTGCCCTTTCTCCATTTATATACTTGAAATATTGTGTGATTTATATTCATTTTGATTCTATTTTCTCTTTAAAGTTTTATCTTTTTTATAAATATATGTAATTTCCTATTTTTGAAACAAACACCTTTTTGTTAAAATTCAAGATACGTGACAGGTCTGTTGGAATAAGGAAACATTTTGCTGATGGATGCAGATTTTATACATATATGTGGATATCTTAATAATAGCTATACAGCTTGGGTACAGTAGAAGACATTTGAAAAAACATGTCAAACTAATGTGGCTAGTGGTCCACCCACCCCATGTTATTCCTCTTATGATGGGACACCCTGCATCTTATAGGCGATGAGGGAGGATGCCTACTGTCCCTTTGTGTGTGGTCAGGATTAGGTTGCCTCACTGGGCTAAGTGCCACACATGTCATAGGTAATATTAGGTAAGTTATAACCACCTTCACTCCCTTCTCCCATCACCCTAACCCTTTTCTCCCCCACATCCCATCTTTGACAGGAGCCTCTTCCTTTTACCTGACCCACTCCAGTATTTTTTCACTTCAAAAATTGTTCTAAAGTATGTACAAATATGGGTCTGGAGTCAATGTTTTTAATTTCAAAACAGAGTGATAAAATGTTGTGGGGAGACAAGAGGAGAAAAAGGTATCTTGACAATAAACTGAGAAATCACCTAGGAGTGAGATAAGCTAGGAAATTATATTCTAATCTTTTAACATCCAAGTAGCAGGCAGAATTCCAGTTAGCTATAAAAACTTTTTTTAGCGTACAAAACCAATTGTATTTGATATTACATATAATATATTATAATCCCCACACTTTTTCTTGTTTGGTTCCATGCATTTGGTATAAAATAATTTCTTAGTCCATATCTGAAATATAATTTAATACATTTTTATCCAACAGCCAACATATGCATATACTTAATTATTTCACACATTTTCTAATAAATGACTCCCTTAATTTACTCATTTGGGGGAAAAAAAATGTGTAAAGTCACATTTAGGGCCCTTAATGTGCAGTTGGGGGATAAGCTTTGTGGATGTAGCCTTTATATTTAGTACAATTGAGGTCTAAAATAATAATCTTCTATTATCTCAACAGAGCAAATTATTGAAAAAGATGAAGGTCCTTTTTATACCCATCTAGGAGCAGGTCCTAATGTGGCAGCTATTAGAGAAATCATGGAAGAAAGGTAATTAACGCAAAGGCACAGGGCAGAGTAACGTTTATCTTTTTGTATATGTCAGACTTTTCCAGCTTACACACACACAAAGCAGTAAACAATCGTAAATTGAGTAATTACTAGTAGGCTTAGCTATTCGAGGGTTGCCAATCCTGCACACTGTGCTATTCACCAGGGAGTCACAATATTTGACAGGACCAAGAGTCTGCGGGCTGGCACAGGCTGCCCACTTTGACATGGGTGCCAGAAAACCCAGGCATGAGCAAGAATCATCCTGCTTGCCAGGCATAAGGGTGCTGGCACGAGCTGCAGTGAGAGGCCCCACTGTGGCTCTCCCACTGGGCGATAAAGTGTCAAAGAGGAAGAGGGGGGACGTGTGGTTTAAGAAAGGAACCCGTTGAGTTAAATTCACCTAGAATTGTAAAGGCATAGTCCTAAGGAAGCTGTCCCCAGTCTGAGCAAAGGGCAAGTGTGATATACTGAATAGAAATAGAGACATTCTATTTATAGTTGCATTTTCTTTTTTTACTGCCAGTCACAGGTATGCAAGTACTTACCTGAATCTACAGTTACTCCTGCATGTAGAAGACTCTTAAGAGCGAGATACTCAATGCAGAGAGACATTCATATAGGTATCCACAGCTCTTGAGCTGTTACTATGCTAGGATGCCTTTTCTCTAAGAGGTAGGCAGTGTTATCATTGAAATACATTAGGAGACATGCTGGGCAGCAAGGACATACTTTGCATCATTCTTGCCCCATTTCCAAATTAGCATGTAGAAATTTACTAATCATTTCATGGCCCCCTTTTTATTTATTAACAAGTAGTAAGTAGTACCTTGGTCAGAAGGAAAGATATAATCAATTTCTAGAACTATCCTATATTCTCAGTATTGCTGGATACTAGTTATTTGCCAGCTTCCTTTTTAAAAATGTGAGATTCTTTGAGGAACAGTTATAACTAAAATCTATTATGATTCCCTATGTTTAAAATAGCTAAATTTAGTTAAGGACAAAAATCAAATAGTATATATCTTAGAAGACTGAATTTAGCAAACTTAAAAAAGTCTTGTGCTTTGTGAAATTATGTATAAAACTAAGTTTTCCCATTATTTTCACCTAACATATAATTTTGAAATAGTTCATTACAATTATCAGTATATTCTTATACTGAAGAAAAACAAGGCTTAAAGTCTATTATCTAGTTTGCTTGGCATAAACTTTAAAAAAATAAATAAACCATTTATTTCTCAGGATGTGGTAATAGAGTAAAATTACACTCAGATGTTCAATATTTTGGGTATCTTTTAGGCCCATTTGCTAATTTTATGTGTGTGTGTGTTTCTGTGGATTTCTTTAAGGTTTGGACAGAAGGGTAAAGCTATTAGGATTGAAAGAGTCATCTATACTGGTAAAGAAGGCAAAAGTTCTCAGGGATGTCCTATTGCCAAATGGGTAAGTGTGACTTGACAGGGCCTTTGGTCTTCAGTTCTGGGCATTTTCATTCATTAAATTTAACCCTGAAAAAGTTATGTTAACTCAGATCAAAGAGTTATTTATACCAGCTAAAAGGAATATTGCTTATATTTATTTTATCATGCGTTATCTCTTAAGGAAAAGACAGATTAGTTTTATAATCATATGCTAACCATATTTAATTGAAAGAATTGAATGGTGAGAAGGAGGTCCATTCAAGCACCTGCTACAAGTATAATTCTTCCTTTAAATACCTTCACGTCATTTATGAAAACCTTGATCTTTATGAAAAAGACCTGCCTGTCTTCCCTCTAGCTCTGGCTTTAATTCAGGGAGCGTTGCCCCAACTCTGCTGGGTATACAGTAGTCAGCTAAACATTGAGCAGTTTTTCACCTCTCCCAGTTCTGACCCCAGGGTAAACCCCCACTTTGTACATGGGCTACAAAAGGCAAGTTGTAGGGGGTGGTAAATGTTGCCCTGTGACCCAGACGTGAGAAAATATGCATACATAAATCAATGCTGACATCTGCTGCAAGTGACCCTTGTCTTGTTTTGGTTGGGGTGGGGGGTGTTGGGGTGGAATGGTGACCCGCACAGGTGGTGCGCAGAAGCAGCAGCGAAGAGAAGCTACTGTGTTTGGTGCGGGAGCGAGCTGGCCATACCTGTGAGGCTGCAGTGATTGTGATTCTGATCCTGGTGTGGGAAGGCATCCCCCTGACTCTGGCTGACAAACTCTACTCGGAGCTCACCGAGACGCTGAGGAAGTACGGCACGCTCACCAACCGGCGGTGTGCCCTGAACGAAGAGTAAGTGAAGCCAGGGCCTCTTCTCTCTTCCCACGGATAGCAAAGCCTGATCGTTGGTTGGAGGGAAGAGAGTTGAACCTGCATTTTCACATTTTTAAAATGGGGCTCAAAATGCCTGCTTCACAGTCATGCAATAGGAGGTTGTGTTTGCTAACATGGACAGTGTAAGATGATTTCATTCATATTTTGTACCTTCAGATAACATAGCCATTAGTTAGGACCAGCTTGCTAAGTGTCTGTACCTGCATTAACTCAATCGCACCATAAACTTGAAAATACTTGTCTATCTACTTGCTGCAAATGACAACTCGCTTGTGTGCCTGGCCATCACATGAGTAAGTATTGACATCACTTTTAAGTGGCAGTACTTGGAACAAAAGACGTTTGCTGAGAAACTTGGGGATTCCCAGGTGAAGGACCGTCATTGTATATGTAGCAAAACAAAACACAAGACCTGTAGTAGAAGTTTTAGAGAACCAATCCAATTTTGGCTTCCATTTAATCTAGTTCATTATTTCCACAATAGTAATCAAAATTGCTTCCATTTCTTCTATGTCTAAATCTTCAAGAATTTAGTGTCCATAGGATATGCATTTTTTCCAGGAATATATAAATATTTGGAATAGAAGAACAGGGTTTGCACTTAAATATATTTAGCGCATCCAAGTGTTAGTATGGTTTTTTGTTTACATTCCTGTTTGTTTTCAACTCCCTCCACTTGCAGGAGAAATCTTTATTTTTTTAATTATTCCTCTACTATGCCATTCCTGTATAACATTCAAAGACTATAGGATAATTCACTATGCTACACTGAAATCATAGCATACTTAGTTTACTTACAATTGATTCTAAGGTAATTTTGATTTTTCATTTCTTCCTTTAGGCTCCTTTCCTCTATATCCACCAAACTGCAAAATAGTTTACTGAGCTTATGCAAATACTATATTGCTCATTGCAACAACCCATTGCTAACCAAATTTTTTTTGCTATTAGTCTAACTGGTATGGTTTTACTAATTTTATCTTAAAATAGGTTCTCTCTCTGGGTCATGAGGGAGTGCAAATCAACTATAAATAATCTGCTTAAGAAAGTTATTTTTTTTTGTACATGAAATTGTTGCTTGACTTTCTATGGTAGTTGTCATCCAAAAATGTCATGGTATGCACCTCACTGCCATAAATCTACATGTGGTGGAAGGTCAAAGTTGCTGATTTCAGAACACATGACAACTTACAATGGACTGCTTTAGGTGTAACATACTATTCAGCTTACCCCAACTTCCCTGTTCCTCGTTTAAAAATGTACTTTAGGTGCCTGGAATCAAAAAGGAAATGAAAGTTAAGACACCTTGAGCTAATTGTTGGTGATAGCATTTTTCTCAGAAATTCATTAATACTGCCTTGTATTTTTAAAGCAGACTTCCTCCTAGACTTGATGGCTTGAACTTCTATACCAGTGAAGAATTTGTTTAAATTTATTGAAGTATCATGCAACTATATTTGTAATTGATTTAAGTTTCATTAATATTATACATCTCTGGTATTTTTATATATTTAGTGCATCTAAGTGTTGTATATTTTGTTAAAGTTTTTCTTTAATTTCTATAAATGCCATTGCCTGAAGTGGAGTCAGACATTCTATATGAAGAACTCTCCTAAAATGTATTATTTTGCATTTGGAAACCAGAACAATAATTGGGCGAGGGTCTAAGAAAAGTTATAATTGGTCTTAATAGGAGGTAATTACAAAATTATTAAAACATGTACTTCAAATAGTAAGACATTTTAAAGGCCAATCTGTAAACTTTTGCTTATCTTTGTTTAGTATTTCAAGGTGAAGATGAGTAACTATTTAGATGAAATTTTCACTTTGGGCTATTCTCCAAATAGTAATTCTCCAAAACACTGTACTTGAGAAACATGATTAAAATAGACTCTTCACAACAGAGACTTCACTCAGATACACTTTATAAGTTTCTTCTACCCCATAAAATAAATTTTATGTTTGGCAGAAGTTAAAGTTATGATTCTTTGCCGAGAACATAGGATAATATCACATTGGAGCTGCTGACCCAGCTTAATGTTCAAAGCTGTGTGAGCCTCGTCGCTGAGTTCTTACAAATCCCAGTGCCCACAAGCACCATCACCACCCACTGTGAGTCCAGGAAGGGACGCGGCGCGCTTTCAGTGGGACAGTCAGAAACGGACTTTTACATCCTCGGAGCCAAAGCAGCTGTTCCTCCTTTAAAGATTCCCCTTTGAGATTTCCATTTTATGACTAACCCTAACCAATATGTTTTTGGCAAGTTAGTGTTGTGGGAGTGTACCTGTCATCATAAGAAAGTCAAAGCCAGAAATGCTTTCTGCCAGGCTAGGTGATGTTAAACTTGTAAAGAAATTTGCTGTTACAGACTGGCAGCTGTCAGAGGGGCGGGAGTAAGGGGGATGGGTGAAAAAGGCGAAGGGATTCAGAAAACAAAACAAGCCTCATAGACAGACAACAGTATGGCGATTATCAGAGGGAAATGGGGGTGGGAGGAGGGAGAAGAGGGTATGGGGGGATAAATGGTGGTGGAAGGAGAGTTGATTTGGGGTGGTGAACACACAATATACAGATGATGAATTACAGAATTACACACCTGAAACCTATATAATTTTATTAACCAGTGTCACCCCAATACATTCAATTGACAAAAAAGTAACTGCAATTACAGAAATGTACATTAAATGGAGGCGGCATGTAGTGGAACAAATCCCTATGGGCCCATCACACAGCTTCAACATTTATCACCATTTTATCAACACCATTTCACACATTTTCACCACACAGCCTACTCCCATCCCCACCCCCCACTCGTGTTTTAATGCAGAACACAGTTACCATATTCCCTCACCTATGTACATTGCAGTATTGCAGTGTGTATGTCTAACAGATAACTTATTTTACAAAGCCTAGTCACAGTGTCATATCAATCACCTTAAAATTTATGGTTTAATGTTCAGACCATGTTCAAATTCCTGAATTGGATCCTGTTCCCCCCCTCCAAAAAAAATATTAAAAGTGAAAAGATACTGAGAAAAGATAAGTCCCCACCTTGCATTTGATTGATGCTTTTGAGTAGAGTAGTCCCAGTTCGTGTCTGTTATCTAGCGTAAGTGTTAATAGAACTTTCATTCTCAGAAGTGTCCCATTTTGGAAGATAAGTTGTATGATTCACAAGCCTCTGTTTATTTATAATAGTCTCCTTCTCTTTTTTTTTTATGAACTTATTTGTAATAGAAACTATGTGATTTGCTCTGTAAAATTTCCCATATTCTGGATTTGGCTCATTCGACAGTTGTTTCATTGAATGTGTTCTCTGTCCCTATATCTTCTGTACACTGGTAATCTGACATACATATATGTGTATATTGGAAAAAATGCTTCATAAATGGTAATGAAATAATCTTAGTTTTTCTTATCTACCAGGTGGGACGTACATCTGCTTCGATTCGTTTATAGTATTTTTAGGAGTGTTCAGTTAGTTCAGGATTGTCAGCTTGATTCATCCACCCTGAAGTTTCCCTGAAAACTTTCACCAAATGATTTAATGCATCCATTATCATTTCCTCTTTCCAATTCGAGTTTGAAAATTGATATTTTTCTTATTCTCTGATGTATAAATGTCAGTGTTATATGCATCTAATTTATCTTTGCTAGTTTTTCCATACTTGCATAAGTTTAAATATCCAGATGGTAAATCAAAAGGTTGAGAATGTTTTTAAAAATCTGTTATATAGATGAATTATTTTTATTACAGTTGCTCTACTGATTTATAATTTAACCATGAGCCAAACACTGTGTAATATTAAAGGGAAGACAGTATGTGTTAATTCTAACAATATTTGAAAGATCCCTATAGAAATAAAAATTCCTTTTAGTAGCCACTTCAAGTAGGAAATCACCTTAAAGCCATTCCAACTTGTTATATAGGGATGTTTTTTGTTTGTTTCTTTGTTTGTTTTTTTATATTGACTTTCTTCTTTTATTCTTTTTGTCAGTTTTTTTAAGAAAAACAATTTTAAATATAGTAATGGTACGTGCAATAAACCTTAATACTTCAAGAAAATCTTAAATATAATGTTACATGCAGTAAGCATTAATATCTCAAGAAAAAATGATTTTAAATATGATAGTTACATGCAATAAACACCAACTATTCAATAAAAAGTTCTCACATATAATATTACATGCAATATACATTAATATTTCAAGAATAAAAATATTTTAAGTATAATATTACCAAAACTGTACAAACATAGTATGATATCACAAAAGTTGTAGGAAATACTAAAAATCTGCAAATAACAAGATTACTTCTATTATATTCTAGAATATTTTTCCCCCTCTGGCTCTATTTTTGTTATCAGCTTATGTTGTGCATTATATTCCAAAAATGAGTGAGATCATACAATATTTATCTTTCTCCGACTTGCTTACTTCACTGAGCATGATGCTTTTAAAATCTATTTTGTCGGATATGAGTATTGCTACTCCAGCTCTTTTTTTTTTTCCATTTGCATGGAAAGAATTTTTCCATCCCTTCACTTTCATCCTGTGTGTGTCTTTTGTTTTGAGGTGGGTCTCTTGTAGACAGCATGTAGTTGGGTCATGTTTTTTTATCCATTCAGCTACCCTACCTTTTCATTGGAGCATTTAATCCAGTTACATTTAGGGTTATTATTGAGAGGTACTTAATTTTAGCCATTTTAATTCTGAATGGCTAGGTTTCTCTCTCTGTTTCTTCTTTTCAACAATCCCTTATAGCAATCCCTTTAGCTTTTTCTGTAATGCTGGCTTGATGGTGATGAACTCTTTTAGCCTTTTTTTTTTTTTTAATCTGGGAAGCTCTTTATTTGACCGTCTATTTTGAATGATTGCCCTGCTGGATATAGTAATCTTGGTCTCAGATCCTTGCTTTCCATTACCTTGAGTACTTCATGCCATTCCCTTCTGGCCTGTAGAGTTTCTGATGAGAAATCAGGTGTCAGCCTGATGGGAGCTCCTTTGTAGGTAACAGTTTTCTTTTTCTCTTGTTGCTTTTAAGATTCTCTCTTTGTGTTTAATTTTTGGAATTTTAATTATGATGTGTCTGGGTGTGGGTCTGTTTGGGTTCTTCTTATTTGGGATCTCTGTGCCTCCTGAACTTGTGTGACTTTTTCCTTTATTAGGTTAGGGAAGTTTTCTACCATTATTTCTTCAAACACCTTCTCTATTCCTTTCTCCCTTTCTGCCTCTTCTGGCACACCTACTATTCTAAAATTGTTACGTTTCACATTGTCCCACAGCTCCCTTAAGCTGTCATCCTGTTTTTTAATTGTTTTTTCTTTTTGGTTCTCTAATTGAGTGATACTTTTAACTCTGTCTTCTAATTCACTGATTCAATTCTCAGCTTCCCCTAATCTGCTGTGTATTCCTTCCGATGTGTTCTTTATTTGTGTTATGTCATTCTTAATGTCAGGCTGTTCTTTTTTCATAGTTTCTATATCTTTTTTCATACTGTTGAGCATTTTTTTAACATCATTACTCTGAACTCTGTTTCAGGTAAATTTCTTATCTCTGCTTCATTTAACTCTTCTAGAGAATTCACTAGTTTTTTCATTCGGGGTTGTTTCTTTGTTTCCTCATTTTGGTTGTGTTTGGGTTTGTGACTATGTTTTAGGTAGATCCTCTGTACCTCTCAATCTCTAGTGCAGGACAGTGTTAAAGGCTGTTTCTGACTTAGATCAGGCAAAGACTCAAAGCCTCCAGAGATCGCCTCTGTCTACAGACTAATAGGATTCCAACTTGAATTGCTGCCAGGCAATTGTCCTCAGGTGTGGAGAGAGTTTTTTCAACAGGATGGGGCAGTTGCTTCTGCCTGGAGGCTAATTGTTACTTTTAATCTCTTACGTTGCCTCAGGGCAAGGTATTTTCCAATAGGGTGTGTCAACTGTCTTCCCTTCCCCCCCCCCCCCCGCCAAGGCAGATGTCTATGTGGGAAAGATGTCCTCCACTGTGTGAGGGAATGACTCAGCCCAGGAAACTTGGGGTGTCTGCCTTCTGAGCTCTATCCCCCAAGTCCCCAGTCCTGCGTTCTTCTCTCACAGCTCCAGTCCACTTCACCCTCCCTCTGCCAGAGCACAAGGTGGGTGGCTCCCCAGGGAATTTTTGTGCATTGGCCCTTTAAGAGGGTGTTTGAACTTTCAGCTGCCACTCCCTAGCAGACAACACCCCACTGCTTTTCACAGCTAGATGTTATGTGGGTGCCCTTCTCAGTTTGGTGCTCTCTGCTGGGGAGCCCATTTTTTTTGATAAGTTATCAGCTGTTGGTACATCGGCTTATTGAAACTCTCTTGTACCTGATGAGTTAACTTTTCTTTCTTACCGCTTTCAAGATTCTTTCTCTCTTTGGCTTTTAACAGTTTTATTTCACTTTTAGGTGTGGAGCACTTTGAGTTTGCAATTTGGAGTTGGTTGAGCTTCTTTAATGTGTAGCTTAATGCTGTTCATCAAATTTTGGGATTTTTTTGGCCACTTTTATTCAAACAGTATCTGTGCTAGATTCTGTCTTACTCTCCCTTCCACAGGTCTCTGAGGCTCTATTTACTTTCATTCTTTTTCTCAGATTGAATCATCTCAATTAACATATCTTTAACTTCTCTCCCCACTACTTTTTCTTCCTGCTGCTCAAGTCTGTTGAAGGGCTCTAATGGCTTTTTTATTTGTTATTGTACTTTTCCGTTCCAGAGTCGCTGCTTTTCTCCTTATTGTAGTTTCTCTCTCTTTTATCTCATTTATTTAATAAAGCATTGTTTTTCTACTTTTAGTTCTTTAAGCATGGTTTCCTTCAGATCTTTTAACAGACTTGAATAGTAATTCAAAGTCTGTCTAGTAGTCTTACATCTAGACTTCATCAGTGACAGCTTCTGTTGACTGCTTTTATTCCTCTATATTGATCCTACTTTCTTGTCTTTTTGTATGTTTCATAATAGTTTGTTAGAAAAAGACCTTTTTAAGTAATATAATGTAGTAACTTTGGAAATTAGGTTCTCTTCCCACCTGAGGATTTGTTATTGTTATTGGTGCTGTTCTTGTTTATTTGTTAGTTTAGTGATTTTTCTGAGCTGTTTCTGTAAAATCTGTATTCTCTCTTATAGGCAGCCATGGAAGTATATGGTTGGCTTAATAATCAACTAATGGTTAGACAGAGATGTCCTAAGGTGCCTAAAAGCAGTAAGTCTCCCACTCATTGCCAAGGGGCATGCCTTCATCATTCAGCCAGGCAGTTTATAGCTCTAAGCATGTACTTAACTTTCTGGTTCCCATGAACATTTTGGGACTTTTTAAAGCCTCCCATGTACATCTCATTTCAAAGCTTTTAAGTTAGCTGTTTCCCCCCGTCAACTGTTACCCGCCACCTCAGGCAGCCACAATATTCAACAATTGCCTCTGACTGTTTTTAGCAAACACCTGTGGGAGGAAAGTCTGTGCACACTAGGTGAATTCAAAGTCAGATCAAATGAAGAAGACATCCTTATGAGTGGAGTCTTCTAGAGAATTACCAAATAGATAAAATGATGACACTTATCTGGGAATGGGGCTGTGGGTGATATGCAACCTAATTCTGCTGCCTCTCGTTGTTGCCAGGGTGATTTTCACCATAAATGAGGGTTTTCAAGACTGCTGTGGAGGTCAGGGTAGAATGGGAATAGAGAAAGTTAAAATACCACAACACTTATTCTTCCCACCAAAATGTCATTGCTTTTCTTGAAAACTGCTTCTGGAAAGCTACAAGCCTTTTGTTAATTTCCACATTTCTCAAAAGTTGCTTCTGGCAATGTTTACTAGTATTCTCATTGCTTTTATGGTGGAGAGGATTTTCAGAGATTCTTATTCTACCACCTTTGCTGATATCTGTAAAGTTATCATTTATATTTATAACAGTTTTTCTGCATCTATTAGCTGGAATTCTTTAAAGAATGTTTCCTTATCAACTCTTTGGTTACCATTAAATATAGTTTGTAAACAAATGACAGAATAAATTCATGGTAAGCTGTGAAATTTCTGAATAGTGATTTAGTGCTTTAGTATTAATCCAAAAATCATCAATTAGTTTGTTCTTTTTTTTTAGTGTCACTATTAACTCATGGATTTTAACCTATGTTCAATAACAAGTTCTCTTCATGTCACAATATAGAGAAGTAAGTTCAAAATAATATCATTACTACTAATACACTATTGATATTCAATAAGGGCAGAAGAGCAATGCATGAACAAAATGAGAATTTCAATAAAGAGATGGAAAATATTTAAAAGTCCCATACATAAACCACAAAACTGAGGAATACATAATTCAACTGAAAATTTCACTAAAGGGATTCAACAATAGACTACACCACTGAAATAAAAAACAGGGCAAAGAGCAGCGGAATTCATCCAATCAGAGGAGAAAAAAGAAAAACAAAAATCAAACAGGAGTGAAGACAACTTAATAGTTTATAGATGTGAGGACCAGTATATACATTATAGAGAACCTAGAAGAAGAGAGAAAATGGCAGAAAGCTCATTTAAGAAATAATAGCTGAAAAATATCTAGAGTAAACATGCCAAAACTTCTGAGATGCAGCCAGAGCAGTTCTAAGAGGAAGCTTTATAAAAATGAATACCTACATTTGCGGGGAATATCTCAACCTAACTTTATACCTTAAGGAACATGATAAAGAGAAAAAAAACTAAGCCCAGAATTAGCAAAAGAGGAAATGGCAATGATTAGAGTGGAAATAAATGCAACAGGGACCAAAAGACAATAGAAAAGATAAATGCAATAGAGATTTTTAAAACTGAATTTATTGGGGTGACATTGGTTCACAAAACCATACAGCTTTCAAGCATACAACTCAACACAACATTTGCACACTGCATCATGCACCCATCACCCAAAGCAATCTCTTTCCATCCCCATTTATCCCCCATTTGTCCACCTCAATAGAAACAAATAGCCAAACCCTTAGCTACACTTACCAAGAAAAAAAGAGGGAGAACTCAAAGATATACAATTATAAATGTAAAAGAAGACTTTGCTACTGATACCACATAAATACAAAGGATCATAGAGAATATTATGAACAATTATATACCAACAAATTAGACAACCTAGAAGAAATAGATAATTTCCTAGAAACATAAAGCTTAATAAGACTGAGTCATGAAGAAAAGGAAATTTTAACAGAACAATTAATAGTAAATATATTAAGTCAGTAATCAATATCCCCATGTGAAGAGAAATCTGAGACACCCAGAGAGCATTATGTTAAGTAAAATAAACCAATCAGAGAAATCAAGTATGATACGATTTCATTCATATGTGGAATCTAATGAACAAAATGAACTGACAAATAGAAACAGACTCACAGTTGTCAGAGTGGGGAGGGGGTTGGGGGTGGGTGGGTGAAAAAGGTGAAGGGATTAAGCAAAAAACAAACCAAAAACACACAACAGTATGATGATTACTAGAGGGAAAGGGGGGTGGGAGGAGGGAGATGAGGTTATAAGGGGGGATGAATGGTGATGGAAGGAGACTTGGGGTAGTAATTACCTAATACAATATACAGATGATGTATTATAGAATTGTTCACCTAAAACCTATATAATTTTATTAACCAATGCCACCCCCAATAAATTCAATTAAAAATAATAATTTAAAAAAAAACTCACAAAAAAGAAAAATCCTGGACCAGATGGCTTTAATGGTGAATTCTACCAAACATTTAAAGTTGAATTAATAGCAATCCTCCTTAAACTCTTCCAAAAAACTTGAAGAGAAGAGACCACTTTCAAATTTATTTTATGAGCCCACTATTAATCTGGTACCAAAACAATGGGCACTATGGAAAAAGAAAACTACCAACCAGTATCCCTGATGAACACAGATGTATAAATCCTCAACAAAATATTAGCAAACCAAGTTCTATAGTGCATTCAAAGGATCATACACCATGATCAAGGGGGATATATTCCAGGGATGTACATATGGTTCACCATACCAAATTAGTCACTAATCATCAGGAAAATGCCAATCAAAACCACAATGAGATATCACTTCACTCTTGTTAGGATGTCTATTATCTAAAAACAAGAGGTAACAAATGCTGGGAAGAAAAAGGAGCCCTGTATACTATTGTTGGGAATGTAATCTGTAACAGCGACTATGGAAAATAGTATAGAGATTCCCTAAAAAAATTAAAACTAGAACTACCATATGATCTAGGAATACCACTTCTGGGTATATATCCAAGAAATTTTTATCTCAAAAAGATATCTGCACTCCAATGTTCATTACAGCATTATTAATAACCAAAGTATGGGTACAATCTAAGTGTCATCAAAAGGTAATGGGGTAAAAAAGATGTGGTATGTGCATACACACACAGGAATACTATCCAACTTTCAAAAAGGAAATCCTGACATTTTTGACAACATGGATTAACCTGGAAGTCATCCTAAATGAAATAAGCCAGGCAAATACTGCATGCTATCAGTTACATGTGGGATCAAAAACAAAAGACAATCAGACTCTTAGAAGCGGAGTAGAAAAGTGGTTGTGAGGGGCTTGAGACAAGGGGAAATAGGAAGAGACTTACAAAAGGATACAGTATTTCAATTATAAAATTAAGGCCGGGGGATCTAATGTACAACATGGTGACTATAATACATAACACTGTACGAGATATTTGAAATTTGCTAAGAAAGTAGAACTTAAAATTTTCTTTCCACATCAAAAAGTAAAAAGAAAGAAAAAAAAGATAAATACGTGAGCTGATGGATGTGTGAATTAACTCGATGGAGGAAACCTTTCACAATGTATACATTATGTCAAACCATCACGCTGTACACTTTACATATCTTACAGTTTTGTCAATTATACCTCAGTAAAGCTGAACAAATACCTACTTAATATAGTTTGGTTGGTAGGTTGTTTTATCATGTTTTTTTGTTGGCTTCTTAACTTTATTTGTTTATTGCTTTCAGGATATATTGACTTTGGCTGTGAGGTCACAATAGTGTATTTTATCCAAGAACTACGGAGCACTCACATACCCATCAGTAATAGAATGGTTAATTTGTGGCATATGATGAAAAACTAAACTCCATGAATAAATACATAAATAAAGCATGATACATGCAACAACATGGATGGGTATTATAAACATAATGTTGAACAAGGCAAGGCATAAACAGTTTATACTATACTATATAGTTTATACTATATAGTTCCACTAGAGGCTCAGTGCACGAAATTCGTGCACTGAGGGCAGGGGAACAGTCTCTCAGCTCGGCCTGTACCCTCTCACAGTCCAGGACCCCTTGCTCCTTACCGCCCGCCTGCTTGCTGCTCCTTATAGCTCGGCTTGCTGCTCCTTAGTGCTGCGTGGAGGTGAGAGAGGCTCCTGCCACCACCGCTGCACTCACCAGCTGTGAGCCCAGCTTCTGGCTGAGCAGCGCTCCCCCTGTGGGAGTACACTGACCACCAGGGGGCAGCTCCTGCGTTGAGCATCTGCCCCCTGGTGGTCAGTGCACGTCATAGCACCAGTTGTTCTGGTCATTTCACCGTAATGGTTGCTTAGGCTTTTATTATATAGATATGCATATTTATGTATTTATGCATAGATATAGTTTTGCCTATTTTATACTGTATATACAATATATTTAACACTAGTATTTTAATATAGTATTTTTATGTTAACAGGCAAAATTACATACACATATGTGTATATATATATACATACACACTATATACAGTAGGTATATAGTATCCTATATGTAGTATAAAATAGGCAAAACTGTGTTTGCGTGTATATATATAATTGCTAAAAATAAGCAATACTAATCTCTTCTAATAGAAGTTGCTTTTGGGGGGCAATGCCTAGAAGGAAGAATTAAAAGGAGATTCTGGTGTGCAAGTGTATGTTTTGTTTCTTCATTTGGATGCTACTGTTTGGGCATTTCACTTGTAAGCATTTGTAAATTATGAAATTATGTTTACTTTCCTGTGTGTGTATTATACTACAATAAAAATTTTTTTTAAATTGTGTTTTAAAGTCAATTAAAATAGTTCTTTTCTGATGTGATTATGTCAGAGCTTAATATAGAGTTAGATTAGATGTTATTAAAAACTACTTTGCATGCAGACACTCAGAATATGAGATTGGTAGCATAGCTATTGCTATCCTCAGCCATGACTTGATCCTTTGATTTCTCAGGAGAACCTGTGCCTGTCAAGGGCTGGATCCAGAGACCTGTGGTGCCTCCTTTTCTTTCGGTTGTTCATGGAGCATGTACTACAATGGATGTAAGTTTGCCAGAAGCAAGATACCAAGAAAATTTAAGCTGCTTGGGGATGACCCAAAAGAGGTTTGTTTACTTCCTGATGTATAATCTCTTAATCTTTCATGGAGAATTGATGAGCACAAAAAGACAATATGTCAGGGGTCCTCAAACTACGGCCTACGGGCCACATGCTGCCCGCCGAAAACATTTATCCTGCCCGCTGGGTGTTTTGCTGCCGCTGTGTGCATAGGAATTTGTTCGTAGTTTTTTTTTAAACTATAGTCCGGCCCTCCAACAGTTTGAGGGACAGTTAACTGGCCCCCTGTTTAAAAAGTTTGAGGACCCCTGCAATATGGCATACTCCATTCACCTCTAACAGAGAGTTTCATCTCAGAGATGAATCAACAAAATCTTTGCTAAACTGTAATCACATTGTAATAATTTAAGTTAGCATAATAACCATGTTACATCAAAGTTATAGATAAAACAACATAAACTCTTCATGCCTATTGCCTTTTATATTTATTTATATTTTATATTAATTCCAGAGTTTTAAACAGATGTCATTTCAATATTAGAACTAAATGTTAACACTTCAATGTTAAAACTTTCGTCCATTGCACCCGAATAATAGAAGTCATGTTCGTGACTGCCACGTTCAGAAAAGGCCATTTCTAGTCACATTTTCACACCAGGAGATTTGGTAATTTAGTTTCTGTAATTAATGCATTCAAGTACCTAAAACATACTTAGATTTTAATACAAAAGTATAATTTAAATCAGTGAACACTGATTTCTTATTTAAGTCACTGATTTTTGTTTTCCTCAATAATATATATTTGTCAAAATATAACTTGTAGGTTTGTATCAAATTTTAAACTTTTGCGTAGCATGCATTCTAGAGTATGCTAATTGAATAATCGGGAAACCTCAGTATATTTAGCATTTAGATATGACCAAGTTTTTAATTATTCTGTGCACCTTATAATTATCTTTCAAATTTTAAATGCAATTGAAGTAAACAATTATGCTATGGATATTAGAATATTGGTATGTCCTTTTAAATGAAAAATTTGTTACTTTATTATTTATGACTACAACTGCAAGTGAAAGTTTAATAAAGTACAAAAACTTTTGAAATTGATATAATTTTTTTTCATAGTATCATTTTTTAAAATACTTTTATTGATTTCAGAGAGGAAGGGAGAGGGAGAGAGAGATAGCAACATCAATGATGAGAGAGAATCATTGATCAGCTGCCTCTTGCATACCCCCTACTGGGGATCGAGCCCACAACCTGGGTTTGTGCTCTTGGCCAGAATCAAACCTGGGACCCTTCAGTCCACAAGTTGACACTCTAGCTCAGGGGTGGGCAAACTTTTTGACTCGAGGGCCACAATGGGTTCTTAAACTGGACCAGAGGGCTGAAACAAAAGCATGGATGGAGTGTTTGTGTGAACTAATATAAAGTCAAAGTAAACATCATTACATAAAAGGGTACGGTCTTTTTTTTTTTAGTTTTATTCATTTCAAACGGGCCGGATCCGGCCCGCGGGCCGTAGTTTGCCCACGGCTGCTTTAGCTACTGAGCCAAATTGGCTAGGGCAGTGGTCGGCAAACTGCGGCTCACAAGCCACATGTGGCTCTTTGGCCCCTTGAGTGTGGCTCTTCCACAAAATACCACATGCGGGCGCGCACATACAGTACAATTGAAACTTCGTGGCCCATGCGCAGAAGTCGGTATTTTGTGGAAGAGCCACACTCAAGGGGCCAAAGAGCCACATGTGGCTCGCAAGCTGCAGTTTGCCGACCACTGGGCTAGGGCAATAGGATCATATTTTTAAACTGATAAGAACAGATACTACACTTGATCTTAGCCAAAAGGCCGAGAAGCGATAGGATCATATTTTTAATAAACTATATTATCTAAATGTGTTAGATGTCCTGTTTTCAAAAGAAAAAATGAACCTACACTAATAAAACAAAGATGCAAATTGACCATACCTTTGTGATGCCCACCAGCCAATCAGGGGTGAGTATGCAAATTAACCCAACAAAGATGGTGAGTTAATTTGCATATGCAGGCACCAAGTGGCCAGGGGCGAAGTGGGACGCAGGCGTTCCACACCGCCCCAGCCACTCTGGGCCTCTGGGCAGTGTGAGAAGGCAGAAAGATGGCTCTGGCCAGAGCAAAGGCAGAAGCAAGGCCCATTCTTGCACGAATCTTCGTGCATCGGGCCTCTAGTACTAAATAAGCCCAATTTAAAGCAGCAATTTTGCATGCTGTCAGCCATTTTAATTTTCCACACTAGAGAACTTTTTCACCACTTTTTCATAAGTGCTTATCACTCAAGCCAGATTTCACGTAAACCAAACTGAGTATTCTCACCTACAGTTTTCAAAAGCATATTACTTTAAAAATCTATTATTTGGGTGGGTGGGTAGGTAGGTGGGTGGGGTTACTGATCATTTCTCCTTTCAAATAAACTTTGCCAAGTTCTTCATATACATTCTAGTTGTGACGATTTTATTCATATTTGAAGCATTAAGTAATTATTAGTTATTATGTGAAGAGATCCTTTTAAATTTTGAAATGCTATTTTAATAGACATTTAAAAGTATGGAGGTTAGAAATAGACAACTTAAACCAAACAAATCCTTTTAATAGCCATCTTGCTTGGCAGCAAAATGGAGAGGGAGTAGAGAATGTGACCTCTTTAAGACTGTATATTTTTCTTTAAATGTGTCTTAGCCAGACCTACTATACATTACAAAGAGCATCTAAGTTCCCCATGAGCCACAGACTACTAACATGCGAATCAGATCCTTAAACCCTCGGTGCTGGGCATCATAGGAGGCACTAGACCTACTGCCCCAAATGAGGTTGCTCTGTGTTCATTCTGGAAGGCCTACTACAAGAAGTCCATGAGGACTTGCAGATTTTATCAATGAGCATCACAGAGGACGTGGGTGGCTAGTATGAGAGGGGTGGAGTGGTTTATCGCAGAGGAAATAAAGTCACTTTCTTAGAATGAAAATGGGGGGAAAAAAATCCATGCAATTTATTTTAAATCCAGTCTTAGAAGGGAATTAAAATGACTTTAGCAGGAGCATGCTGTCTCTACAAATTAAGTTTCCTCAGTGACTCAAGGGAGGACAGACCAGCTTAAGAAATACGCTTTAGTCTTTCAGTCAGAACCCTCGCTGTGGGAAAGGAAAAGGAAAACAAAAATAATTTATAAAAAAAAAAAAAAAAGCCAGATAGTATAGTTTCATTCTCCTAACCCTTCTATCAGCACAGGCTTCTATTTATAAAATGCCAAATATCTGCATGCAAAGTAGAAAGTTGATTAATCTTATCAGAAGAGCTAGATATTAATAGCACATATGAAACTGGGTAATATATGGCCTATACTTTCACTTAGAAATAGTCATGTTAAGATGCTTTATTTAGTAAGATGAATAGTATATAGTGATTTGTATCTAAGATATGGGGGGGAGGGAATCTAATTGATAGTCTCATATATAGAGAGAATGGATTTAGAATTTAATATGTAGAATTATTCATTTTATACAGGAAGAAAAACTGGAGTCTCATTTACAAAACCTGTCTACTCTTATGGCACCAACATACAAGAAACTTGCACCTGATGCATATAATAATCAGGTAAGTTTAAATAACTGACAACAATTGGGACCATTTACTTAGTATTGATGACCTATCTACCTACTTCCAAACATATTTTTGAAATGATTTTTGTAAAAAATTTTCTAACTTTTTTCTATCTAATTGTTTAAATCACTGCTGTGTTCTATTTCTGGTAAATATAAAGTATACCATTTTGCTCTTTTAATCTGTAAATATGAGCTTTTGAGGCTCACAATATCTACTAATTGTGTTCTCATCAAATAATTTTGTCCCTGTAAGCAGACTTTGGTGATTAATTAAAATTATGTGGCCCAAACTATAGGTTCAACCATTTAACAACTGTTTTCTCAGAATGTCTATACATATAAAGCTATTAGAGGCCCAATGCATGAAATTCATGCAAGGGGCTTGGCCCTCGCAGCCGCGTCACTTGCCTTGGCCCTCGCAGCCCCGGCTTCATCCAAAGGTCATCTGGAAGGCTGTCCAGTCTAATTAGCATATTACTCTTTTATTATTATAGATTGGTGCATTACTTTGCAAGTGTCCAGATATGCCAGATTTTGCCAGGTCCTTTTTATTTTGGCCTTGGCTCTGTGAACCAAGCAAAAACATTTTTTTCTTATTGTATAAGTATGTTCTACACTGTACATACTTAGAAGGCTATATTTTTCTCTTTTTTAATTGAATTTATTTGGGTCACATTGGTTAATAAAATTATATATGTTTCGGGTATATAATCCTACAGTACATCATCTGTATATTGTATTATGACCCAGGTCAAGTCTCCTTCCATCATCATTTATTCCCCCTTTATCCTCTTCTACTTCTTCCCACTCACCCCCTTCCCTCCAGCAATCACCATGAGTTGTCTGTGTCCATGAGTCTTTCTTTTTGTCTTTGCTTAATCCCATTACCTTTCTCACCCAGGCCCAACACCCCCTCCTTGGATAGCAGTCAGTCTGTTTTGTGTATCTATGAGTCTGTCTCCACTTTGTTAGTTTATTTTGTTCATTTGATTCCATATGCAAGTGAAATCATATGATAACTTGTCTTTCTCTGACTGGCTTATTTCACTAGCATAATACTCTCCAGGGCTACGTTTTCTAAAGTATTCGTTCAGAAATTCTCATGAAGGAAGCAGAAGACTATCCTGTTTCAATAATATCAACGACAAAAAGTATTAAATAAAAACCTGATACAAACCAGACACTGTTTAGTCACTGTGGATCTACATATGAGCAATGTAGGTTTTCTGTCTTTAAGAATTTCTTTTCTAAGTGAGATATAGATATGTACAATAGCAATTACAGAATAATACAATAACAGTTGGGCTAGAAGATGTGCATGTTTCTGAAGAAACAAAAAGGTTCTCCCTGAGAGTAGAGATGTAAGGTCACAAAATCCTTGGAGGCCACCTAAAGGATTGTTGAACTTTATCATGTAGGTAAGAAAGCAACCATTTCGGTGTGCTAAGTGTGTGTTGGGGGGTGGGGAGAGGGCGAAGTGATTTAATTTTAAAAAGGTTGCTCAGCTACCCAAATATGAATTTTTCATAGGTGCTATTAATCAAATTATTTTAGCTGGGGAAAGGGACAGGATAACAAAACATTGATATGCTTTTTTACTCCTTTGATTCTCATTATAGACTGTCTCATTCACACCTGATTTTCTAAGCATTTATATTTAACCTATTACACTTTCTTTCGAGTATTTTATGCATCACCTGAACCTGGAGTGCTCAAAATATGGAAGTAGTCAAAATTTTTAAGTTATAGCAAAGTAACTATATATGACTCCTGAGATGTGTTTCACTATCTTTGTAGGAATAACTGTAGAGGTGTACTAATCAATGGGCATCAAGTTTTGGTTAGGCAAGATGACTAAGCTGTAGAATCTGCTGTATAACACTTATACCTATAGTCAAAAAAATGTAACTTAAAATGTGTTACAAGGGTAGATCTCATGTTAAATGTTCTTATCACAATAAAATAAAATTTAACTGCATACATTTGTACATACAAATAGATTTAATTAATAAATTAATTAATTCGATTAATGGCTGTGAATGGATAGGTGTTTTTTTATATATGCATGATAGGTACCATTAGTAATGTTCATCTATATGTCTTAACATGGTTTAGAGATCAAAAAAGAGCCATGTGACCTTTCTACACAGTAAATGGGAAGATGTTTTGAGGTATGGATGCTGGCAAAACCTACCATTTGATTTTTGCCTGCTTCCCTCAACTGAATATATTAACTTTATTTCTCATATCTGAATGTGCTTCCTTGCTTTAGTCCCTGTTTTCATATTTAAAGTCTTGTTGCTAAAGTTAAGCTTCATTGGGTCTTCAAAGCATGTCTTGATATTTTTTTTAGAGAGAGAGGAAGGAGGAGGGATAGATAGAAACATCGATGAGAGAAAAACTTCATTGACTGGCTGTACACCCCCTACTGTGGACTGAGCCTACAACCTGGGCATGTGCCTTGACCAAGAATCAAACCAGTGATCTCATGGTTTCTGGGTCAATGCTCAGCCACTGAGCCACACTGGCTAGGCCAGAGTCATGAGTTTCAATACACAAATATACTATGTGAACCCAGTAGTAAATAATATTCAAGCCATCAAAAACATCATGTTGTGAGTGCAGATTCTAGCCATGATGAATTCCCAGGGACTGGATTTACTGTGTGTGTGTGTGTGTGTGTGTGTGTGTGTGTGTGTGTGTGTGTTTGTGTGTGTGTATAAAACAATTTTTTATATGTAGAAGTTGTAGAAGTAGAAAAATCACAGGATAGTAATGCCAGAGAAAGGAGAAATTAAAAAGGTGAATTTATCACATGGACCCGGACAACAGTGTGGTGACAGCCAGAGGAAAAGGGGGGTGAGGTAGAGGTGGAGGTGGGCAAAGGGGGTAAATGGGGGCAGAAAGAGACTGCTTGGGGCAATGAGCGCATGATGCAGGGTGCAAATGATGTTTTATTGAGTCGTACACTTGAAACCTCTATGGTTTTGCAAACCAATGTCACCCTAATAAATTCAATTTTTTAAAATAAAGGCAAACCTATGATTACTATAACTTATTTCCTGAAGAGTACATTAGGCTCCAGGGCTGAGAGGAGGTTCCTGAACAGACCCCAGGGTTATCTATGCATTAAGGAGACAAAGCTCAGACTATGGAGAAGTAACGTCATAGAACTTACAACCCAGATTATCAGGGAGGAGAGGGCATCATTGAGAAGAGCACCCATATCTGTAGAAAGCTCTGCTGCGTCTTCCCCTGACTACTGAACAGTGAATGCATGTGAAGAGATTACCAAGGCTGTAGAAAAAGACATCCAAAGGACTAGGCAGAACAATCCCTTGGTTTCATAACAGGACTTGGAAAGGTTTTGTTAATACTATTCAGAAGGAAAAGACCTATTAACATACGAAATTACAAAGAGCATATTCAGAATCTTATGGCCTTGGTAGCAGAAGTAGATTAGGCTATTCTGATCCCATCTAAAGATGGTTAAAATCAATTCTTGAAAACATCAAACTGACTCCATATAATGGCATCCCAGAACAAAGGCTTAAAAAAAAATCTCTGAAATAAAGAAATATCTTAATCCCATAAAAATTACTAGGTATAGCCTGGCCAGTGTGGCTAGGTGGTTGAACGTCGACCCATGAACCAAGAGGTCATGGCCCACTTGCCCAGGTTGCAGGCTCAATCCCTGGAGGGGGCGTGCAGGGGGCTGCCAATCAGTGTTTCTCTCTCATCAGTGTGTTTATCTCTCTATCCCTATCCCTTCCTCTCTCTCTAAAATCAATAGAAACATATTTTTAAAAATTAGGTATACAAAGAAGTGAGAAAATATGATCCATAATGAGGATAAGGGGAAAGCAATCAATAGACATTGTTCCAAAAATGACATGGTAATATGTAGACAAGGACATTAAAATATATCAGAGGAAAGTATAAGCATGATAAAAGAAAACTAAGAAGATATAAAAAAAGACCCACATTAAACTTCTAGAAATGAAAAATATATGATGCCTGCATAAAATAATACATTAGATGGAATCAACAGCAGATTAGTGAGCTGGAATATATAGCAATAGAAAAATTTCAATGTGAAATAAAGAGAAAAACCAAAACTGCAAATAAAATTAATATTGATGACCTACTAATGATTAAACTAATTATTACACTAATATATATGTAATTAGAGTACCAGAAGGAGATAGTGTACACAAAAATATTAAAGAAATAAGAGCTAAATTTTCCCCCCCAAAATTTGTGCAAAACTATAAACCCGTTGATCCTAGAAGCTGAGCAAGCCCCTAATAGAGGTGGAAAAAAGACAGAAGTGGACTAGATGAGAGATACATGGAAATCAATTTGCTTAAAGTCAGTGATAAAGAGAAAAATGTGAAAAGCAGATGGAGAAAAAAAGACATATTACATTTAGTGAGAAAACTGATAATAAACATAGGAAACTTCATGTCAGGAAAAGCAAGGAAGAATACAGAGGAGAAATATCTTTAAAGTACTGAAAGAAAAAACAAACTGTCAACTTAGAAACCCAGTGAAAACAACTCTTAAAAGTAAAGACAAAATAAAGATTTTCTTCAGACAAAAGCTGAAATAATTTATCACCAGCAGACTAAGATTTCAAAAATGTTAAAGGAAGTCTTCTGGTAAAAAGTAAATGATGCCAAATAGAAATCTGGATTGATTAAAAAAAAAAAATCACAAATAATATATATGTGAGTAAAAAGACTTTTTTCTTATTTTAAAGATATTTTGCTAAATAAAAAAAATATTAACAGTGTACTCTGACGTTTATAACACGTTGAAGTAGCACAGAGGCTTGGGAATTGGAAGACCGTAGTTTTCCTCCCCTCTTCACCCCACCTCACTCTACAAGCAATACGTTCTAATACCCCCAGAGGATGCCTGAAATTGTGGATAGTACTGAACCCCACATATACTTTTGTTCCTATACATACATACTGATGCTAAAATTTAATTTATAAGTTAGGCATAGAAAGAGAGTAAAAGCAATAAGAAAATAGAGTAATTATCTCTCTATATAAAAGCCTACGCAACTGGATGACCGGACGGTAGCTATGATGCACACTGACCAACAGGGGGCAGACGCTCAACGCAGGAGTTGACCCTTCATGGTCAGTGTGCTCCCACAGTGGAAGCGCCGCTCAGCTGACAAACGGGCGCCAGATGCCGGGCAGATGGCTGGTGAGCGCAGCTGTGGCAGTGCAAGCCTCTCCTGCCCTGCGCACCTGAATGGCAGTGGTGGCAGGTGCAGTGGGGGGCCGAGATGAGCCAGAGCCAAGGGCGCCCAGCCTGGGCGTGGGCTCCTTCCCGGCCGCCTGCTGCTTGGCGCACTACTTTGTGCTGTGCGGCATCGACACAGACAGCGGGCTGGAGCCCAACGAGCTGGCGGGTAAGGCCAGGCTACAGTAGTGTGGAGTGCACTGATCCCTGCAAGCCAAGCTGAGGGCCCCCCCACCAGTGCACAAATTCGTGCACTGGGCCTATAGTAACAATATATTGTAATAAAAGCTAATGTGAATATGGTCTCTCTCTTTCAAAATATCTTATGGCCTGTACTCAGCTTTTCACTTAAAGAGAGCAGTTTATGGCTTCTCTTTGGCATATCCGAATTACCAGCATCACTGTGCATGTGTTGTGGGCCATCATTAAGTAAAGTAAGGTGACTTGAACACAAGCACTGAGATACCACACAGTCAATCTGATAGCAAGTTGACTGCCAAGTGACTAATGGGCAGGCTGGCACATATAGCTAGAGATGCTAGACCAAGAGATGACTCACCATTCAGGTGGGACTGAGTAGGTTGGTGTGAGATTTCATCACACCCCTCAGAATGGTGTGCAGTTTAAAACTTATAAATGATTTATTTTTTGAATTTTCCATTGAATATTTTTGGACCACTATTGACAACAGGTAACAAAAACTGTGGAAAGCAAAACAGTGAATAAGGGGAGATTACTGCATACTGTTATAAGGTTCTCATATATGGAGTGGTATAATATTACTTAAATGCAGACCGTGGTAAGTTAAAGAGCACACCATAAACTTTAAAGCAAGCAGCCACTACATTAAAGCCAATTAAATTAAATTCTGTACCAGAAAGATGCCTACAAAATCTCTAAATATATGGAAATGGAGCAATATATTTCTAAATGACATATGAGTCAAAGAATAAATTATAAGGGAAATTAGAAAGTATTTCAAACTAAATGAAAGTTAAGAGATTACATTAAAATTTGCAGGATACAGCTATAAAGCATTGCTTAGCAGCGGTTCTCAACCTGTGGGCCACGACCCCTTTGACAGTCAAACGACCCTTTCACAGGGGTCACCTAAGACCATCCTGCATATCAGATATTTATTTACATTACGATTCATAACAGTAGCAACATTACAGTTATGAAGTAGCAACGAAAATAACTTTATGGTTGGGTCACAACATGAGGAACTGTATTTAAAGGGCCAGACGGTTGAGAACCACTGGATTAGAGACATATAGCATTGAACACTTATATTAGAAAAAAACTAATCAGCAGTGATAGAGATCAGTGGGTGCCTGAAAACAAAGAGGAGGCATGAATTATAAAGCGGTATGAGGAAATTTGGGGGAGTGATGGATATGTACATTATTTTGATGGTGGCATGGTTACATGTATTATCATGTCAAACTTACCGAATAGTGCTCTTTAAATACATTCTGTTTAATGTCAGTTATACCTCAACACTGTCAAATAAAAACTTTACTATGTGAAGGTACTGGCTTTATTGTGTACCATCCTCTTGTTTTTGGATCTAAAGTAGGCAACAGTTCTAAACGTTCTAAATATGACAGTGTCTCTTTGACCTGTTCAGTGCACAGATCTTGGGCTTTCTTAGCAAATGTGTGCCCAGGAATTTAAAAAGCCTGAGTACCTCCCCACTCACACACGTACTTGTATTTTTCAGATTGAATATGAACACCGAGCGCCAGAGTGCCGCCTGGGTCTGAAGGAAGGCCGTCCGTTCTCAGGGGTCACTGCGTGCTTGGACTTCTGTGCTCACGCCCACAGAGACTTGCACAACATGCACAATGGCAGCACCTTGGTAAGTGCGGCTGAGGACGGGCAAGCAGCATGCCCCGTGGAGGAGCAGCGGGCTGGCAGGGAGCAGCATGTGCTTAGAGTAACACGCTCTCTGCAGGTGTCACACAGCACAGCAGCGTTTTCATGAATGAACTGTTGTTGCATAACTGTTTGGCATAACTAGTCCTCTCGTAACAGGTTGGCACACCAGGGGAAACTGTGTTGACAGGCACATGAAAATCATGGAAATTCTCAGTGCTAATCTAAACCAGTGACTGTGGGTTGCCAGCTCCTAGCAGTTGGCTGCCAAAAAATCTTTAAAAATTACGTGTCAGATATCTGGTAGGTTGTGATCAGTTAAGCAACAAGCCAAAGTACCAGTCGCCTTGCAGAGAAGTACAAATGGAAGCACATCGTCACTGTCGCAGTACCTACTATAGAAGATTCAAAGTGAAAAAGCCCACGGGAACTACATATTCCAATGGGTGAAATGCATTGGGCCTTATAACTGGAGGCTATGGTACGGGGAGAAAATGAATAGTCTTAGGGTAGGGCAACCTTCCATACTAACGAAGTCCAGGAAAAGGGCTTGCCTGGAGAGAGCCGATCCGAGGTGGAGATAAGGAATGAGAAAGCTCAAGTGAAGAAACTGCATTCATCAACCTAACAAAGTGGTTCTCCACCTTCCTAATGCCGCGACCCTTTAATACAGATCCTCATGTTGTGGTGACCCCCAACCATAAAATTATTTTCGTTGCTACTTCATAACTGTAATTTTGCTACTGTTATGAATCATAATGTAAATATCTGATATGCAGGATGTATTTTCATTGTTACAAATTGAACATAATTAAAGCATAGTGATTAATCACAAAAACAATATGTAATTATATATGTGTTTTCTGATGGTCTTAGGCCACCCCTGTGAAAGGGTCGTTCGACCCCCACATGGGTCGCGACCCACAGGTTGAGAACTACTGACCTAATGCAATCATCAACATGGATATAGTCATAGTTAAGGAAGGGGACCAGTTAATGAGAAAACAAACGACGGGCACTAAAGTTATATAGTAGGGTAGAAAAGAATTCAGGGAGGTAGTAGCAATAGTGGAAAGAATTTGAGAAAACTGGTGCACATGACGAGAGAAAATCATTGATCCACTGCCTCCTGCACACACCACGCTTGGGATCGAGCCCACAATCCGGGCATGTGCCCTGACTAGGAATGGAACTGCGACTTCTTGGTTCATAGGTTGATGCTCAGTCATTGAGCCATACTGCTGGGGGAATTGATCCACTCTTCATTAATAACAGACATAGTTTTAAGGTCACTGGTGTGGTCCAGTAGACCACCACCACAAATCTAAATACTAAGAGCAAGAAACACACACACACACACACACACACACACACACACACACTGTTGTTCTGGACTGAAACAGGCTGTTTGTCTTACTTTCCTACCAGGTATGCACCCTCACAAGAGAAGACAATCGAGAAATCAGAGGCAAGCCTGAGGATGAGCAACTCCACGTGCTGCCACTCTACAAAGTCTCTGATGTGGATGAGTTTGGGAGTGTAGAAGCTCAGGAGGAGAAGAAACGAAATGGTGCTATTCAGGTGCTAAGTTCTTTTCGGCGGAAAGTCAGGATGTTAGCAGAGCCAGTGAAGACGTGCCGACAGAGGAAACTAGAAGCCAAGAAAGCTGCCGCCGAAAAGCTTTTTTCTCTGGAGAACAGCGCACATAAGAATGAAAAGGACAAGTCCGCCCCATCCCGTACAAAGCAGACTGAAGGTGCAGCCCAGGCTAAACACTTGGCAGGTAAATTGAATGTGAAGCCTTGTAGATATATGTGTTATATGATACTTCAAATGAGCATTGTTCATTTTGGAAGGTCACATTTAGTCATGGTCTTAGTTCTGTACCAGAATCTTCCCCTAAAATCCCAAGGGCCAGGCTTTGTTCTTGGAGATGGTACTGAGCTATTGCACCATCAGCCCCAGCTTGATGGGGAACTTTGGATGTTATTCTATAATAAGTGGCAAAATCTCCTGATAGATAAGTGATATGGTAAAATCAGTGTTAATCTAGCAGTGGCAGGTAGACCACATTAAAGCTGAAGAAGCTAATAGTTTGGCGACAGAAGCAATAAACCAAGAGTGAGGTAATAAGAGCTTGCATTTTCGTGGTGACAATGAAGATGTAGCAGAAATGATGGGAGTGAATTCTTCCAAAATTAATACCAATATACTGATGGCAAAACATTGGGATAAGGAGGTGACAGATTTAAGGATGACTCCAAAGTTTTAAGCCCAGATAACTTAAGCAGTACAATTTATTGAAATAAGTTTGGGAACAAGCTTAAGGGGGTAGTGGTGGGAGAATAAGATGCCTTTCCTTAGCCATATTTTGTTTGAGGTTTAGGAGATGGGTCCACATGTAGTTCTTATAAAGCTTTCACCCATCCCAATGGATCACATCTACAGTAGTAGCAATAGAATGTGACTTATCAATACTTAGTCGATATTTTCTGTCCATAGCCCCTTGCTTTATGTCTGCAGTTAATAGTGTAAAAAATCATACAACAATGTAATAATGTCCATATCCAAATTGTAGGCCTGACCATTAACAAGAGAAAAGTGTATACCTTGTAAGTTTAGTGAACCAGTTTGCTTAGAACCAACCATCTTTGTCTTACAAAGTCAAATCTTCCTGGTGATTAATTTTGAAGCCCAAAGAAACTAAGTAATTTAGAATAATGTGCCAAAGATGCTTAATAAATATCTGTTGATTGGTTGACCCACTACGAGAAACTAATCCCATTCAGTCCATGATGTCCCTTTAAGTTAGCTGTAAAGTGTAAGCGTGTAGAACTTGGCCTCTCGTCCCTTCTAACCAGCTTCTGCAACGATCGTTTCGGTGGTCAGGGCTGCCAGTACAGTCCATCTGTTCTGATCTCAGGTAACGCTCTTAAGTGAGGTCATGAAACAACAGTATGACTTTTTAAAGTTTTCAACTTGCAAAGCTGAAAGTTTCATTCAAGTTTTATCTACAATTCTGTAAATTTCCTTTCTCAAGAGCATGCTAATGAAATGGGTCCGTGTGTTATATAAGATGCGTTGGGTGTTTAAATGAATGTCATTTTACTTCTCGTTGCATTGTTGAATATTTTCATAACAGATTTTATGCTACTTAATTTTAACTATTTAACCAATTTTATTGCATGCCAGGCAGTGTAGAAATAAAGTAAAATAAGGCATGGTCCCTTCCCACAGGAAATTCCTTCTTAGGAGGTTAAAAAGGGGGCTAAAAATGGATAATTACAATACATTGTGACTGTTGCTTCATGTGCTTTGTGGTGGGTACTGCAAAAGCCCTGGAGGATGAGGTCATAGAAGTGTTGCTCAAGGAAGGGATGCCTGTGCCAAAGGAGGGCAGGGAGCTGGGTGGGGGGCGGAGGGCACTTCATGCAGAGAATTTGCCATGATCAGAAGCAGAGGCTCCAGAGAATGTGATGCTCTCTGTGGAATGTCTTTTGGATGTTTACTACCTTTACCTTCACTTACCAGACTGTCCTTTTATGAGGTCTGTCATTTTATTTCTAACTAGAGGCCCTGTGCACGAAATTAGTGCACTTGGGGGGTATCCCGCAGCACAGATTGCACGAGGGCACAGGCCAGGCTGAGGGGCCCCACTGGTGCACTATTGGGGCCGGGGAGAGATGCAGGAGATTGGCCAGCTGGGAAGGGACCATGGGAGGACTCCAGGGCATGTTCGGCCTGTCTCGCTCAGTCTCGATCAGCCGGACCCCAGCAGCAAGCTAACCTACCAGTTGGAGCATCTGCCTCCTGATAGTCAGTGCATGTCATAGCGACTGGTCAATTGTCTTCCCCCTGGTGGTCAGTGCATGTCATAGCGAGTTGAGCTGCCTTAGCATATCATTAGCATATTATGCTCTGATTGGTTGAATGGCCAACCGGATGACTGGACACTTAGCATATTAGGCTTTTATTATATGGAATGCTTTAGACACAAAAAATAATGCCAGACAGTCATCAGCACCCTGACTCTGCTCTTACCTTGTTTGATGGGTGTTGTCTAATCCCGGTCGTGATTCTTACATGCATTTAAGCATCCTCACTAGCTTTCATAAAACAATGGTCAAGCATGCTTGTTCCTGCTCTTTTCTTATCTTGTCCACAAAACTTCTGTGACTTTCAGGATCAGTCATGCAGCTGTCCCAGCAACCCCAGCCCCAGTCACAGCCCCAGCAACTACAGAAGCAGCCTCCACAGCCACAGAAGCAGCCGCCGCAGCCGCAGCCGCAGCCGCAGCCGCAGCCGCAGCCACAGCCACCCCAGCAGCAGCCACCCCAGCAGCAGCCACCACATCACCCCTTGACTAATAACCATCATTCAGAGACTGTCAACTCTTACTATTCTTCTGGACACACCAATCTATATATGAGACGGCCCAATCCAGTCAGTCCTTATCCAAGCTCTTCACACACTTCGGATATTTATGGAGGAGGCGCCAACTGTGTGAACTACTATTCCACCTCATCCCAAACTGCGGGTTCATATTTGAATTCTTCTAATCTCATGAGCCCCTACCCTGGGCTTCTAAATCAGAACAACCAATATCCATCATATCAGTGCAACGGAAACGTATCCATGGACAGCTGCTCCTCCTATCTGGGTTCTTACTCTCCCCAGTCCCAGCCCATGGATCTCTATAGGTATCCAAACCAAGACCCTCTCTCTAAGCTAAATCTGCCGCCCATCCACACGCTTTACCAGCCGAGGTTTGGAAACAGCCCGAGTTTTACTTCCAAACCCTTGGGTTACGGAAACCAAAATATGCAGGGGGACACCTTCAGCAGCTGTACTCCCAGGCCAACCGTGCGCCACGTGGGGACGCTGCCTCCTTATTCCACGCACGAGATGGATGGTCACTTCCTGGGGGCCACCTCTAGATTCCCACCCAATTTGAGCAACCCCAGCGTAGACTATAAAAACGGGGAGCATCCCCCATCTTCTCGTATGCTCCATAACTACGGCGCCGCCCCGGGCATGTTCAACAGCTCTCTCCACGCCCTGCACCTCCAGAACAAGGAGAACGACATGCTTTCCCACACAGCTAACGGGCTCCCCACGATGCTTCCCGGCCTGAGCCACGATCGAGCTGCCGCTGCCCAGCAAGGCTTGCACAGGTTGCTAGACGCGAGCAGCCAGGACAAGCAGCCTCCTGCCGCGGAGGAGAACGACGAGGTCTGGTCCGACAGCGAGCAGAGCTTCCTGGACCCTGACATCGGGGGCGTGGCGGTGGCGCCGGCTCATGGGTCCATTCTCATCGAGTGTGCAAAGCGGGAGCTGCACGCCACGACCCCCTTAAAGAATCCCAACCGGAATCACCCCACCAGGATCTCGCTCGTCTTCTACCAACACAAGAGCATGAACGAGCCCAAACACGGCTTGGCGCTCTGGGAGGCCAAGATGGCCGAGAAAGCCCGGGAGAAGGAGGAAGAGTGCGAGAAGTATGGCCCGGACTACGTGCCTCAGAAAACGCACGGCAAGAAAGTGAAGCGGGAGCCCACCGAGCCGCACGAGCCCTCCGAGCCCACCTACCTGCGCTTCATCAAGTCCCTGGCCGAGAGGACCATGTCGGTGACCACAGACTCCACAGTCACCACATCTCCGTATGCCTTCACTCGGGTCACAGGGCCTTACAACACATACGTGTGACGTCGCCCCTGGTGTTGGTTACCTCATTCGAAAGACCACAGCCAACCAGCCCACAGTGTAGTTCTCATGACATGGGCCCTGGGGAAAGGGACACAGTATTCATGACAAAGGTGGTAGGAAGAACCTCAGCTCACCAGCAAACGCAAAAGAGGTCACCTTACCATAGCACTTAATTCCCACTGACTCCTAAGTGGTCACAGATGGCATCCATACAAAAGACCAAAGCATTCTATGCAAAACGAAGGTGGGGAGGAGAGTGTTCCACCATTTACATTTTTAAACACTGGTTCTATGATTGGAGGAGATGATAATGTAAATGTGACTTTTCCCCACCTTACAACTCTACACATCTGTGACCACTTTTTAGTAATACCAAGTTTGCATAGTCCTGGACACAAATCCAGTGAGTAATGTAGTATTACAGAGACAGGATTCTTAAACACCATTTGGTGCTGAACATATAATGTACTGAAATACTGGAATTATGGTTTTTTAACATGCAGTTTTTACTGTAATCTTAATATTAACTTTTATTTATCAAATAGCTACAGGAAGCATAAATGAATAGACAGCAAAACACTGAATTTCTTTGGGTGTTCTAAGAAATGGTGCTAAGAAAATGGTGTCTTTAATAGTTGAAAATTTAATGCCTTTATATCATCAAGATGCTATCAGTGAACTCCAATGCCCTTGAACAATAGGGGTACCTTTTCATTCAAGTTTTTATTATAATTACCTATTCTTACACAAGCTGTTTTTAAAATGTGGACATTTTAAAGGCCTCTGGATTTTGCTCATCCAGTGAAGTCCTTGTAGGACAATAAACGTATATATGTACATATATATATATATATATATATATACACACACACATGTATATGTGCACACACATGTATATGTATAAATATTTTAAATGGTGTCTTAGAAGCACTTTGCCTACCTAAGCTTTGACAACTTGAACAATGCTAAGGTACTGAGACGTTTAAAAAAAAAAGTTTACTTTCATTTTAGAATGCAAAGTTGATTTTTTTAAGAAAGCTTTTAAAATATTTTTGCTTTTAGCCATGCGTCTGCTGATGAGCAATGTGTCCATTTTTCATACAGCCAGTTCAATCCAAAACGGGGCTTACTGGATTCAAGGGAATACGTTAGTCCATAAAACATGTTTTCTGGTGCTCATCTCTCATGCTATACTGTAACAGTTTTATACGAAATTGTCTGCCAAGTTCATTGGTCAAACATGTAGTTTTCAGAATTTTCTATCCACTTCAGTAATGATTAACTTCATGCCACAGAGCCAGCCACGCCGTTCACTTACGCAAAGCGGTTTTACGGCTCTGTATGCTCTTCAGCAATCGAATGTCAGTCTGCCTTCGTGTTGATAATTGTACGTTGTGATGTTGTCACTTCTTGGCTTACGTGTCCTCTTTACAGGAAGACCGACCGAGCAGACTGGCCGGCATCAGTTGAATAAACAGGGTTAGTTCCATGTGAATCTGTTAATTAAAGGAAAAGAAAAGAAACAGGCAGCTGGCTTGCTGTGGCGGTTTTAAATCATTAATTTGTATAAAGAAGTGAAAGAGATGTATAGTAAGTAAATTAATTGTAAACAAAACTTTTTTAACGCAATGCTTTAGTATTTTAGTACTGTAAAAAAGTAAATATATATATATACATATATATATGGATTTGAAGCAGAATTCACATCATGATGGTGCTACTCAACCTGCTACAAATATATCATAATGTGAGCTAAGAATTCAGTAAAGGTTTGAGTGGTGTTCCTACTGTCATATACCTCAACACTAGTTTGGCAATAGGATATTGAACTGAGAGTGAAAGCTTAGAGCATCATGTACCATCATTTTTTTTCCAAGTCTTTCTTTTTTATAATTAAAACGCATACCTTTTTGTTCAATACTTGATTTCTTAGCAAGTATAACTTGAACGTCAACCTTTTTGTTCTAAAAATCAGGGATATTTCAGCTCATGTTCTCCTTATGCCAACATGTCACCTGTGTTTATGTAAAATTGTAGGTTAATAAACATATTCTTTGTCAGGGATTTAAACCTTTTACTTTGAATCCCTCCTATTTTGCTTGTATATGTCCTCATGTAACTAAAACTAATTTTGTATATCTGTTGACCCCTTTTATTGTAAAGAAAAGCATTTTAAAAGTTTGGGGAGTATTTTGATTGTTTTGAGCAGGAAAAAAATTACATGAAAATAGAATGCACTGAATTGATAAAGGGAAACTTATAAGGCAGGAGTTTGGCAAGTGGCTGCTGGCTAGAGTCTTTGAACTCTCTAAATAAAGATGTTTTATCCTGTAATCAGTAGAGGTACAGATCCATAAGGACGTCCCCAAACAGGCAAAACATTTAGGGGTATGGTGTGCAATCGACTGTACAATTACATTTTGGTCTAAGTACACTTTTGCTTACTAAAATTTCAAATAAATTCTTAATCAAGGGAGCCTTTGAGATTTATTGGTCAAATCTTTCTTTATAACATGGCTTTTGTCTTTTTAAAAACTTTCCTTTCTGGCTGTGATCAATTTACAAATATTTCAAAAACATTTGTTTTGCCAATGTCTAACCACATAATTTTAAATATTTTACGTATAGCATATATCTAATGCCAACTATTTGGTTACTACATGCATATTTGTTGGTTTTGAGTCATCCATCCCTTTATGAATATTTGGTTTCTATATCATTCACTGTCACTTGTCAAACTGCTAGCCAGCAAGAGCAGGAAGTATAGTTTGGGGGGTTCAGGAGAGGTTAGGTAGGGAGAAGAAGAGAAAATTGAATGGCATATTGTAAATATCAGATCTATAATTGTAAATATAAAACCTGCCTCGGAATGAATGGCAAGCAAATCTCCAGTTTGCTTATATAGGAATATCAGGTTGACTATATAGCCATACTTGAAAAATGCTTCTGAGTGGTGTCAACTTTACTTGAATGAATTTTTCATCTTGATTGACGCACAGTGGTGTACAGTTCACTTCTCAAGCTAGTGGTCAACTTGTGTAGGAAACTTTTGCAGTTTGACACTAAGATAATGAGCTCTGTGTGCATTTTTTCTATGCTTTTTTAAAAACTTAGTTTCATTTCATTTTCATGAAATGTTTGGTTTGTCTATAAAATCTGAGGATGGTTATAAATACTGTAAGTATTGTAATGTTATGAATGCAAGTTATTTGAAAGCGTTTATTATTATATCATTCCTGATAACGCTATTAGAGTGTTTTTAATAAAATTTATATTTATTTAATGCACTCTAAGTATTGTCTTGTTAAAGTTTCTGTTTACTGCTTAAGTTATTGTCATCTCAATGAGGCTAAAGGGAATAAAAAGAATTCATTTTTAAAGATAATTTTAGTCATTCTTAATGTTAAACTATATCTAGAGTAATATCCACATAATTAAGGCCAAAATATTTCTCTGGTTAAATAGTTTAGGTATTAACCTTTTTTCCAGTTTACTTTTTAGCCTATTCACCTTACTTGAGTAGCCAGTGTAAGTCAGGAATAAAGTAATAGCATCTGCTGACCTTCATTAGCCTGACCACCCCTTCCTGTGTGTAGTTTGTAAGGGCCACCAGCAACAGCAGGTACACTGGGGTTGAGTTCACATTTCTGTGGTCTAAGGCCACCCTAATTTTTAGATTCACATTTCCCTCTTTATGTCCACTCTTCTCAAGGAAGATTCCACTTCCTGCCCATCCAAAAGGCAGATTGTGTTGGACAGGAAGAGATGTGAGGGGTGGGCTGGGTAGCACCACATAGACATGCATGTCCTCATCCATTCCATGTGGCTTCAGGGAGCTGGAGGCTAGCGTGTCCTCATCTCTGCCCCTTCTTTGTCTGATGCAGCACCACTGCACTCCTGCTGAAGCACTTCCTAGAAACACAAGCTATCCAACACAGTAACAAGTTATAGTTACGCGCTTTCAACCCTTCCCATCCCGCATCCCTCCTCCCATCCCCGCCCAACCTCTATCCCTTCCTTTCCCAAACTGGCAGAGAAATCATTGTCATCATGCAGTAAGTAAGGAAACTCCCTTCCCCATATGTCCCTCTCTGTTCAGCCTGGGCCAAATCTGATTTAAATAGTCCTTTCTGAGCCCACCTATGAGCTTGACTGAGTGATTCCTCCAGCACTGTACTCAAAGCCAGCATAGTAAAAGCAGCAGCAATATCACTTAAAAGCAGTGATCCAATGATTTCTTAAAAAAATTTCAGCCCTTTAGGGACATTGTCAACCCTCATTTCACATCCTTCCTCTGACTGAGCCTTGGGAACCTCCCACTCCTCATTTGCTAGTCTGCCATGCCCAGGGCAAAGGGAGCTCAAAGCTTTTCCTGTCAGGCCCTATGCAGATCCCACTGGCTGAGTCAGGTGATGCCAGTGCCCTGTGAACGAAGGTGCAGGCAGGCCTGCTGCTGTGAGTCTGCAGGTGGACCTAGACAGGGAGGCAGCTGGGAATGACAGATGAGCCATCATTCACGACGTTCTGTGGGTCCCTTGCCTCCTCTGGAAATACTTGCCAAGAGTGAGCCTTTGCAGGCAGACAGGCACACAGCTGCCCTGGCACACACAGTACCACTGCTCCTTTCTTCAGTCTCATATGATAACCGAGTCAATTTATCACAAAAATCCTCCTGCTCGGGGTAATTCTAGCTTAGCTCTGACTCCTGCCTCACTCATCTGCATTGTACTTGATCAAGTGTGAGAACCTGATTCAGGGAGAAAAGACCTTGGTTTTGCTGGTTTAAAGGCCACCTGGAGGTGAGTATCCGGAATAAATGGAAGGCTGGGAGAGTGCATCAATCTGAGGGGAGAGTGCTTACTGCACAAAGACAAGTGATCATTAACTTCAGTCACATGGCTCACTAGTAAGGGGGTAGGGTCTTTTCTCAATGCCCTCTTCCGCTGAGAAACACACTCTCCAGTTGCTGGAGTGGTGAGAAAACTTTCATAAAAGATGTGGAGATGACAATTAGCTGCAATTATAGATCATTTCAGTTTTACCAGCACACTTCAGTTTCAAGAAACAAAGATACTTTTGTTCCCATATATTCGAGGCCACCTGCCTACATTTCCCTCTCTTACCAGGCAATTTCTCACAAATCTCTTTGCTTGTCTAGCCAGCGTTCATTCTTGAAAGGAGCCACTCTTTTCCTTGCATGTGCACTTGACGAATATGCTTTCTTTGGGGACTTCCTTTTATGCTGCTTCAAAAGGAATTTCTCTACTCAGTATGACATTTTATTCTCTAATCAGTAATTATATATATATATATATATATATATATATATATATATATATATCGCCATGAAATAGTTTATTTTTTATTTTTTTAAATTGTTTTATTGCTTAAAGTATTAGAAAGAATATTACATTGTCTCCTTTTTTCCCACACCCTTGACAATCCCCTGGCCTCCCCTACCCCCCAGTGTCTTATGTCCATTGGTTATGCTTATATGCATGCATACAAGTCCTTTGGTTGATCTCTTACCTGCCCCCTCCTGCACCCTCCTGCCCCCCAACCCTCCCCGGCCTTCCCACTGTAGTTTGACAATCTGTTCGATGCTGCTCTGCCTCTGTATCTATTTTTGTTCATAAATTTATAATGGTCTTTATTATCCATAAATGAGTGAGATCATGTGGTATTTTTCCTTCATTGACTGGCTTATTTCACTTAGCATAATGCTCTCCAGTTCCATCCATGCTGTGGCAAATGGTAAGAATTCCTTCTTTTTTACAGCAGCATAGTATTCCATCGTGCAGATGTACCACAGTTTTCTAATCCACCCATCTACTGATGGGCACTTAGGCTGTTTCCAGATCTTAGCTATGGTGAATTGTGCTGCTATGAACATAGGGGTGCATATATCCTTTCTAATTGGTGTTTCTGTTTTCTTGAGATATATTCCTAGAAGTGGAATCACGGGGTCAAATGGGAGTTTCAATTTTAGTTTTTTGAGGAAACTCCATACTGTCTTCCATAGTGGCTGCACCAGTCTGCATTCCCACCAGCAGTGCACGAGGCTTCCTTTTTCTCTGCATCCTCCCCAGCACTTGTGGTTTGTTGATTTGTTGATGATAGCCATTCTGACAGGTGCGAGATGGTACCTCATTGTTGTTTTGATTTGCATTTCTCCTATGATTAGTAACTTTGAGCATGTTTTCATATAACTCTTGGCTTTCTGAATGTCCTCTTTGGAGAAGTGTTCTATTTAGGTCCTTTGCCCATTTTTTTATTGGATTGTTTATCTTCCTTTTGTTAAGTTGTAAGAGTTCCCTATAAAAGTTGGAGATTAAAACCTGATCAGTGATACATTGGCAAATATGTTCTCCCATGCAGTGGGCTTTCTTGTTGTTTTGTTGATGGTTTCTTTTGCTGTGCAGAAGCTTTTTATTTTGATGTAGTCCCATTTGTTTATTTTCTCTTTAGTTTCCAATGCTCTAGAAGCTGTATCGGTGAAGAAATTGCTTTGGCATATGTCTGAGATTCTGTTGCCTTTTGATTCTTCTAGTATTTTTATGGTTTCCCGTCATACATTTAAGTCCTTTATCCATTTTGAGTTTATTTTTGTGTAGGGTGTAAGTTGTTGGTCTAGTTTCAATTTTTTGCACGTATCTGTCCAATTTTCCCAACACCATTTATTGAAGAGACTATCTTGACTCCATTATATGTTCTTGCCTCCTTTGTCAAATATTAATTGAGCATATTGGTTCTGGTCGATTTCTGGGCTCTCTATTCTATTCCATTGATCTATATGTCTGTTCTTGTGCCAGTACCAGGAAGTTTTGAGAACAGTGGCTTTGTAATACAGCTTGATATCTGGTATTGAGATCCCACCTACTTTGTTCTTTCTCAGGATTGCTGCAGCTATTCGGGGTCTCTTTTTATTCCAGATGAATTTTTGGAGAGTTTGTTATAGGTCTGTGAAATATGCCTTTGGTATTTTAATGGGAAGTGCGTTGAATTTATAGATTGCTTTGGGTAGTGTGGACATTTTAATGATGTTGATTCTACCAATCCAAGAACATGGTATGTTCTTCCATCTGTTTATGTCTTCCTCTATTTCTTTTTTCAATGTCATGTAGTTTTCTGAGTAGAGGTCTTTTACCTCTTAAGTTTATTCCTAGGTATCTTAATTTTTTTGGTGCGATGGTAAATGGGATTGTTTTTTTAGTCTCTCTTTTTGTAAGTTCACTATTGCTATATAGAAATGCCATAGATTTCTTGGAGTTAATTTTGTATCCTGCTACATTACCAAATTCATTTATTAAGTCTAATAGCTTTTTGATGGAGTCTTTAGGGTTTTTATGTATAATATCATGTCATCTGCAAATAAGGACAGTTTTACTTCTTCTTTTCCAATTTGGATGCCTTTTATTTCTTCTTCTTGTCTAATTGCAATGGCTAATACTTCCAGTACTATGTTGAACAGGAGTGGTGAGAGGGGGCATCCCTGTCTTGTTCCTGTTCTTAGGGGAAATGGTGTTAGTTTTTGTCCATTGAGTATGATGTTGGCTGTGGGCCTGTCATATATGGCTTTTATTAAGTTGATGTATGATCCTTCTATTCCCAACTTGTTGAGAGTTTTTATCAAAAATGGATGTTGGATTTTGTCAAATGCTTTTTCTGCATCAATTGATAGACCATGTGGATTTTTTCTTTCAATTTGTTTATGTGATGTATCACGTTTATTGATTTGCGGATATTGTACCATCCTTGCATTCCTGGGATAAATCCTACTTGGTCATGGCGTATGATCTTTCTGATGTTCTGCTGGATCCGAATTGCTAAGATTTTGTTGAGGATTTTGGCATCTATGTTCATGAAGGATATTGGCCTGTAATTCTCTTTCATTGTGTTGTCTTTACCTAGTTTTGGTATTAGGGTGATGCTGGCTTCATATAATGAGCTTGGAAGTGTTCCTTCCTCTTGAATTTTTTGTAGTAGTCTGAGGAGGATAGGTTTTAGTTCTTCCTTGAATGTTTGGAAAAACTCCCCTGTGAAGCCGTCTGGTCCTGGGCTTTTGTTTGCTGGAAGCTTTTTGATGACTGCTTCAATTTCTTCCATAGTTATTGGCCTATTGAGATTTTTATATTCTTCCTGATTGAGTTTTGGAAGGTTGTATTTTTCTAGGAATATGTCCATTTCCTCCAGGTTGAATAGTTTGTTAGAGTAGAGTTGTCCATAGTATTTTTTAACAATCATTTGTATTTCTGTGGGGTCTGTTGTTATTTCGCCTCTATCATTTCTGATTTTGTTTATTTGGGTCCTCTCTCTTTGCTTCTTGGTGAGCCTGGCTAGAGGTTCATCGGTCTTGTTTATCCTTTGAAAGAACCAGCTCTTGGTTTCATTGATTAGCTAGAGTTTCATCGGTCTTGTTTATCCATTGAAAGAACCAGCTCTTGGTTTCATTGATTTTCTGTATTGTTTTTTTGGTCTCTATGTCATTTATTTCTGCTCTAGTCTTTATTATCTCCTTCCTTCTGCTCACTCTGGGCTTTTCTTGCTACTCTCTTTCTAATTCTTTGAAATGTAGAGTTAGATGATTTACTACCATTTTTCTTGTTTGTTGAGATAGGCCTGTAGAGCTATAAACTTCCCTCTCAGGACTGCTTTCATTGTGTCCCATAGGTTTTGGATTGTTGTGTTTTCATTGTCATTAGTTTCCAGGATGTTTTTAATTTCTTTAATTTGATCTCATTGGTAACCCAATCAATATTTAATAACATGCTAATCAGCTTCCAAGTGTTTGAGTATTTTGGGTTGTTTTTATTGTAGTTTATTTCTAATATTATGCCATTGTGGTCTGAGAAAATGCTTGGTGTGATTTCAATCTTCTTGAATTTGGGGAGACTTTGTTTGTGACCCAATATGTGGTCTATTTTTGAAGATGTCCCATGAGCACTTGAGAAGAACGTATATTCCGTGGCTTTGGGGTGAAATGTTCTGAAGATGTCAATTAAGTCCATCTGATCTAGTGAGTCATTTAGGATTGCTGTTTCTTTGCCGATTTTTTGTCTAGAGGATTTATCCAGTGATGTCAGTGGTGTATTCCCTACTATGATTGTATTGTTGTCAATCTCTCCCTTGATATCTTCCAGGAGTTTTTTTATGTATTTGGGTGCTCCTGCATTGGGTGCATATATGTTTATCAGGGTTATATCGTCTTGTTGTATTGATCCCTTTAGTATTATGAAGTGGCCTTCCTTATCTCTTGTTATGGCCTTCACTTTCAGGTCTATTTTGTCTGATATAAGTATTGCTACCCCAGCTTTTTTTTCATTTCCGTTTGCCTGAAAGATATTTTTCCATCCCTTCACTTTCAGTCTGTGTGAGTCCCTTCTAATGAGGTGGGTCTCTTGTAGACAGCAAATATATGGGTCATGTATTTTTTTATCCATTCAGCCACTCGATGTCTTCTGATTGGAGCATTTAATCCATTTACATTTAAAGTTATTATTGAAAGGTACTTGTTTGTAGCCATTTCTTTTTTTGTGTGGCTGTTTTCTTTCTGAGATTTTTATTTCTTCTTTTTACACCAGTCCCTTTAGCATTTCTAGCATTGCTGGCTTGGTGGTGATAAACTCCCTTAGCTTTTTTGTGTCCGTGAAGCTTCTTATTTCCCCTTCAATTTTGAATGATAGCCTTGCTGGATAGAGTATTCTTGTATTCAGTCCTTTGCTTTGCATCACTTTGTAAATTTCCATCCATTCTTTTCTGGCCTGATGTGTTTCTGTTGAGAAATCATTTGATAATCTAATGGGAGTTACATACAAGTTACCTTGTATGTAAATTTCCGTCTCTCTCTTGCAGCCTGTAAGATTCTCTTTTGTCCTGAACATTTGCCATGGTAATTATGATGTGTCTTGGTGTGGGTCTTTTTGGGTTCACCTTGTTTGGGACTCTCTGTGCTTGTGTGACTTTTTTCTTCCCCACCTCAGGGAAGTTTTCTGATATTATTTCTTCAAATAGGTTTTCTACCCTTGTTCCTCTTTCTGTTGTTCTGGAACCCCTATTATTCATATGTTGTTTCGTTTCATGCTGTCCCATAGCTCCCTTAGGCTCTCCTCCTGTCTTTTAATTTTTTTCTCCAATTGCAGTTCAGTTTGGATGTGTTTTGCTTCCCTGTCTTCTAATTCGCTAATTCGATCCTCCACTTCTCCTAGTCTACTGTTAAAACTTTCAATGGTGTTTTTTATTGCAGCTATATCACTCTTCATTTCTTCTTGGTTCTTACAAAGTTATTGATTTTTTCATCCATTTCTTTTTGATTCTTACATAGGTTGTTGATTTTTTTCATCCATTTCTTCTTGATTCTTGCATAAGTTGTTGATTTTTTCCTCCATCCGGTTTATGCATTCTAGGACCCTTAATCTGAACTCTTTTTCTGTCATGCTGAATGCCTCTGTTGCACTTAGCTGCTTTTCTGGCGAGGCCTCCTTTTCTTTCCTTTGGGGGTTTCTTTGTCTACCCATGTTTGATCTCACCAACATATTTAGATGTTGAGTCATTCAGAGGCTGCTCCTTGGGTGGCAGTGGCTCCTCGGGCTGTGGTTGCTCCTCGGGTGGTTGTGGTAGCAGCTGCTCCTCAGTTGGCAGCAGCTCCTCTGGTGGGTGCTGTCACAGCTGTGGTGGCTCCTCTGGCTGGTAGGGGGGAGGCTTCACACACAGCTGCTGTTCCTCAGACAGAGGGTGTGCTGATCAGGAGGCTGCTGTTCCTTGGATGGGGGCGGGCTACATACACAGCTGCTACTCCTTGAACTGGGGCGGATGGCTCATGTGGCTGCTGATCCTTGAATGGGGGCTGGATGCACGCTGCTGTTGTTCCTCTGATATGGTGGGCTGCTTGTGGGGCTACTGCTCCTTGGACTTGGACAGGTTGATTGCAAGTCTGCTGCTCCTCGGATGGGGATGAGTTGCTTGTGCGGCTGCTGCTCTTTGGACGGGAGTGAGCTGCATGCGTGGCTGCTCCTCCTCGGACGGGGATTTGCCACTCACCCGCTGCTGCTCGTCGGGCAGGTGCAGGCTGTTGTGACTCTGCTCCTCGGACCGGTGCGTGCTGCACAGGGCTGCCGCTCCTTGGACGTGGGTGGTCTACTCATGTGGCTGCTGCTCCTCGGACTGGGGTGGGCTGCTACTGCTCCTTGAATGGGGATGGGCCACTGGCAGAACTGCTGCTCCTCAGATGGGGGCGGGCTGCTCACGCAGCTGCTGTTTCTCGGATTGGGCAGGCTGCTTGTGCGGCTGCTACTCCTTGGATGAGGGCAAGATGCTTGTGCAGCTGCTGCTCCTCGGACTAGTGCAGGGTGCGGGCTGTGCGCAGCTGCTGCTCCTAGGATGGGGGCGGGCTGTGCAGGGCTGCCGCTCCTCAGACATAGGTAGACTGCTTGTGCGGCTGCTGCTCCTCCGACAGGTCGGACTGCTTGCATGGTTGCTGCTCCTCGGACGGGGAAGCGGGCCACTCACATAGCTGCTGCTCCTTGGACAGGGGCAAGCCACATGAGGCTGCTGCTCTTAGGCCAGAGGCAGGCTGTTCACGGGGCTGATGATCCCTGGACATTAGCGCGCCACTCACGTGTCTGCTGCTCACGTGGTTGAAAAAATAATGTGAAAAGAAGTAGGAAATAAAGGAACAAACGAAAAAAGGGAAAACAAAAAAGCAAAAAAAAGCTAACAAAATAATAATAAAAAAATAAAAATGAAAAATTGAAATGTCATTCCTTTGGCTGGCTTAAGATCCCAGTTTTCTGGAATGTCTGTGATTTTTTGTTGTTGTTGTTGTTGCTGGGACTGAAAGCCCCTCTATAGGCCAGACCCTGTTAACTCCCAGGGACTAATCAGATTATTTTAATCCTTCATCTCATTCAGGGTGGAATCTGGGTGTGGCTGTGCTCCTTGTCTGGGGCCTGGAGGGAGGAGTTATATCCTCAGGAGAAAATGGCTGCCCAAGTCCTGGGCTCAGGGGTGACTCAGCATTCAATTTGCTGCCACCTCTCCTGGACCCCCTTCTCTCCCCAGCCTCTCCCCAGATTCCACTCGTCCACACCTTCTCCCACTCTTCTGCACAGGTGAGTGTCTGTATCCAAAATGTCCTATGAACAGGGTTCAGTGAAAACAAACAAACAAACGCCGGCCGCAGAAACGGGAAAGGCTGAGTCTCTGTAAGCTCCTCTCTTACCGGCACTGCATGGACTGGTTAGCGCTTCAGGCCGCCCCCTTTAGGCTCAGTCCTCCGTAATTACGGAACCCAGATCTCAAATGCTCCAGCGCCAACAGTCCTGCGGATCTCTTTTCCACAGTCAGGGGCCATGCCTGTCCCAAGAGACGCGGCTGTGTGCCGCATGGTCTCCCTCTGACCCTCTGGGTTCAGAGGTCTGGCAAACTTTCCTGCCCAGATCCCTTGTTTTTTCCTTTCCAGGGGAGCTCTGCCCTTCCCGGCTGCAAACTGTCTCACCAGCTGAGTATACTTCGTCAATTCGGGGTGGGTGTTATTAGTTTCAGCTGCTCACTCCATTTGCTCTGGGACAAGCCCTGGGACATGTCTGCCTATTCCGCTGCCATCTTGTCTCTCCTCCCTCTCTAATCAATTCTTAATTCAAACTGAAATGAGATTTTTACTTAGGTGTTGAGTAAAATAGTAGTTACATAAAAATACTCCACTTCTTCCCTCTCCCCCCCCACCCAAGAATGAATTCAGATCATTTAAATTCACGGAATTAAAGATGTATAGGCATGTTCACTGACCACTGCTTTTTTTCTGTGTATGGAATAGTCATGTGAATAGAAATGTGGGTGTTGTTTCTTGAAACCTGAGATGTCTTCAGTCCTTCTCTCATGGGCAGCTCTTGATTTAGCTCTAAGTAATATGATGACTTACAAGTAATGGTGCAGCACAAAATACCCGGCTCTTGATTCGGCCCTGCAATTTACTAGTTATGTGCCATTAAACCTCATTGTAAAACAGTAAAACAGTGCATTCCTCTCAGGGATGTGCTAAAGATTAATGAGAATGCAAAGCTTTAAGCACAAACTAGAATAATCTATTATTCTTTTTCTTAAGTTTTTTTATTAATTGATTTTAGAGAGGAAGGGAGAGGGAGAGGGAGATAGAATCATCAATGATGAGAGAGAATCATTGATTGGCTGCCTCCTGCACACCCCCTACTGGAGATTGATCTCGTAACCCGAGCAATATGGCCTGACCAGGAATCGAATTGTGACCTCCTGGTTCATAGGTCGGCACTCAGCCACTGAGCCACACCGGCCAGGCCTAAACTGTTATTCTTGCAAAGGTTTTCATCTCTCCATACTTCAAGCCACTGACCATACCTTAGTGCTTGTCCAGCTGACTCCTGCATCCCCGGCCCTCTCCCTATGGGCAGGACCCCTGATTTCCTCACCTGACAAGATACGTTCCTGGAACAGCAACTCTTGATCATGAAGCATCACAAGGATCTCAAGGCTAAAGAGAAGAAAGTGACAGAAAAGGGAATGATCCCCTGGCCCATCATGTCAGAAAGTCTCAGGATGATTTTCAGATGAGTTTATAGTCCCCCTGGTGATTGTGTGAAAATTCCAGTAATTGGAATAATGTCATAGTTTGTAACAGACAGAATCCACAAAGACTAATGAAAAGCTCAAATAAATGAAGAGGTAAAAGCAGACGAAAAAAATAAACCAAAGAGAAAAAAATAAATCATTGAGAAAATTATAACAATCCTATTTTTATTACTTATAATGTCACCTATTAATTGGTATAGTTCATGAAATAAATGTTTATGGTATCCATATTTCAGGTATGTGTATTGAAATAAAATATTTTAAGGAGAGTATTAGGTATTCCATAGGAGAAGATATATAATGAATAACTATAGCCTGGCTTCAAGGCCTGGCTCTGCCAGTTACTAGCTCTGTAACCTTAGGCTAGATGCTAATATTTTCTTTTCTTCAATCTCTGCATTGAGAGAATAAAAATAATAATACCGATCTCACAGGGTTTTTGTAAGGAATAAATGAGGTCATTTAAAGCATATAGAAAGAATTTCTAAAACACTGTTATAATTATGTTAATTAATTTAGCTGAGGTTGTTCTTTCTTACCATAGTGGGTTTGTATACATTTTCAAGTCATTAGTACAAAATCACGGATAAGCAAATTTGAGTGAGACCTCAGAGATCACATTTCATAACACCCTGGTTTTAGATAATCATTTCTTCAGTCCTTTACTCCCAAATATGTTGAAGCATCCACTCTGAAAAATGGCGTCAGGTACATTTCCAGTTGTTAGACATTCAGCAATAAACTAAACCAGTAAGTCCCTATCCTCTTGGGGCTTATATTCTTGTTGGAAGCGATAGACACAGAACAAAGTAAAAATGGAGATACGTGCCTTGGGGGAAAGTAAGTCAAGTTAAGGAGGAAAGGAGTGCTGGCTGTTGGGAGGGATGGAGGATTTTCAAAATATAGGTTGGTCAAGGAAGTCCTATTGATAAGCTATCATTGAAAACATATAAGTGAAGATACAAGCCATGTGGATAGCTGAGAAATACTATATTAAGCAGAGAGGACTGCAAGTGAAAGGCACTAAAATGGGCTCATGAACACTGGAAGGTTGAGGGTGGAGCAGAATGAGTGATGAAAAGTGGTGGGGCATAAGGTCAGATGGTTGAGGGCTCTGTTACAGAGCATGTGAAGTCCTTTGGCCTTTACTATAAGTAAGATGATGATCCTAAAGGGTTTTCAGAAAAAGGAGAAACATGAGCTGATTTGTGTTTTAAAGAATAACTATGTTAAGAATGGGTCTTAAAAGGCAAAGATGGATCCAAGTTCATGAATCTAATAGGTCACTTCAAAATTTTAATTCAACATGTTCTTTTCTAAGACATAATAATAAAACTTTCTGAAATCAAAGAAAAGAACTTAAGAAGAAAAAAGCAAGAGAAAAATAATTCTTTGTACAAAGGAACCACTATAAGGCTTTTAGTTGATTTCTCAGCAGTGAGCTTACAGGTCAGGAGACAATGGGATAATAAATTCAAAGTGCTAAAGGAAAGAAACTGTCAACCAAAAATACTTTACCCAGCAAAGTTGTTTTCAGAACTGAAACTAAAATAAAGACTTTCTCTAATAAACAAAAGCTAAAGAAATTTACCACCACTAAACCAACTTTAAAAAAATGCTGAATTCCCAGCCAGTGTGGCTTAATGGTTGAGTGTTGGCCCATGCACCAAGAGGTCACTGGTTTGATTCCCAGACAGGGCACATGCCTGGGTTATGGGCTGGATCCCCAGTAGGGGGTGTGCAAGAGGCAGCCAGTTGATGATTCTCTCATCATTGTTGTCACTATCTCTCTCTCCCTCTCCCTTTCTTTCTCTGAAATCAATAAAAACATATTTTAAAAAATAAATGCTGAAATTAGTTCTTAAAGTTGAAACATGTCACTAATTGGTGACATGAAACATATAACACATTAGTAGAGGTAAGCATATAGTCAGATTCAGAATGCACTAATATTGTAATACTAGAGGCCTGATGCACAAAATTCGTGCAAGGGGCTCAGCCCTAGCAGCTGTGGCAGCTGCCTCTGACCCGCGGTGGCTGCCTTGGCCTTCACAGCACCAGCTTCGTCTAGAAGGTCATCTGGACAGTCGTTCCACTGTTCAGCCATCCTGTCTAATTAGCATACTATGCTTTTATTATTATAGATAATGATGTGCTAACTACTTAACTCTAGAATAAAAACTACAGCACAAAAGCATAAAAATAGCTTATGCTTTTTTATGTTAATGAACACAATTTAAAATGACCTCAGAAACATAGAAGTAAAAGTATAAAGTTTTTGTATGCAATTAAAGTTAAATTGTTCTCAGCATAGACTGTAACATGTATACATACATATGACATATGTGTGTGTGTGTGTACATTTTATGTAAAATCTCATGGTAACTACAAAGCCAAAACTCACAATAGATATACGAAGATAAAGAGAAGAAAACCAAAGCATTTCACTATGGAAAACAATCAATTTACAAAGGAAAGCAAAAAGAAAGGAAGAAAAACAAAACTTTAAAACAGCCAGAAAACAATAAATAAGATGGCATTAGTAAATTATTACTTATCAGTAATTATTTTAAATATTAATGAATTGAATTCCCAGTGAGTAGCTGAATAGATTTTTTTTTTAAAAAAGACCAAACTATATGCTGTCGTTTGTTTGTTTGTTTTTTGTTAATCCTTTCCTGAGGATATTTTTCCACTTATTTTTAGGGAGAGTGGAAGAGGAAAGACAGAGAGAAACATCATGTGAGAGGAACACATCGATTGGTTGCTTCCTGCACAAGCCCCGACCAGGGCCCGGGCCCAAGAGGAGCCTGCAACCAAGGTACACGCCCTTGACCTGAATCAAACCTGGGACCCTTTGTTCCACAGGCTGATGCTCTATCCACTGAGCCAAACTGGCAAGGGCTATATGCTATTTTGAAGAGATTCACTTAAGGTTTAAGGAGACACATAGACTCAAATAATGGGATGGGGTAAAAAATGTTCCATGGCCGAAACCGGTTTGGCTCAGTGGATAGAGCATCAGCCTGTGGACTGAAAGGTCCCAGGTTCGATTCCGGTCAAGGGCATGTACCTGGGTTGCGGGCACATCCCCAGTAGGAGATGTGCAGGAGGCAGCTGATCGATGTTTCTCTCTCATCAATGTTTCTAACTCTCTATCTCTCTCCCTTCCTCTCTGTAAAAAATCAATAAAATATATATTTTTTTTAAAAATGTTCCATGAAAGTGAAAACCAAAAGAGAGCAGGGGTAGCTTAACAGAGAAAAAGACAAACGTTATGTAATAATTAAAGGGTCAGTTCACTGAGAAGATAAAACAATCATAAATATATATGCACCCAACATCAGAGCATCTAAATATATTAAGCAAATACTCATATATTTGAAGGGAGTAATAGATAATAATACAAGAAGAGTAGGAGACTTCAATACTCCATTTCAACAATGGAGAACTCACTCAAACAGGAAATCAACAAGGAAACATTAGACTTGAACCAAATGTTAGATCAAATAAACCTAACAGTCATATACAGGACATAGGTTCAACAGCAGCAAAATACACAGTCTTCTCAAGTGCACACTGAACTTTCTTCAGGATAAATTACATGACAGGTCACAAAACAAGTCCTAGCAAATTTAAGAAGACTGATATGAAACTAGAAATCAGTAACAAGAGGAAGTCTGGAAAATGCATAAATATGTGCAAAATAAACAAAATGCTCCTGAAAATCTAATGAATTAAATAAAAAATTAAAAGGGAAATCAAGAAATATCTTGAAACATAATAAAATTGGAGGTACTAACATATCAAAACCTATGGGATTGCCGAAACCGGTTTGGCTCAGTGGATAGAGCGTCGGCCTGCGGACTGAAAGGTCCCAGGTTCGATTCCGGTCAAGGGCATGTGCCTGGGTTGCGGGCGCATCCCCAGTGGGGAGTGTGCAGGAGGCAGCTGGTCGATGTTTCTCTCTCATCGATGTTTCTAACTCTCTATCTCTCTCTCCTTTCCTCTCTTTAAAAACTCAATAAAAAATATTTAAAAAAAAAAAAAAAAAAAACCTATGGGATAAAAAAAAAAACACCAATGGGATACTGCAAGAACAGCTCTGAGAGAGCAGTTTATAGATAAATGCACATACTAAGAAAATAGATCTCAAAGAAACAACTTAACTTTACACCTTAAGAAACTAGTAAAGAAGAATAAACCATGTGCAAAGTTAGCAGAAGGAAGGCAATAAAAAAGATCAGAGCAAAAATAAATGAAGTACAGACCAGAAAAACAATGAAAGATGAATGGAAATAAAGTGGTTTTTGAAAAAATAAAGTTGACAAACCGTCAGCTAGACTGATCAGAAAAACAGAAATGACGACTCAAAATCAGAAATGAAAGAGGAGACATTACATCTGATACAACAAAAATACAGAGTATCATAAGATACTACTAAAAACAAGTACACACACACACACACACACACACACACACACAATACTGGATAATTTAGAAGAAATGGATAAATTCCTAGAAGCATAAGCCACCAAGACTGACTTATAAAGAAACAGAAAAGCCGAATGGACCAATAACAAAGAAGGCAATTAAATCAGTGACAAAAACCTCCCCAATGAACAAAAGTCCAGGACAAGACAGCATCAAATGTTAATACATTTAAAAAAGAATTAACAACAAACCTTCTCAAACTCTTTCAAAAAATTGAAGAAGAAAGACTCTCAAATTTATTTACAAGGTCATCATTGCCCTGATACCAAACTAGATAAGAACATAACAAGGAAAAAAAAAATCACTGGCCAATATCACCACTAAACAAAGCTTCAAAAATCCTCAACAAATATTAGTAAACTGAAATCAACAATACAATAAAAGGATCATCCACCATGATCAAGTGAGATTTATTTCAGGAATGCAAGGATGGTTCAATATTTGCTAATCAAAAATGTGTTACAACACAATAACAAAATGGAGGATTAAAATCATATAATCTCAAGAGATGCAGAAAAAGAATTTGATAAAATTCACATCCACTTGTAATAAAAACCCTTAAATTAGAGGGAATGTACGTAATAAAGGCAATATATGACATTCGCACAGTTAACGTCATACTCAAAGGTGAAAAGCTCAAAACTCTTCCTCTAGATCAAGAATGAGACAAGGATGCCCATATTTACCACTTTTATTCAACACTAGAGGCCTGGTGCATGGATTCGTGCACATTGAAAGGAAATTATTTAGAAGGTGGCCGGCGGGGTGGGACTGGGCAAGACAGGCTGGATATACCCTGAGCCAACCTCCTACAGTCCTGGCCGGCCACACCTGGGGTGGCTCCATGACTCAAAAGGCATCCATGGAGTGAGCAGGGTTCCTCCGGCAGGTGGGGATCCCTTGGCCTGGTCTGCGGGGGTCAGGCTGAACAACCTGTGCTCTGACATCCCCCAACGGGTCCCAGAATGTGAAAGGGCACTCTGCAAAGTTGTTGTTGTACAGGGTATGGAACATAAACACAAGTGTGCAGTAAACCAGATTTGGGCCAACAGTGTTCTAGCAACAACATAACCCACAGCCGAAGGGTTATGCAGGGTTATTGCGCAGCCCTGTGAGGAATTGGGCTCTCTCCTCTCTGGTTTCAGGGTGTGTCACCCAAGAACCACAGGAGCTGCAGCTCGGTAGCTCCTGTGTTGAGCACCTGCCTCCTGGTTGTCAGTATGTGTCATACCTACTGGCAGGTTTCTTAGGCTTTTATATATATACTAGAGGCCTGGTGCATGAAATTCATGCACTCAGAGGTGGGGATCCCTCAGCCCAGCCTGCACCCTCTCACAGTCCAGGAGCCCTGTGATCGATCTCCCCAAAGAGGTAGGCCCCACCCACCTGACTGGGGCTCTGCAATGGATTGCTCCTGCAGAGGGAAGCCCCACCCACCTGCTGCAGTGTCACTGCGAAGTAGCCTGGACCTCCCTCTTTGGGGTGATCATGGAGCCCCCTGATTGATCGCCCCACTGGCTGTGGTCTGGGCCTCCCTCTGCAGGATGATCATGGGGCGATGGCTGGGCCCCCAACCAATCACATTGCACCCACCTTGGCTGGCCTGACACCAGTGGGTGTTATAACATGGTCGTCTAGATGGTCATTCTGCTGTTCGGCTGTTTGGTCGATTTGCATATTATGCTTTTATTATTATAGACTAGTATAGACTAGAGGCCTGGTGCATGAAAATTCATACACTTGGGGGCAGGGGGTTCCCAGCCCAGCCTGCACCCTCTCACAGTCCAGGAGAATGTCCTACTGACAGCTTAGGCCCGCTCCCCATGGGCCTAAACTGCAGTCTGGCCTCCCTCTACAGGAGGTGACCGGGCCAGCCAATCAGGGGACAACACTGCCCCCATCACCCCACCGCTGCCTCCACTGGCCTCCCTCTGTGGGAGGCAAGGACAGGGGATCAGGTGACGGCGCCACCTGCATCATCCCGCCATTGCCGCCCAGCCTCCCTCTGTGGGAGGCAACTAGACGGGCTGATCAGGGGACCCCCCCCCGGTCACCCCTTCACCACCTCTGGTCACCACCACCCCAATCACCGTTCCTTCCCTCTTCCCACTGGCACACTCCTTGGCTGGCCTGGCACTGCCTGCTCGCTGGCCCCGCCCCCTGCCAACTGGTCGATTTGCATATTACACTTTTATTATATAGGATAGTATTCTCATAGCCAGAGAAACTAGGAAAGAAAAAATAAAAGGCATCCAAATTGGAAAGGAAGAAGTAAAATTCAATCTTTGCAGATGTACAAAACCCTAAACACTACATGAAAAAAAAAGGTAGGAACTAACTAATAACCTTAGTAAAGTTGAAAGATACAAATCAATCAATATAGAAAAATAAGTTGCATTTCTATACACTTACAATAGAATTTAGGGAAGAGAAATTATTAAAGCAATCCCATTTACAATTGCATCAAGGAGAATAAAATAGCTAGGAATAAATTTAACCAAGGATATGAAAGACCTATACACTAAAAGCTATAAAACATTGATGAAAGAAATTGAAGGAACCACAAATAAATGAAAAGATGCAGGCTCATAGATTAAAAGAATATTGTTAAAATGTCTGCCCTTCCAAAAGCATTCTACAGATTCAATGCAATCTCTATCAAAATTCCAATGACATTTTTCTCAGAAATGGAAAGAATTTATGAAATTTGTATGAAATCACAAAAGACCCCAGATCACCAAAATAATCTTGAGAAAGAAGAACAAAGGTGGAGGTATCTGAACAGGGACAACATGAGATTTCATCTCCCTACTCAAAATGGCATACAATTTAAAACAATTTTTTTTTATTTTTCACTGAGGTATTTTCAGACTGAGATTACTGAAAATATGCGAAGTGAAACTGCCATGGGAAAGGAGGAAATGCTGCCATTTGCAACAACTTGGATGATACTTGAGGTCTTTCTGCTAAGTGAAATAAGTCAGACAGAGAAAGACAAATATTTTGTGATTAGCTTCCTTAAGAGGCTGATGATGGGAAGTGGGATGCGCCAAAGGATAAAGAATTAAATGAAAGCATGAATAAGAAGGTGCCAAATACATGATCAAACAGGCCTCCTGGTTACCCAAAGACACAAGAGGGCTTTTCCCAGGGAAAGCCTGAGGAAGAGGTGAGATCTGAGCTGGGCGGGGAAGGAGGGGCCTTTGGTTAGCGGAGTGAACAGAGGGCCCTCCATTTTAGGAGGCTCCTCACACACATTACAGGATGACATCCTTCTCTTCTGGGCAGCATTCTTTCATAATTACCAACAGTGGAAAAGCTTGGAGGCACTGGAGTAAAATGAACATTTTGGCTTGAATAACCCACGCTTGAGTCCCAGCTCTATGCGTTTTAGCACATTTCTTCTCTAGTACATGGCAGTGGTAGTATCTCTCTCACAAAGGCGTGGTGAGGCTCCATGGGCTAAGCATGGGGCAAAATAAGCTCGGCTCTTCCAGACACTTCTGAGGATACAGAGGGAAGGAATTTGTACTTATCACCCTCTGAGGGTGGTACTTACCTTGTCTCCTTTCTCTGAGAAAAGAGGAAATGGAAAAGAAAAGGGAGAGAGGAGAAAGGTGCCTTTTAAAGAGAGTGAGATCAGCCGAAGTGATAAGAAAAGGCCACAGTCATAAAAGCACAGACAGTATATACCTTTAAAAGCAAAAGAGAGATAAAGGAAGTATTACACTGACAAAGGAGGCTGATGGCACCAAGATAACTCACCTCAAATAAGAGAATGAGGGAAAGGGACTAAGAGACAGAGGGCTGGGGAAGTGAAAGATCTACTCTAATAGTTAAATGCTGGCTGAATCTGTAAGCTCAGCAAATAAAGACTTTTTAAAAGTATATATACTTTTTTTAAAAATCAATTTTAGAGAGGGAGGAAGAGAGAAACATCAGTGATGAGAGAGAATCATTGATCAGCTGCCTCCTGTACGCCCCACACTGGGGTTTGAGCCCAGAACCTGGGCATGTGCCCCAATCGGGAATCGAACCATGACCTCCTGGTTCATAGGTCAGCATTCATAGGTTGAGCCAAGCAGGCTGGGCAAAGCCTTTAAAAAAAAAAAAGTTGAAGGTTAAAGAAGATGGAAAATTAGGGTGTGTCCTGCTGGGTCACAAAGGACAGGCCATTGGTAAGACAGCACAACGTGAGGACAGCCTTTGCTGGTGCCAAATGGACACCTGTCCTTGCTCTCTGAGGGCTACAAGAGTCAAGTGAGCCTGCAGTATGTAAGGCCTACAAAAGTGGAAAAGGCAAAAGTCAGCCCAAGAGAAAATCTTGCATCATCCTGAATGTGTCAACTGGGAAGTCAACACGGTGAACCCCAGGCTGGGAGTTGGCCCCCAGAGAAACATTCTGCACATGCTCACCACCTGATAGAGGAATCCAGTTCTCAACTGGGGTTGATTCAACCGAGGGCACCGCCTCCCACCCAGAAATTGGCAACAGCTGGAATGGGAATGACCTCTAGCTGGTCTGTGACCCATAACTGCTGGGGCCTAAAGAAGAGGAACTCCAGGAGACAGTCCTTCCTGATTTGATCCTGAGGCCGAATCTGTGATACACTGGCCGGGTGACCAGAGGGCAAAGGACCAAAAGGGTCAGCAAAGAGGCTCTGGGAAACTGTCCTGTCGGCGGTGCGGATGCTGACACACAGCTGTCTCCCAATTAGTACAGTCTCACTCTCCTCACTACTTTCACCTAAATGCATATTCATTGAAAACAGTTTCTTAAAGAAGTCCTGTGTGGGAACGGCAAATGGGAGTAGCGGTTAACAAAACCTTAGGCATGGTTGACTGTGAGGCCTGGTTTAACCTGAGGATGTCATTTCTTACAAGCCTGTTATTTACCAGCCAGCTAGGTACCTTCTCTACATTTGAGTTTTTCTATCAAGAAAGTATGGAGAATGATAGCTGAACCCAGGAGACTTTGAGAGAGGGGAAAGTAAGATCATTCATGAATATCACTTCTTAGCATAGAGTGTGCCACCATGTGCTTTAAAAAAGGATGGCTATCGAAGACTATTTTTTTTAAAAAAATATATTTTATTGATTTTTCACAGAGAGGAAGGAAGAGAGATAGAGAGAGTTAGAAACATCGATGAGAGAGAAACATCGATCAGCTGCCTCCTGCACATCCCCCACCGGTGATGTGCCTGCAACCCAGGTACATGCCCTTGACCGGAATCGAACCCAGGACCTCTCAGTCCGCAGGCTGACGCTCTATCCACTGAGCCAAACCAGTTTCGGCTATCGAAGACTATTATTCTACAAATCTGTGGTTTCCCCTGGCATTGATTAACTTCAAGCTAGATGTTTTTTAAGTTTCAAAAAAGTCAAAGCTCAACTATAACTTCACTCAACAACATGGATAAATCTCACAAAATGTTGAGCAATAAAAACAAATAAAGACAAACAGAAAAGAGTACATATTACATTGTTTAATCTATAGAAAGTTCAAAAACAGGCAAAACAAATCCACAGTTAGGAAGTGAAGGTAGTTTTACCCTTCCGAGAGAAGATGGAGCACAGTGTTTGTGTGTCTGGGAGCTGGCTCCATGGATGTGTTCATGTAGAAAATCACTGACCTGGACACTTAGAGCAGGTGCTTTTCTGTATGTATGTTTTATTTCATTATAAAGTCCACTAAGCCAAGTTTTAAAAAGATAAGAAATTCCTCATATTTCTTTCATATACTTTGGGAAACTAGCTCCTCCCATGTGGTCATTCATTCCACAAATATTTATTGAACATCTGTTATGTGGCTGGCATCATCCGTATGCATGGGATACACCTGCCAACAAGTCAGAAGTCCTGCTTTCAGCGACAGCTGAATTTTCCATATTGAGGGAGGACAGGAAGGGCAGCACAGGAGAGTAGGAAGAAGAATCTTGGCTAAAACTCATGATAATTTTCAGTTTCCTCATGAGGCAAATGGGCATGATAAATGTCTTTTCTACTTTTCAAAGAATATTTATGTATTTTAAACCTTATTAGGTAAAGAGGAAAACTTCTCTCTTGGGATCTCATAAATAACACATATTGGTTGCGTGAGTAATACCTCAACAGTACCCTCAAACCAGGGGTTAGGAGGGCTTTCTCCCAACTTCAAATATGGCTCTCTGCAGCCTCTTTATTTTGCTTTCTAATGAGAGTTTCCAGTTATATTCATGGCCTCAAAATCCAGTAACCAGGGATAGTGCCTAAGAGTACCTTCAGTGGAGTGGGCACTTGAAAAGTATCAATTTCCATCAATAGTCCCCCCAAACCTATTCTAAAAAGAAGTCATAGAATCTAAATTGAAGAGTGATGTCAATGAAATGGCAGACTAGTAATTTCCAAGCTTTCACTTCCCCACAGAAACATTAAACACTTACACACACACACACACACACACACACACACACACACACACACACACACATAAAGAGACACACACACACAGAGAGACACATACAGAGACACACGCTAAAATAATGTTATTGGAGCAATGAAAAAAGGTCAAAGTTCTACAAGCAACCAAAAGCACAGCCAGTCAAGAAAAAGCCACATTAAAAATGGTAGGAAATTTTGTGGTGTTTTTTCTTGTCCCTGCCCCACCATCTCCTTGCAGTGTCTTGGTCTTGAGAAGGTAGCATCCTAGTTCCCAATTCCTTCCCATAAACCAGTGGGACCTTATTTGCTACATTCTAATCCATCTGGGGTCCTGAACATCTATCTGTCTGTGCTTCACCTAACTTAGAGCTGGGGAGGAGTGGAAGCTACTCATAAAAGCTGCGAAGACCAAAACCAGTAGACGCCGAGGGCAAGAGGTTACTGGTGAAGATGTACAATAGGACAACCAAGGCCCTGGGAAGAAGCTGGTGAAGTAAAATACTCAGAACCAAACTTGTATGTAGGTGGAGAAGACTGAAAAGGCCACTCAAGGCCTAGAAAAAAACCTCGTGCTCAGAAAAGACCTTACCTTTTCAACTCAGGCAGCCCCTAAGGCCCAGAGCACGCTTAGGTAATTGGTGAAGAATGAACCCAGCCCAGAGCCAGTCTACAAAGACTGGAAGAGATTGCTGTTTTTCCAAGTGCCAACTTTCAACAACAAAAAAAAATCATAAAGTAGGCAAAGAAACAGGAAAGCACAGCCCACTACAAGAAGAAAATGAGCTGGCAGGAAGCATCTCTAAAAAAGCACAGTCTTTAGACAAAAAATTTAAAGAACTTGGACAAAGAATTTAAAACCACGATCATACTCAGCAACACAACAACATACAAACTGATTAAAATATGGGTAAAGGACTTGAATAGATGTTTTTGCCAAGAATGTATACGAATGGCCAGTAAGTACATAAAAAGATGCTTAACCTCACTAATCATTATGGCAATGCAAATCAAATCACAACGAGATATCACTTCATACCCATCAGGATAGCAACAACACGTGCTGGAGAGGATGTGGAGAAATTGGAACTCTTGTGCATTGCTGGTGGGAATGTAAAATGGTGTAATCACGGTGGAAAGCAGTATGGTGGTTCCTTAAAAACCCCCCACAAAGATAGAGTTACCATATGATGCAGCAATTCCACTTCTGGATACATACTCAAAATAATTGAAAGCAGGAACTCAGATAAATATATGTATATCAATGCTCATAGCAACATTATTCACAATAGGTGAAAACAGCCCAGATGTCTATTGACAGATGAGTGGTATTCTAGATAGAATATTTGTGTCCCCTACCCAATTTACATCTTGCAATCTGAATCTCCAAATGTGATGATGTTAGGAGGAGGGGCTATGGGAGATGATTAGGTCAAGAGGTTAGCACCCTCATGAATGAAATTAGTGTCCTAACAGGAAGAGATATGAGAGTTTGCTCCCTCTCTGCACTCCACTAAATGAGGATAGATGAGAAGATGGCCATTTGCTGGCATCTTGATCTTTGACTCCCCAGACTCAAGAAGTATGAGAAAACTGTTTACCATTTAGTCTCCCAGTCTGTGGTAATTTATTACAGCAATGCAAACTGACTAAGAAAAATGGATAAACAAAATGTGGAATATATATATATATATATATATATATATATATATATATATAGAGAGAGAGAGAGAGAGAGAGAGAGAGAGAGAGAGAGAGAGAGAGAATAGAATATTATTCAGCTACAAAATGGGATGAAATTGTGACACATGCTACAACAGAGATGAACCTTGATGACATTGTGCTAAGTGAAATAAGCCAGACACAAAAGAACAAATATTGTATGATTTCACTTATATGAGGTTCCCAAGTAGATTCATAGAGACAGAAAGAACAATAGTTGTTGTCAGGGTTTGGAGTAGGGGTAAAAGGGAGTTAAGTCTTAAAGGGTACAACTTCCAGTTTGGGAAGTTGAAAATTTCCTGGGGGTGGGTAGTGGCGATGGTTGTATAACAGTGCAAATTTACTTAATGCCTCTGAACTACACACCTAAAGATTGTTAAAATGCTAACTTTTATATTATGCAACCACAGACTTTGTCAGCCCCTTTGTGCCCCCTCCAATGTTTTGCTTTTATTTATACCTTCAGTGAATATTTATTGATCATTGACCATGTGTGAGGCACTGTCTTAGACACTGAAAATACAATAGTTAAAAAAAATCTCTGTGTCTTTGGGACACTTACATGATAGCAGATAGGAATTGTGGAGCTGCTGGTGCCTGAAATCAACCTCTACTGTGCCATGGAGCAGTCAGCTCCGCACAGCCAAGCAGAATTAGCATTTTCACAGTAAAGATTCAAAATTGTGGCCCTCGATGGCAATTTAATTGAGCAATTACAACATGCCAGGCTTTATAGAAGAACCACTAAAAGGGCTGGAAATAGGATAAATATTACTCCATCCGGGCCCCTATAGCTTCCTGTAAATATCACTGCAGGTAGAGAGCATCACATTGAAGGAGTACTCAGGTGCTTATCGGGATGACGCTATCATATTATTGCACGTCATAGTACATACTAGTAGTAACCTTCCAAAGACTATGCTTTCATCTCCCAGGTAGGCAAATAGACTTCTATATTTTCAGCTTAGGACGTTCCCACACCAGAGGCTTAGTCAGGATATTAATAATCATTAACATGTATAAAGAATTTTATTATGGGCCAAACATTGATCTAAGTGCCTTACATGCATTAACTCTTTCAATCTCCATTGACCACTATTTAAGGGAAGTCCTGTTATTATCTGCATTTTATCACTGAAAAAAAAAACAGATTCAGAATTGAAATAATTTTCTCAAGATCACAGAGCTAATAAGTAGCTCTAGATCCTGACAGAAAGTAAGGCAGATGTGAGAAATTCTGTTTTATCTGGGCAATGAGATCATTGACTGGCCAATCAGAACAGTCAGCGGTCCGTAGTTCAGCCTTTGGCCCAGCTGTGCAATTGTTAATAAAGCTCCCAGGTGACCAGATGTCTATTAGCCTGATCTAGGCCTGTCAGCAGAGTCCTGTGGGCCATGTCTGGCCCCATTAAGGAACTGGCTAAGATGCACTGATCATTATTTCTTTGTTCCCTGGCAAAGGGGCCTGGGTTAGTGAGAGGGAGAGTGAATGGGAAAGACAAAAATGGCCTCAGATTTCACAACACAGCTTAGGATGGTGAGTATACATTTAGCACGGACACATGACAATCCCCCAATCGGGCCACATACTTCTCTCTCTGAAAATCGTCGGTGGAAAACATTACACCATACCTGATGTTACGGTACCTGGGATCCTGCTCTAGTCAGGGCTTCCGGCTCTGAATGACAAAAGCAAACCGGTGTGGGTGTAGGTGGGCGTGTGTCTGGTTCCAAGCACAGGCGCACGCCAGCAGCTGATGTCACAGAGCCTCGCCCACTGCTTGGTGTGTTAAACAGCAGTGACTCATCGGCTGGTTCTGGCTCTCATGGTAACCATTCAAACCGAGAACGTCAGAGGGAAAACCCCCCGGGCTGCACAGAATGACACTCTCAACCAAGGACAGAAAGACACCCAGGAGTCACTCGCTAAAAAATGAGATTTTTTTTCAGAGAAAAGAGGCTGTTCCGCTTCTCTGAGTCATTATTCCTGTGAGCCATGTGGAAACAGAAAGAATGACTCAATAAAGCACTACCTGTTCTGGAAATAGAGTCAGAGAGCTGGGTGGGGCGGGGTGGGGTGTGGGGGGGGAGAGAGGAGGCTGAAGGAGGGGGGAAGAAAGACATGAGAAGCGTTTCCTGGGGGTAGATGTTCTCACATATTTAATGATGACACTCTCAGAAGGCGGAGACTCAGAAGTGGCCAAGTCCATCTCCCTCAGTTTCAGTGAAACTCAGTCCAGACACGAAAGAACTTGACCTCACCATCCAGGGTGTCAAACATCTCCATCAGAAAATCAGAGACCTGAAAGTTAGCTGGGCTGAGCAAGCAAAATCCTCCACCTACTTCACTCCTACCCCTATACAAGGACTCAATATACCAATTATGGCTACAGAATTCACAAGGGAACTGGGGAGGGAGGGAGCGGGGCGAGGATGGAGGACTAATCACTCTCTTCCTTCCATCCCCCCCACCCCCTCCTCCTCCCCCCCTGCCCCAGAGATGGGATGTTGAAACGTCCCTATGGTTAAAGGGAGCTATTACTAACTCCTCCTCCTCTCTCTTTCTCTCATACTTTCAGCAAAATCTCATACTTGCTACTCTGTTAGAAAATGTGTCCAAGTCTGACTGGGCTGGTAAGAAGTGGTTGGAGAAGGCACCGCATTGGGGATGGATCAGGTCCTCTGAAAAAAACGTGTCACTTGGGCCTTGAGACCCAGCAGAGAGGCTGGTCCGCTGCCTGAGGACAAGAGCCTCGTCTCAAAAGAAAGCCACAAGCTTTTCAGTCAGATGGAGTTGAACATGAACAAGTTACTTAACCTTCCTGAGCCCTACGTCCTCAGTCGGATAAACAGGAACAATGACGGCGGTCTTGCAGAGTAGCATGAGACCAGATGACACCTGCGAAGTGCACCACACGGTACAAGTAATTCTTGTTTAATAAGTTCCTTTACCAAGGCCAAACAAAGCCGCCTTGGCCTTCCTTCCCCTGCCCTGCATTCCACCCCACCCAACACCAATCAGAACCAAATACAGGGCTTAATTGAGATGGAATTCATTCACATTTTGTTTCTATTTTTCCCCTCTAGGAAAAATAAAAAGTGATCAAGGGAAAGAGAGAGTGCATGTGAACACACGACTGCTCCAGTGTGCAGGGTCGGTTCTCCCGCGGCATTCTCATGCGACCTCATATGTTGCCAGAAGTTTTCCTCTCAGTAAGTGGACGGGACACATGACCACGCAAGGGGCATTCCTTTCCAGTTTGGAGTAACACCTTCCATTTTAACTGGACTTTTTCCAAATGGACCTGTGTGGGCTCCCCTCCAAGAAGAGGGAGACCACACTCTCCTTTCTTTGAAAAAGGGCAGCATGGAGTCGAAGGCCTGGAATGCACAGACCCAGAAACCAGGAAACAGTTTCCTCCTCCTGAGGAGTTGATTAGGCCCAGCTTCCCGGGCACGCGACCAGGGCAGCCATGCAGGCCCCAAGGCGCAGAGGGCGTCCTGCTTAGAGTTTAAGGCTGTTGCTGTCACTTTCTTGAGATTCTTAAAATATTTCTTTGGTGTGTGTATGTGTGTGTGTGTGTGTGTGTGTGTGTGTGTGTGCACGTGTGTGTGAATGGAGTCTGATGGGACCATGGAAAATGTGCTGGGAACTTGCAGGCTGCCTCATACCACCTCCAGGGGAAGATCCTGGGTGCACTGGCCCCTGCCCAGCCTCCTCCCTGCCCCACCTTGTGACCACACCTGCCCTCCATCCCCTGCAGGGTGTGGCACAGGGTTGGGGTCAGGCAAAGGCCAGGCAGCACCTCTGGGGAGAGCCTGGTCCCACCCCAGGCTGGCAGCACCATGGGTGTCATGTGAACCGCTGGCCAGAGTCGACATCTTAGCAGCAGAGTCCCTCACCCATTCATCACTGATCCAGGAACCGATCCTTGGGGGTTCTCCTATGTGTGTCAGCTGGGGCGCAGATCCTTAGGAAAGGGGAGCTCCCGGCTTAACTGCCCAGCCCAGCCCCAGCCACCACACAGTGCAGGAGGTCTGGCTGCTGGTGGGAAGTGGAAGGGCCCTGCAGGGCAGGGCATGGCCCTGGGACCTATGAGGACCGGCCCTGGAATATCCCCAGACCCTACGGGATCCTCTCTTCCTTCGTTGTGTGTACCTACTCTGGCCAGTTTTAAGCCCCCTGATAGAGGCTGAGCCTCAAAATCCAAATTGTATAATTTCAGTGATTTTGCATATTAGATTTCTGATATTTGCATTTTAAATCAGCTTTACACAATGTAAAGGTAAATGGTAAAATTCCTGCTAATAATTCAAGATTTTAATTTTTCTTAACTGAGACCAACATTAAACAGCAAATAGCACAAAACTTGCCAAGTCATGGAAGTTTATATGTACAGTGGGGCCTTGACTTACGAGTGTCCTGACTAACGAGTTTTTTGAGATACGAGCTGTCTCTTGGCCGGTTTTTTGCTTTGAGTTGCGAGCTAAAATTCGGGTTACGAGCCAGCTTCAGATACCCCACCGCTAGTTGGTGCAGCAAAAGTCACAGTGAACACTACAACATCAGCCCAGCATCACGTGTCTCACTCATTCACTTCTTGATTTGACATACGAGTAATTTGAGTTATGAGCTCCATCACGGAACGAATTGAACTCGTAAGTCAAGGCCCCACTGTACATTTAAATGGGAAATAGTGCCCTGGCTGGTTTGCTCAGTGGTTACAGCAGTTGGGTTGCAGACTGGAGAACTGAAGGGTCTCACGTTCTATTCCTGGTGCCCATAGTATTTTTTACTGCAAAAGTACCACTTATGGTTCCTGATAAGCAAAATCATATTTTGCATATTGAAATTGGAGGTAGTTCAGCTCAAATATTTTCACAGATACATTTTTGCCACTCTTTTGAGCGTCTTTCTTTGATACATATTTTTACAAAATAAATTTGCCCCAAAACTTGCCTCTATTTACGATCCTTTTGAATCTTTCACTAAATTTAGATGCTGGAAATTGTAAGCTTTCTCCATTTCCTTCCATCCTGGCATATGGAATAGAAATTTCTCCAGTTAAAAACAGAAGCTTTATTAAAAGATTCCTCCCACAAATAGAAATATTGCAAAGCAAAATTTAAAACTTCAACATGAAATATTCATATACCACTTGAATCCTCATTATTTCCACTTCTTCTTTTGTCACGGGGGGGGGGGAGGGTAGGGGGGCTGAGGGTGGGGAAGAGAGGGATTTTAATGTCTTCCTTTTTCTTAATTTTTTTTCTATAACTGCAATTTGCTAACAACTCAATTCTTGGGTGGTCCATTTGTTAAATATGTGCACTTAAATTCACAATTTATTTTAGACAAAATGTAATCAATAGTTAAATAAATTGTCTACAAAATATTTTAAAACCACTATTAAGTTGATTTACAAAGTGTCTTTCAAAGTCCTTCAAAGACTCATCTAATTGGTGATGAGCAGCAAAGAGAAAAAATGTAAGTTCTGCCATGAAAAAGTAGTTTTGCATATTCAATATCACCAGCATTATAAAAATTTATATTACTCTGCAAATATATAAAAATGTATTTAATTGGTAGAATAATACAGCTTGTTTAGCTGCAATTATAAAATATTTGTGCACCACAATCAACACAAGTACATTTCAGCTCCATAAGTTTCTTAATATGATATAATGTTTATATCTCATCTTTGTTCTTTACCAAAATGTGTTTATATTACCACAAAATAATTTTATGTTCAAAGTTAAACTTTGTTTTAAACTAAATGTGCAATAACAGTCACAATAATGGCAAGCCAATGAAATTCCAAACAATTTCCTTTGATTGTATGAATTACATTGTTTAAGAAAAGGAATTGGAATTAACTGCTTTTCTCTTTGAAGCATTTGACAATACTAATGCAAAACCAACATAACTAACTGAGAATATCTCTTTTACTAATGGAGCCAATGGTCATCACTTCATTTTCATGTGTACTAGAAAACTTGGAATTGAAGACAAACAGAGCAGTCATTTGATATAATGAAAATCCTGTCCACAGAATGACAATGAAATGCACTTTCTGCATTCACACACATTAAATTGTTGTAGTCATGCAGTTTCATTGTGAGTACTAATTTTCAAATTAATGATTTTTAGAGATTTCTGACTTCTGGTTTTCATTTTGTTAGTAATATTTCATTTGATCATTTTGTTGCTCAATCAGCATCAACTATTTCAAGAAACAGTAATTCAATAGCTAATTTTTCATTGAACATGTGCTTTTCATATATTTGAACTCATAGCTCCTGAAAGAGTTTATTGTTTCATAAAAGACCATCAAATAATAAAGTCAAATAAATTGTTAAGATATATAACATATAGTAAATGACAAAGCCACTGTAGTGGACTTCTCTCTTTCTGCATTATAGTAAATCACCCAACTTCTATTTCCTGTTTATTATTTCAGCTACATTTAACCTTTACCGTCCCTTGTTTCCCAATGACTATGGTGGTTTCCTGCTTCTCACAGGCTGGCACAAGGGGATGATATATCAGTAGAAGAGCAGTTTTATATAGTACTTCCCCCACAACTACTCAAGTCCTTTGTTTTCTGTTGGGCTATTTTATCATGAATGCTTGTATGTTGTCTTTGAAAGGTAGGTACCTTTTAGATTCAACCACATGTTAAGATGAGAATTCTGTTCATTGACATATATCTCAAACACTACAAGAAGAATCCATGGAGAAGTTAGAAATACACAAAGGAGTTCCTAATTTGTTTTAAAAATGAAAAATATAAGACAAATGTTAAAATGGATAGTACTATAACAGGCAAACCACACTATTTGGTTATCTAATTTATAATATTTTTTCACTGAAGCCATAGTGATGTCTCTGAAATGCAAATTTGACCTTGTCCCTCCCTTTATCTCCCTCTCTTCAATGGCTCCTTATAAGACAACTAGAGGCCTGGTGCATGAAATTCATGCACGAGGGGGGGGGTGTCCCTCAGCCCAGCCTGCACCCTCTCCAATCTGGGACCCCTGTGGGATCAGGCCTAAACCGGCAGTCAGACATCCCTCTCACAATCCGGGACTGCTGGCTCTTAACCGCTTGCCTTTCTGCCTGATTGCCCCTAACCACTCTGCCTGCCAGCCTGATTACCCCCTAACCACTCCCCTGCTGGCCTGATTGATGCCTAACTGCCTTCCTGCTAGCATGATTATCCCCAACTGCCTTCCCCTGCGGGGCTGAGAGGACTGGGGAACTGAGGCTGGATGAGGCAGGGCTGAGGTGACTGGGGGACTCCGGCTGGATGAGGTGGGGCTGAGGGGACTGGGCGCCGCCTTCTTGTGTCTGTGGGTGCTGCCATCTTGTGAGGGTGTGACAGTCAATTAGCATATTCCCTCTTTATTAGATAGGATGTTCAAACACTTCAGGATAGCCTGCAACACCCTTCATGATATGCACACCCCTCATCTCTCACCATCTCCACCTCACACAGTTGAGTCCACCTGCTTAGCATAAGCAGAATGGAAGAGATATAGGAAGCACTAACTCAGTTTGCTAGTGCAGTAAAGGACCCTGCCACAACTTTCCTACGGGAACTAAGATTTCCCCTTTGGGTATCAGCCTAAATGTCACATCCACAGGTTAGAGATCTCCTTTTGAGCCCAACATCTGGTTAAAATGTTCTTACTGTCTGCTCTCATTATGCCCTGTACCTTCCCCTCATAATACTTTCTGTCCCCTGTTACAATCACCTGTTTCTTTCTGAGTCTCTTGATGAACTACAATGGCCAAGAAGATAGGCTCATGTCTTGTTCATCTTTATACCCCTAACATCAGATAACAGGACACATAGTTATCCTTTAAAATATTATTTAAATACAGTGTATACTAGTATCAATTTAGTAGTACAAAGTGACAGTAACTACTCAAAGTACAAAGGAGTAAGCGTGCTCGGTAGGCACATTAGACATCACTAAAGATATATTTGTCGGGGAGAAACTAAGATGGTGGCATAGATAAACACCGGGAAATTGCTGCTTCCCACAACAATTGATAAATGCATCAAAAACACAAGGTGGACATCATCCAGAACTACAGGAGGGCTGGCTGAGTGTAAATTCTACAACTAGAAGGAAAGAAAAGCACACTGAGAGCCAGAGGAGCTGTGGAGGTGGAGTGCAGAGGTACGGGGGCTCGCGCGCGCGGAAAGGGTCTGGCACCTGAGGAAACGGCTGTCTTTTTGAATCCGGAGGGAGACACAAGCTCTCGACGGCTCTGAAATCTGGTTCCAGGAAGTCTCTGGGGACCCAGGACTCATACGGGGAGAAACTGGACTGTCTGGCAGCGGGCGAGCTAGAGAGCGGCTTTCCCTCAGAGGTGCTTGCAGCCATTGCCGGGACACTGGGACTCCCGACTCCTTAGGGCGGGGCTGAGGCCCCGCCAAAGCTGCTTGCTCCGCCCTTTGATTCCTTGAGACCCCGCCCCGCCCAGGCTGTGGCAGAGGCTTTTGCATATGAATGCCCCGGCCCTTTGCAACCTGATAATTACCTAACTGCAGCTGGGCCACAGACCCAGAACTTCCAATAGAAGGCCCAAGACCCCACAGTGGCTTGCATTGCTACACAGCTGAGCATCATCAGGGCACTTCCAAACTCCAAAAAAAGGAAGGGGAATCTGCAGTTCTCTTCGTAGTTCCTGCTGTGTAACCTCAGGCAGAGGCTAAATTAGCACCTCCTTAGATCCAAGAGCCACTGTGCCCAGTGGTCAGAGGGGGACCATCCAGATCACAACTCCTCAGATCCATAAGGGACACACTCAGTGTGCAGTCTCAGTGAGCACCAAAGCCCCACTGAAGCAAGTCTTGCCCCAGAAGGGTGTCTCCAGCACAGAAGTTCTCCCACTGCAGACACAGCTGATTCTCACTGCCAATTGGCCTGGAGGTCAATTCCTCCCAGTGATCCTACAACAACCAAGGCATAGCTACAACAAGACTGTGCACAAAGCCCACAAGGGGGTGCACCAAGAGTGTCCACCTCAGGTAACTGGGGAGGCTGAGCCACTGGGCCCTACAGGACACCTAGCACACAAAGCCACTCTATCAACACAGGGAAGCAGCCAAAATGCGGAGACAAAGAAACAGGTCACAAATGGCAGAAATGGAGGAAAGCAAACGACTGGATATAGAGTTCAAGGCCACGTTTATAAGGTTTTTCAAGAATTTTATGGAAACTGCCGATAAATTTAATGAGTCCCTCAATAAGTATAGTGAGACCATGGAGGACATGAAAAAGGACCAACTAGAAATTAAGCATACACTGACTAAAATAAAGAATAATCTACAGAGATCAAACAGCAGACAAGAGGATCCCAAGAATCAAGTCAAAGATTTGAAATACAAAGAAACAAAAAATACCCAACTGAAAAAGAAAAAAGAAAAGAGATTCCAAAAATATGAAGATAGTGTAAGGAGCCTCTGGGACAACTTCAAGCGTACCAACATCAGAATTATAGGGGTACCAGAAGAAGAGAGAGGGCAAGATATTGAAAACCTATTTGAAGAAATAATGACAGAAAACTTCCCCTATCTGGTGAAAGAAATAGACTTACAAGTCCAGGAAGTGCAGAGAACCCCAAACAAAAGGAATCCAAAGAGGACCACACCAAGACACATCATAATTAAAATGCCAAGAGCAAAAGACAAAGAGAGAATCTTAAAAGCAGCAAGAGAAAGACAGTCAGTTACCTACAAGGGAGTACCCATACGACTGTCAGCTGATTTCTCAACAGAAACCATGCAGGCCAGAAGAGAGTGGCAAGAAATATTCAAAGTGATGAATAGCAAGAACCTGCAACCAAGATTACTTTATCCAGCAAAGCTATCATTCAGAATAGAAGGTCAGATAAAGAGCTTCACGGATAAGAAAAAGCTAAAGGAGTTCATCACCACCAAACCAGCATTATATGAAATGCTGAAAGGTATTCTTTAAGAAGAGGAAGAAGAAAAAGGAACTCTTACCATTTGCCACAGCATGGATGGAACTGGAGAGCGGATAAATACCACATGATCTCACTCATTTGTGGAATATAATGAACAACATAAACTGATGAATAAGGACTGATCCAGAGATGGAGAGGCATTGATTGGACTGTCGGGCTTTGGAGGGAGGGTAGGGGAGGGTGGGGGTAAGGGGGAAAGATCAACCAAAGGACTTACATGCAGGCATATAGGCCTAACCAATGGACACGGACAACGGGGGGGTGAGGGCATGAGCGGGGGGGCGGGGTAGAGGGTAACGTGGGGACAAGGACACATATGTAATATCTTAATCAATAAAAATGTATTTAAAAAAAAAGATATATTTGTCTAGGTCCCAAACAATTCAAATAGGAAGAGTCAAGGCCAGGATTAGAGTGAGGGTTAAGGTTAGATTACAACAGAATGGGGGCTCAGTAAATAAGGACCAATTAGAGCAGAACTTGGAACATACAGAACTTGGAGTCTAGCCTAGGGCAGTGGTCGGCAAACTGTGGCTCGTGAGCCACATGTGGCTCTTTGGCCCCTTGAGTGTGGCTCTTCCACAAAATACCACGTGCGGGTGCATGTACAGTGCGATTGAAACTTCGTGGCCCATGTGCAGAAGTCGGTTTCGGCCTGGGCGAGTCTATTTTGAGGAAGCACTGTTGATATTTGGCTCTGTTGACTAATGAGTTTGCCAACCACTGGTCTAGGGCATAGTTACTGTATTTTGTAGGCAATGGGAAGACATTGGAAAGTCATGAGCCAGAGTGTATCACAATACAGGTATTCAGGTTAGTCTGGCTAAAGAATAAACTGAGAGTCCTGAAGCTCAACATTTCCAACTTCCTTCATTTAGACTCAAAGCTGAACCCGCCTTCCACAATTCAATCACAAACCCACAGAATCAAAATAAAACAGACAACTGATTTCTGGGGATGACCCAGAGATTCCTGGGATGTTGAAACTTACCATCTTGGTCTGAAAAATAAAATGCACCTACTGTTGCCTGGACAATGTGGCTCAGTGGTTGAGCATCGACCTATGAACCAGGGAATCGCAGTTTGATTCCTGGTCAGTGTACATGCCCAGGTTGTGGGCTCGATCCCCAGTAGAGGGGCATATAGGAGGCAGCCGATCAATGGTTCTCTTTCATCATTGATCTCTCTCTCTCTCTCTCTCTCTCTCTCTCTCTCTCTCTCTCTCACTCTCCCCCCACCCCAGAGCCAAATGCCATGACTCAGAAGGGAATTATTGACTTACCACAAACCTGTCACAAGACATGCTATTAAATACAGTGCTCGAGTAATGACTGCCCCACTCCCCATGCCTTTGTCCCACCTCCCTCTGACCTAACTGCCTTTCATTTTGAATTGAAGCACCCATTCAAGGACTCCACAATGGCTCTTTCTCCATTAACACAAGCAACATTTTACCATGTACTGTCTGGTTGGTTGCCCGTATGTATCTATCTTTCCAGTCATAACACAAAAGCACATGTGGTACATCTGCCCGTGCTTAGTACCAATGCACAGGACAATTTGGGTGGAGTTCAGTCTGTCAATTCAAATGGCAAAGAGGGTAAAAATGGTCAATTTCACAGTTCAGCAGTAAAATAATAGCAACCTGTTATTTAACTGACATGGCCAATGAGTCTGTCTTGAAAATATGCATCTGACAATCTTCTCACTCCCAAGGACTTTCACCTTCTTGAGACGCAATCAATAATTTCGTTCATCCAGAGACATAGCTGACAATTTTGTCTTCCACAGTTTAGATTGACAATTTGTTCTTGAAGATACAAAACTGGCAGTCATGTGCCCAGTCACCACTCATCACAGCTAAGATAATGGAACCTAAATATTTCCTACGTTTAAGATAGCAGTCTTTCCCAAAACTTTTATATTTTGTTATATTTCTTTTTTTAAAAAATATATTTTATTGATTTTTTACAGAGAGGAAGGGAGAGAGATAGAGAGTTAGAAACATCGATGAGAGAGAAACATCGATCAGCTGCCTCCTGCACATCTCCTACTGGGGATATGCCCGCAACCCAGGTACATGCCCTTGACCGGAATCGAACCTGGGACCTTTCAGTCCGCAGGCCGACGCTCTATCCACTGAGCCAAACCGGTTTCGGCTATTTTGCTATATTTCAATAAAAGAAAAACGAGTCCAGAAAAGTTTGCTTTTGACAACAGAAACAAATAATTCCTCATAGTTTGCTTGTGCACACCATCTTGCATTCATCAGCTGTTCCTTATTCCCACTGTAAGGGATTCACATGAATGGTGGTTTATTTTAATGCAAAAGGTGCGTTGATCGCCTTCTAGGAAAGATTCCCATATATTATGACATAATCATCAGGAAAGCCTAATCTATTTCTTTTGAGTGGGATAAAAGCATTCAAGACTTGGGTATTGAGGATATTTCTTTTGCTGTGAAAATTCAAAATCTAGATTAGTTACAACTGGGAAAAATGTAATAGAAACCCAATCGCGTACACGACAGGCATACCTCATTTATTGCACTTCGCTTTGTTGTGCTTCACAGATGCATTTTTAAAAAATAACAAATTGAAGGCGAGACTCTCCATCAGCAAAACCATTATGACTCACTTTATTTCAATACTTGCTTCATTATAGTGGTCTGGAAACAAACCCACGATAACTCTGAGGTACGCCTATATTAGATTTTGCCTATCAAATTCCCAAGGCCACCGACCTGCCAGTCCTCTGTAGTTCAGGAGGTTGGACCTCTGTGCTGCCCATAATTGACTCAGCATCTCCAACCATCTCCACCTGAGCCCAATTTGTTGGCATTAGTACCACTTTCCTCCTCTCGCCATGCTGCATTCCCAGACTAAGGGAGGAGATTGCGGGAACGTGGGGGAGAGCTACATCCTTTTTAATATGTGGAATGACATGGTTCCCTTCCATCATGCACTCATGCTCCTTCTACCTCATTCTGTAAACATGGAGGCTCCACAATGAAACCAGAAAAATATTAGCAGGTCAAACATGATAGTAAAGACACAGCAGAAACTGGCCAGACAGCTCTGATCAGTTTTTTTTCTTCATTTTGGCATGTGGGTTAAAGTCTCTCTAGCAGCCTTATGACCTGTACCCTATGTTCACTTAAAAAAACCTATTTGAGCCTGGCTGGCGTGGCTGAGTGGTTGAGTGTCAATCTATGAACCAGGAAGTCATGACTCAATTCCTGGTCAGGGCACATGCCTGGGTCGTGGGCTTGATCCCCAGGATGGGCATACAGGAGGCAGCCGATTAAAGATTCTCTCTCATCATTGATGCTTCCATCTCTCTCTTCCTCTCCCTTCCTCTATGAAATCAATAAAAATATATATTTTAAAAACCTATTTGTTCCAAAGCATTTTATTAACCATTTCAATAGCAGCATGCACAGGGAGCCAGGTGCCCATGAGAATATAGCCTTCATCGGAGGGCTTCTGACCAAGCTCCTCCATCCCACTCCTCCATCCTCTCTGGCTCCCTCCTTAACCCAATATTTTCCTGTGCTCCCCCGATCTAGGCGGGTGTCTGTTTTCAATAAACAAGTCTGATTAATAAGAACAAAGAAAACAAAGGATTTCTAGCCCCGGTTTATCTTTCCGGGAACATCTTCAGACAACGACAGCGGCTCAGCATCTGAGGAAAACAGTTGTATTAAAGGAATGGGGAGGCACTGATTCAATCTGGTGGCCAAGGGAAGTCAAAATTAACAGAGAGCTGCCATAGTGGTCCCGCTGTCCAGAATGAGAAAGAGCTGTGAGGCTCCCACTCAGAGGCCACATGAAGGCAATGAAGAAAACCACACTGAATTCCCTGAAGGTCCTCTCACCAGGGTTGTAATGGGGCGCCCTGTGGTGCTGTTTTAGCCACAGTGGTGAATGGCCACCTGCCATTGCATGCACAGAAAGCACCCTGGAGTAAAGGTCAGGGTGGATGTTGAATTGATTTCTCATAATGTAATCAATAAACACATCATTATGACCCACCAAATCCTGCAGACATTGCTAGGAGGTATGAACTGTGCTGTGCATTAGGGCCTCAGATCTCTACAACGGAGCAAATGGAGTTGTATGATTCCACCACTTCCCAAAATCTACAGACAAGAAAAGAAAAAAACCCATCCCTTCTCCCCAGTCAGCATATCCTTGCACTACAACCCAATTTTGTTTGATCTCTCAAATTGGCTTTTATTTTTAGAGGTATGGTGTCCCACCATGTCAAATATGTATTTCTTTAGAAACCTACTCTGATTTTCTTTTAAATTTCGGCCCTGTGAGAAAATCATGACGAACATTGTACTGCATTGTGTGTACTGTATTGTACTGCTATTGACATTTACAGCTTAAGGAGACAAATAAAAAGCCACATTTTCCATGCTTTTAACCTTTTCTCACCCTCTCTGATGAGATCCCAAATCCTAATTCTAAATTCCTTGAGTGATCACTAAGAAAACCTGAATCCCAGACCAAAAGACCACGGAGAAATGCTTAATGAGTTGGAAAGTGTGATTTATTTGTTCTTGAAAACTGTGAACTTGAAAAACGAATTTAGATCACAGAGCCAAGCACATGGACCTTCCCTAGGAGCAGAGAAGCATATTCCTTTGATGGAGAAAGGGGCTTTCCTCACTCCTCCCATCCTCTTAGTCACAACCGAGTTGGTCAACAGTGGACACCTTTCTGAAGGGAACCAAGATGTAAGCTGAGCACAATGCGCCAGATTTCCTCTCAGGAATTTGTTCTAGGAGATACAAGAATTAAATGAATAAAGCGAAATAAGCCAGTCGCAAAAGACAAGTATCACATGCTCTCACTCATATGTGGAATCTAATGAACAAAATAAACTTATGGACAAAATAGATCCAACGACATAGAAGCATGGAACAGACTGTTGAATCTCAGAGGGAAGTTGGGGGTGGGTGGTGGGTGGGAAGACATCAATCAAAGAACTTGTATGCATATATGCATAACCCATGGACATAGATAATAGTGCAGTGAAGACCTGGGGTAGGGGGCAGGGGCAGACTAGACGGGGTCAATGGGGCAAAAAGGGGGGACATATGTAATACTTTCAACAGTAAATATTTAAAAAATAATAATATGATCATATGTACATGAATTATAAGAAGGATCATGTAGAATTTTGCTGGAGCCACCATACTGGGCCGTGTGTTGATAATACCATTTAAGTTTGGGAAGAGGGGTTCAAACCCAGAAATAAAAAGAACATGCAGACTTAAATGACAGAAGGCACCTCACTGCTTTCCCAGGTCTAGTTTCTGCCTGGCATTGCTCTACTTTGTCCTCTTTCTGAAACATTCATGTTCTATTCTAGTAGTGTGGCTTTTATCCCTTAAAAGCAATAAACCTTTAAAAATGTGATTATATCTGGCCCAGTTTGCCAATCCAACTGGAAGGTTAAATTGTGTACAGATTGAGAATGAAAAGACTATACAACAGAGAGGTAAAGGAAAAGTATTTCTCAGAGTAATGGGTGCTTCCATGTTGAATGCATTCAGGAACAAGCAAACATCTTCAGTAGTATTGCCATCCTCTCACTATCACCACTTCCAAGCTGTCAGGTGTTGGGTAGCTTTTGGACCATAGCAATCATGTACTTGTGTCTTTGGTTAGGGTCGTTTGGTTAACAAGGGACTAAGAGGATGGGAGGAGTGAGGAAAGCCCCTTTTTCCATCAAAGGAATATGCTTTACTGATTCTAGGGAAAGTCCATATGCAAAGTCCATACTCAGTGTTACTATACGGAGCTCTTCAGTCTACTCCAATGTTTCCCACACATCCTTTGATAAAAAGAAGAGCATTTCTTTTCTTTCACAGCATTCAGTTCATTTTGTCAACCCTTGGGAATTCCATGAAGAGGACCCAATTTCTCAAAACTTTACCAACTCCTACTCTCATAGCCCACATTAAGAAAAGTGACATCAGAGGAAATTTGGGGGCAATCAGTTTGAAAAAACAAAACAAAAACAAGATGAAACATTATCAAGCTTCAGGAAGTACTGGTTTTACATTTTGCTCTCCTTTTCCCACCTACTAGTGCATATACCTATGCTCATTTTCTCTGCCACACACCTCGGCTTGCGGGGGAACTACTCCTACCTGAACAAGCCACCTCTGCCTTGTGGCTTGGCATATTCTCTTTCACTTTTTCTCACCATGAGGCCCTGCTCGTTTCATTCCTTCCTTCCTTCCTTGTACACCTCTCACATGTTCCCCCTTGGTGTTCCTCCATCACATCTCACATATATCCTCACTTGGTCAACTTCCTCCATATTCCAGAATGTCCAGAAAAAAGAACTAGACAAAGGGACTGAAAACACGGGTACCAGTTCCAGTTCTGCCATCGATCAGTTGTACAGTCTTATTCTTTAGTTTTCTCATCTGTATAATGATAAAGAATTCAAACAGATGATCTCTAAGAGCTTTTCTAGTTGTGAGGTTCTGTAATTCGTGGGTTGTTGTTTGTTTGTTTTTTCAAATGGAAAAGGCTTTAAAATTATTTATCTCATTATATCTTGGTATCCTTGGTACTTAACACAATTTTGGGTAGTTGGATGGTGTCTAATAAACGTCTGTTTGTCAACCCTTGCCACTGATTTGTGGCATAAGTCAATAACTTTACAGTCCCCTGGACCAATGCAGTGAAGTGAGAAAATGTGAATTCTTCAGGAGTCAGAGGTAGGCAAAATAACCTGGAAAGAATACCCCATAAAAGGAGTCAAACTGATAGAACTAGACTCTACTTTTCAGGGGTTTACAAATCAGGAGAAGGGTCTTTTGTTAGAGGCACAGGCGTTAGAAGGTGGCAGTGCCTGCCGAAAGAGGCAAGCAAACTGGTGGAGGACCGTGGGATGTGATTGCGCCTTTCAACACTTCAAGTCTTCAATAATGGCACTAAGTCCACAAAATCATAACTGATGGGACTTTTTTCATAGAAAAGAAAAGTGAAATGATGGTAGTTTTCATATTGGGTGGTGAAGTTGGATTATATTATGGATATGTCAGGGTTGGTGATGAGTAGGAGGGACCATTAGAAGGTAAGTGTGGGAAGTCACAAAAATTCTGTGGATAATTCTGTATGCATAAAAACTGGAATATCGAGGATATGAACCAAATTCACCTAAATCTTCAGGGAACAAAAGCCCTAACTGACATCTGGGTTACACATTTACTTCTTTGTTAATAACAGCCCATAAATGCATCACTGGCCTGCTATAAAATAAATGTGATGAATTATAAGGAGTTTATATTTATAAATTACATACAAATGTCAGGATGGTATAATTAGGCCAACACCAATTATAATGGAAATATTTCCTTTGAGTAGGCAGAATTCTTACTGACACACTCATGAAAACAAGCCTCCTCTGTATAAGGACTAAAAAATAACCTGCCTTGGTTTAAGTGAGGCTGTTTTTAAGTATAATTAAAAAGAAATTATCTCTGGATCTCTAGCTTTGAAAATGTCGCCATACCAATAACATCTCAAACAAATCTGTCAATAAGAGGAAACCACCTAGAATAGGTCAGCATTATTTTGAGGAGCAGAGTGATTGAAACAGAAGATGGTCATCCATCTAATTACTAAGCAGTTTTCAACCTCTTCAAGTTCACATTCAAAATGAGGCCTAATATATTACATGTGGTATTAGTCCTGTCTCCTAAGTCTCCAACCATTCTTTTATCAGAATCCAGTTATCATAACATCTAAGATTATCCATCTAAGGGTGCACTTGACTTATGAGTGAAACCATTACTTGAAAGGGGACAATCACAGGCTCTATAATCATATAAGAGGCTGGGAGCTGACAAGACAGAAAATTAAGTAAAGTAGAGTTATGCTGAGATAAGCTTCAAAATGTACTCTTTCTCCCCAAAGTGCAAAATTTATCTTTTTTATATAAAAGACTAGAGGCCCGGTGCATGAAATTAGTGCATGGGTAGGGTCCCTAGGCCTGACTGGTAATAAGGGCCGATCTGTGGGGTGACTGGTGGGGCAATCAGGGGACCCCCACTGGCACCTGCCTTGGCCGGCCTGGCACCATCCACTCGCCGGCCCCGCACCTGTTGCTGCCGCTGGTTGCCTCCCTCTGTGGAGTGACCAGTGGGGCAATCGGGGGGCCCCTGCTGGCACCCGTCTTGGCTGGCCTGGGGCCTGTGGGTGGGGGCAGCTCCTGTGTTGAGCATCTGCCCCCCCTGGTTGTCAGTGCACATCATAACGACCAGTCGTTCCACCAGTCATTTCACCATTCAGTCAATTTGCATATTAGGCTTTTATTGTATAGGATGAGTTCATAAGTTATGCTAGCTGCTTACCCCCTGTATTAGTCTGCTTAGGCTGCTATAATAAAATACCACACCCTAATTACCTCATTTAACCTTAATTACCCCCTTAAAGGCCCTCTCTCCAAATACAGACACTTTGGGGGCTAGGGCTTCAATATATGAATTTGGGGGAGCCACTCACAAACTCCACAAAAATGTTAGAACATTTAAATTCAAGTCAACTAATACAATCATTTTAATGATTTTTTTAAAAAATATTCCTTTGTATGGATATACTATCATTTAAATCAATGCACATTTATGTTGTTTCCAATCTTTTTGATACTCTAAAAAAAAAACACATGTACATGTATGGGTATGTATGTTTGCACCCTTTTCCAAAGATCTTCTTAGAACAAATTCCAGGTAAAGGGTGACAAATGAGGCTTAGGGAATTGGCACCAAAGATGCTGCTATTGTTGATACTGTTATTGCTGTGAGTAAAAGTATTTTGTTTCTGACCCAGGTGTCCATGAACTGTGACAGCCTAACTTGTTGGATTTTCCAGTAAAGTAAAATCTCAGATGCTTCCCAGCTCTGGACACATTTTCACCACCATTTATGACAGTCCCCAGTATCCCTTGGGAATAGAAGGTATTATCTACCTCCTCAAACCCATCAGGCTCATAGTCGATAGAACAATAGAATTTTGTTTTTATTTTTAATTTTATAAGTTTATTGGTTATTTCTATTGATATTTTTATAAATACCCATTTTTATATTATTTGTAATTTTTTGTATAAAATTGAAAGAGTTATTTGTATATTAGGAATATTGGCATTTAGTTTGGTAGACATTTATAGAATAGTTTCTTTCAACCTCAGTTTACCTTTTATTTTTTCTAAAGTCAAACCCCAAAATATTTTGCCTTATGGGTTTTTGTCTTGATGTCATGCCCTCTCCTCTTTAAAATATGTGAACATTAGCTTACGCCTTTGCCAAAATTCTGGTGGGCACAGATTAGCAAGAAGAGTACACTATACAACACACACACACACACACACACACATTCTGATTTATTTGTCCAATTTGATGAAAGTGAGGGTGCTACACAAAGCAGAGGCACATGCTTCCTATCTCAGCGTCGCTTCCTTTGCCCACCCTCCAATATTGGGACGCATGGCCCAATGACGCTATCCTGTCCATACTGGGGCTTCAGTGTGCTATACCACAATCCTTCTGGACTTAGATTTATATTCCTATTCAGGAAGACCCACCAAACAACTTCAGGGATTAATTCTATTTACGGGGCTATTGACCAAGACCCTGTTCTTTTGCACCAAATTCAGTTTGGCTACATCTTCATCCTTTTTAACTGCTTTTGCAATTCAGCTAGTCTCATACTTCTACTTGTACAGAAAATTTTAGGTTCATTTTTCAAAGTTCCCCATCTTTCTCCCCAAGGATTTTAATTATAATTGCATTAAATATACTATTTAAGGAGAAATGATATTGCGCATGGTTATACATTTTTTTTCAAGAATCCTTGTATGCCTCTTATAATTTAAAGTTTTCTGTTATCCTATGCTTTTCATGGTAACTTTGGCTTTTACTTTTTATTCTAGATTGCTAATTTATTTTTTAAAATATATTTTTATTGATTTCGGAGAGGAAGGGAGAAGGAGAGAGAGATGGAAACATCAATGACGAGAGAGAATCATTGATCAGCTGCCTCCTATGTGCCCCAGACTAGGAATCAAGTCCACAATCCAGGCATGCCCTTACTGGGAAATGAACCATGACCTCCTGGTTCATAAGTTCATGCTCCACCACTGAGCCACGCGGGCCAGGCTAGATTGCTAATTTAAATAGTATTATGGAGTCTGGTTCCAGATGGTGACTTAGGAGGCTCCTGAAATCACATCCTCTCATGGACACACCACATCTACAATTACACACAGAATGAATCCCTCTTTAAAAAAAAAAAAAAAAGCCAGGAACTAGATGAGTTACTTCTACACATTGAGTGAACAAGACAAAACACACAGCAAAATCAGTAGAAGAGGTTGAGATACAATCTCTTTACAAACTTCATCCAGTGTAGCAACACACAACCAGGAGAAAGTTCACACCTCCCAGCTTTGCCTCTGAGGAGTGAAGAGTTTGGACCCCATATCTAGTGCCCCCAACTTTTAAGACTTTGCCCTGAGAGATGGGGCCTCAAAACATCTAGCTTTGAAAGCCTATAAGGCTTGAGTCTACAAGGTCCAGAAGGCTCTACTAAACTGTGAAAGAGTCCAAACAGGCCCTCACAGACACACTATGGCCAACCCCCCAGGGCCCAGTGCAGAGGCAGCAGACAGAAATGCCTGTCTCTCAGTCTTCTTCCTGAAAAAGGTGGAGTCTTTAAAAGCTGCTGCCTGAGAGTCCAGCTCCCAACCTGCGTGCATCTAGGTGATGACTGAGATCCTCCACTTTGGGACACTGACACTTCTTGGCATCCCCTCAACTTCTGGGAGATACTAAGTACAAATAAGGCTACTCAGGTAATCAAAAGGGTTGGGAGACAACCAAGAGCTAGGGTAGGGTTGAACAATAAGGTCCATCTCCTACATAAAACAACTTCTTCAGGATCTGAAGAGATGACTGTTTTTTAAATGCATAAAAACCAACACATATAGACTTAAGACAAACTGTTGTTATAAGAGACAAAGAAAGTCACTATATAGTGGGATATAACAATGTAAATATTTATACACCCATCATAGGAGCACCTAAATATATAAAGCTTTTGAAACACCAATAGGTCAAAAACAGAGATCAGAAAATAAATCAAAGAATATCTTGAGATAATTGAAAATGAAAAAGTTAACATACCAAAGCTTATGGGATTCACCAAAAGCAGTGCTAAGAGGAAAGTTAATAATGCGAAACACCTATGTTTAAAAAAAAAAGATCTCAAGCAACCTAAATTTACATCTCAAGAAAATTAAAACAAGAAGAACAAACAGCCCAAGTTAGTAGAAGGAAGGAAATAACAAAGATCTGAGTGGAAATAGAGACTAGAAAAACAATAGAAAAGATCAACAAAATTAATAGGTGTTTTTAAAATGATAAACAAAATTGACAAAATTTTAGCTAGACTAAGAAAAAAAGAGTGAAGACAAAAATAAATAAAATCATGGGTGAAAGAAAAGTCAAAATGGAAGCCATGAAATACACAGATGTACTATAAAAGGGTATATGCCACCAAATTGGACAACCTAGAAGAAATGAACAAATTTTAGAAGTATACAACCTACCAAAACTGAATCATGAAGAAATAGAAAGTATAAGAAGACCAATTACTAGGAAAAATTTGGGTTTTGCATTCAATTGCAATAAAATTGCATCAAAAAAATATCTAAGAAAAAACTTAACCAAGGAGATGAAAGACCCATACACTTAATACCATGACATGGATGAAAGAAATTAGAGAAGACATAAATAAATGGAATAATATTCCATCCTCATGCATTGGAACAATTTTTTAACCATCATCAAAATGAAAAGGCAACATACTGAATGGAAAAAAATATTTGTAAGTCATATAATACCCAAAATATATAAAGAACTCATACAACTTGATAACAACAACAACAAAATCTGATTAAAAATGGCAGTGGTTCTGAGATATTTTCCAAAGAAGGCATACAAATGCCAATAGTTACATGAGAAGATATTTGGCATCACTAACCATCAGGGAAATATGAATCAAAACTACAATAAGAAATCACTTCACATCTGTTATAATGGTTATTAAAAAAAGAGAAAAAATAACAAGTGTTGGCCAGAATGTGGTGACAAGGAATGCTTGTGCACTGTTGGTAGGAATGTAAATTGGTTCGGACACTATGGAAAGCAATGTGAAATTTCCTCAAAAAATAAAAATGGAACTATCTTATGATCCTGCAATCCCACCTCTGTGATTTCCTGTAAATAAACGAGGTCACCATGTTGAAGAAATATATGTACCCCTATGGTATTGCAACATTATTTATAACAGCCAAGGCATGGAAACAATCAAAGTGTCCATTGATAGATAAATGGATAAAGAAAATGTGATATATATATAAATATACAGATTTTATAGCATAGAAATCCACACATGAAACCTATAAGTTCATGCTGACCAATTTCACCACAATCAATTTGATAAATTGAAAAAAAACTGTAACTGTGTAATGATGTATGTTAACTAAATTTATTGTGGTAATCATATCATAACACATACGTATTTCAAGTCATTATGTTGCACATCTAAAACTAATACAATGTAATATGTCAATGATACCCCAATTTAAAAATAAGTTTAAAAAGTACTATTGTCTGTTATGTTTCCTAACTATGGTTAGCATGTGCAAAAGCCATTGATTTTTGTATATTTTATTCCCAGTCTTTTAAAAATGCATATATTTTTATTGATTTCAGAAAGGGAGGGGCTGGGAGAGTGAGATAGAAACATCAATAATGAGACACAATCATTGATCGGCTGCCTCCTGCACACCCCCTACTGGAGACTGAGTCTGCAACCCTAGAATGTGCCCTGGTTGGAATCGAACCATAATCTGCTTCATAGGTGGACACTCAACCACTGAGCCACGCTGGCCAGGCTATTCCCAGTCTTTTAATTTATCTCTTTTGGTACTAATAGTTTTTCTGTTGATTAGTTAAAAATAATAGTCATATATCCTTAGTTTTTCTATTTAGCTGCATTTAGAGTAGCCAGATAAAATAAAGGATCAAAATTATGTGTTCAGTTAAACAACAGGTAATGCAACTATTTCCCATGCAATATTTTAGATAGACATACTAAAACATTTTTTGTTTGTTTTTCTGAAATTCACACTTATTTTACTGAGTGTTCTACGTTTTTATTTGCTAAACCTGGAAAATCTAGTTCAGTGGTTCTCAATCTGTGGGTCGCGACCCCTTTGGGGGTGGAACAACCCTTTCACAGGGGGTCGCCTAAGACCATCGGAAAACACATATATAATTACTTATTGTTTTGTGATTAAGCACTATGTTTTAATTATGTTCAATTTGTAACAATGAAAATACATCCTGCATATCAGATATTTATATTATGATTCATAACAGTAGCAAAATTACAGTTATGAAGTAGCAACAAAAATAATTTTATGGTTGGAGGTCACCACAACATGAGGAACTGTATTAAAGGGTCGCGGCATTAGGAAGGTTGAGAATCACTGGTCTAGTTGCATTGCTAGCTTTATAAGAATCCTGCCATGTAATGGTGATTAGAGCATTACTGTGCTATTTCTGATTTTACCAGAAATGACTCTACAGTGTTTCTCTAAGTACTTCAATGACTGCCGATTTCAATATTGTAAGTTCAACAGGGGTAGGAACCACTCTCAAATTTGTGTTCAGTAGATTCTGAGTAAGTAAGTAATAGATATCTTTTATTATGTTAGCATCCTTTAATAAAAACAATTATATAGCCTTTAAGTTTTTATTATTTTGTAAAACTGAGTAGGGCTGCTGAACTCAAGAAGCAAACAAGACCCAGATACATAATCAGATGTGAAATAACCTAAGTCAATGGCAATTAAGAATGTGGGTTCTAAAGTCACACTGCCCAGTCTCATATCTCACCTCTAGATTTTACTGACTACCTGATTCTGGGCAAGTTTCCTCTGAGTCTCAGTTTACATATCTCATAGAATTAACAATCATAGCAGCTACCTCATAGAATTAATATGAGAGTAAGTCAGGCAAAGTCATAATAACTAATTAGTACAGTGACAAGTACTGAACATTTTAATAAATACTATCTACCAATAGAAGTTACTATAGTAAAGGCCCCAGCACTCTGCTAAATAGTTTACATATGTTATTTTATTTTAAATAATGAAGGCAGAATCCTTCACCTTAGTTTCCATTTTCCTAAGTAAGAAAAACAAAGATAAATGATTGAACTTTTCCAAGTTCGTACATTGGTAATAATGGAAGACTTACAAAAGGTAAGCCAGTGATTCTCAAATTGTGTTTCTGGAACGAGCATCAGTATTACTATGTGTATTGATTTTTTTTATTGCTGCTATAACAAATTACCACGATTTTAATTATTAAAATAACACAAATTAGTTAACTCACAGTTTCTGTAAATCAGATGGCTGGACGCAGTGTGGCTCCCAGGGTTCTCAGCTTAGAGAGTCTCATAGGCCAAAACCAAGGTGTCATCAGGGCTGCACTTCTTTCCAGAAACTCCGGAAATGAATCCACTTTCAAGTTCATTCAGGTTGTTGTGGGAATTCAGTTCCATGTGGGGCTGAGATCCCTGTTTCCTTGACCTGTTTGGGGCTGTTCTCAGTTTCTAGAGGCCAAGCACAGCCTTGGATTGCAGTCCCTACCTCCAGCTTCAAAGCAAGCAAGAGTGGCGTGACTGTTTCTCAAACTTCAACTCTCTGACCTCTCCTTCTGCTTTTCAGGGCTATGTGATAGCATTGGGTCCACCAAGAGAACCCAGGTCATCTATTTTACGTAAGCTGATTAGTACCTGAATTCCATCTGCAAAGTCCCTCTACAGCGGTTCTTAGACTGGTGCTTGATTGAATAACCTGGGAGTGGGAATCTTGGTGGAATATCTTTAGAATTCTGTCTATCAGACCTTGGAACTGTTAGAAATTTAAATTCTCAAGCCCCATCCCAGATCTACTGAATCAGGACTCTCGGGGGGAGGGAGGTCCAGCAATCTGTGGTTTAACCATCCCTTCGGCTGATTCTAATTAAAGCACCCTGAGGTTTGAGAACAATTGAGATAAGTGGAAAGGTTGAAGCATATGGTTTGATTTCAAAACTTCAAGTTCAGCCAAGAACATCTGTTCTCAATTTTAAAGTGATTTTCTGAGAGCAACCTACTTCAATAAATTCTTTTCATGAAAATACATAATTATATTAATTGTATTATATCAAATCTTACGGATTCCAATTTTATTCAATGGTGATGGGCCTCGATTTAAGACTTAATAGGTATAAATGAAATTTTGTTTTCCCAAACAAAAAGGCTTTTGCACATAACTTTTTGAAAAAGAGTCTGGTTTAAGGGGAGAAGTTCTTAATCATGGCGGGTACTGTGTAAGGAAGAACACACGGGGCACTCCATACAGGAGCCTAGACACCCCTTTCTCTCTGATGGTTGGGAAAACGGAGACGGACTTCCCAGGTGCCACTCATCACTTGTTCATTATTTGCTTCAGTGACTTGCAATTTTTTCCTCATTTCTATTGACTCCTTCTGAAGTCCCAATTATGACTTTCAAATGTAGTCAGAGTGATGCAGAAAAAATTGGGTACAAGGGGAAAGAAGAGGAGAAAACCAAAAGCTGGCTTTAGAAAATGAGTCTTCCGGTTGGTTTCTCAATTGGCCAGATTGTGTATACACGAAGTTTGCAAATGTACGCCAGAGGGGAATTATTTCCTTACTAAAATGTGCTAAAGAACCCATTTAATCCTGTGTGTCTATATCCAATGCTCTAAAGACATTTTTAAATGAAAGAATAATGTGGCATAAAGCCTCTTTGCAAATGAAATGACAAAAGATTGACATAGCTGCTCTAATCTATAATATAATAATGCACTTACCTAAATTGTAATGACCCATCTTCACTTAAATGCGCCTATTGTCTGTAAAATTTGGGGGTATGCAATCATAGCTATATATTAAATTTGACACATGAATCATTATAGAATGTTTCCTTGAATCTCATTTTATACACCTTGAAACCTCTACCAAAACCTCAGGGGACTTCAGACATCAAATTTATTTCTTTTGTCATATCCACACTGTAGGATCCAGGCTCTGGATCAAGTTAAAAAGCCATCACATTTCTAGCCTCTAGGTCCACAAATATAGTTGAACTAGAGTCCCGGTGCATGAAATTCATGCACTGGTGGGGAGGGTCCCTCAGCCCGGCCTAAGCCCTCTCGCAGTCCAGGGGCCCTCAGCAGTCCGACATCCTTAGCACTGCCGCAGAGGTGGGAGAGGCTCCCGCCACTGCCGCTGCGCTCTCTAGCTGTGAGCCCAGTTCAGGGCTTCTGGCTGAGCCGTTCTCTCCCTGTGGGAGCACACTGAAATCAGGGGGCAGCTCCTGCATTGAGTGTCTGCCCTCTAGTGGTCAGTGCATGTCATAGCGACCAGTCATTCTGCCATTCGATTGATTTGCATATTAGCCTTTTATTATATAGGATTAGTCTATCATAACTGCTAGAGACTAGAGGTGTGCTGCTCCTCCCCCCCCCCCCCCCCCAAGAAAAACTCTTACATTAATTCCTAATGCCCAGTGTGATGCTAGTAGGAGTTGGGGCCTTTGGGACATGAGAGTGAAGCCCTCAGGCATGGGATCCGTGCCCTATAAAAGAGACCCCAAATGTGAGGGCCTTGAGAAGTCAGTCATCTATGAACCAGGAACAGGGCTCTCACCAGACACTGAATCTGTTGGTGTCTTGATCTTCAACTTCCCAGCCTGCAGAACTTGAAAATAAATGTCTGCTGTTTATAACCTCCAGTCTGTGGTATGCTGTTATCACAGCCCGAATGGGCTAAAACAATACGGGCATACGTTGAGGAGGCTGCAAGCTTGGTTCCAGACCACTGCAATAAAGCGAGTTGTAAGCTTTGTGTTGGTGGAGGGTATTTCCTTTAATTTGTAAAAAAAAAAAGCAACCTCTGTGGCGCGCCATAAAGCGAAGCGCAATAAACAAGGTATGCCTGTGATGTTTGGTTTTGTTGTTAGGTTTCTTTTTTAAAATATATATACTTTTTTTTTTTCAGAGAGGTAGGGAGAGAGAGAGAGAGATGGAAACATCAATGATGAGAGAGAACCACCAGCCCCAAAAGCTCAAGGAAGTGTCCGTGTAAACTCCCAGCAGAACTGACTCTCAGGGCGCGCGCAGGGAGGACTCTGGAAATGAGGGGCCAGATTTGTTATGAGAACCGTTTAAAGACACGATGGAGCGGGCTCCCTTCCGTGCGGGTTTTAATAATGCCCCCGCCAATGCAAAGTCACAGCTAAACTTGTAACTTGAAAGGGGAGATGAGCTTAAAGTTACATAAAATGGCCTTTCCTGCTAACCTTTCCCTTTCCCTGTGTGTTTCTGAAGCACAAACAGTTACAATTCTATTTCAAGCTTAAATTAAAAAAATAAAAATAAAAACAAAAAGGCTCAGCCTCATCCCCTGGCATTAGACCTGGTTTACCACCCCCGCCCCCGCCCCCGCCCCCGCAGGCATTTACACAGGCGCATGGCGTTAATGTGGCATGTCACTCAATTGAGAATCTCGGAGTTAAGGTTAATCAAAAATAATTTAGGTGATAGCAGTTAATTCTCGAGAGAATTGGAGTCCTCGGCAGAAGCTGGCTGCACATGAGAGGGGAATAAAAAAAAAGTGAGAGCCACAGCCCTTTCAGCCGAAATCTCCAGGTCTCAGCTGGCACGCAGGCTCAATTACCGGCTTTTAGCTCAGTGGAAAGTCAAGCCTCCCCTAGCGCACTGGTGCTCCAGGCATTTTATTGGCTCATTAAATACAGGATTTTGCTTTTCAGCCGCAGCCAAATGTGATGTGCTATCCAAATAGAAAGTATGATGAGAACTGAAATAGCTGACACATGAGCTTCCTTTTCCCCTTCTCTGTGCCCCTCTCTTCCCACCCAGCTCCTATCTGCTTTATTACTGTCACAGGATTTGTACCAGAATAAACAGCAAGAGGCCCTACTGCAGGCTCTGCTCATGAAGGCTCAGGCCTCAACCAGTTCCTCACAATGTATGTTTTAGGTGTGTGTGTGCGTGTGCGTGTGCATGTGTGCATGTGTGTGTGTGTGTGTGTGAAATCATATATATATATATATATTCTACCCCAAAAGGCTCACGAAGTACAAGATGACAATGAAGAAGATAGACCCAGAGGACTTAAGTGTTACTAAATGAACATCAGTTAAGCAACCTGAAAGGTCTCAACGTCAGAAATCACCCCTGAACATGAGAAAACATCAGAAAGTTCCTTGATGAGATGAGGAAAAGTCGAGAAGAGATTTTGCCTTAATAAGGAATAACTTATTCTCTTCATTGATCTCATATGGAACAAACCTTCAAATCCTTTCGGAAGAGCGGCTGGACTTTTATATATATATATATGTTTTATTGATTTCCTACAGAGAGGAAGGGAGAGGGATAGAGAGTTAGAAACATCGATGAGAGAGAAACAACGATCAGCCGCCTCCTGCACACCCCACACTGGGGATGTGCCCGCAATCAAGGTACATGCCCTTGACCGGAATCGAACCTGGGACCCTTGAGTCCACAGGCCGACGCTCCATCCACTGAGCCAAACCGGTTCTGGCTAGGGCTGGACTTTTAACAGTTAAAGTAATCCAATACCGAGGCGGTGGAGAGGAGTGAGGAGAGTAGGACAGACCCCAGAGGTTCCTGTCTCTCTGCACATTTCCACGTTCTTCCTTCCTCTTTTTGAAGTAAGCAGCCTAGAAAGCCGAAGAGATAGATCTAAAGACCATCTGTCATGCCATTTGCCACGCACAAAATTCTACTGGATTATTTTAAAAAAATAATAATAGTGTTAAAACAATAGGACCAATATGAGAGAAGCTGTAGTAAAATGAAATGCATTCAGATGGTACCACTGGCATTCGAAAGTAATGAAACAACTCATTGATGAAACCCTAAGAGCAATCTGCTAATATCTATTAAGAATAAAAAATATGTGTATACTTTCTTTTTTTAAATATATTTTTATTGATATTTTAGAGAGAAAAGGAGAGGGAGAGAGAGATAGAAACATCAATAATGAGAGAATCATTGATCAACTGCCTCCTGCATGCCCCCTACTGGGGATCACATCCACAACCTGGGCATGTACCCTTGACCGGAATCAAACCCAGAACCTTTCAGTCTGCAGGCAGACACTCTATCCACTGAACCAAACCAGCTGGGGCTATCCTTTCAACTAAGGGATCCCACCTCCAGTAATTTATCTGAAAATAAATAAATAGAAGAATAAGTCATGTACTGAAAATCATTTTAAAAATTACTGATACTGGGTTCCATGCTAAATGCTTATCCTACAAAGATGAACCAGAGATTGTCTTCAGTTACAAACCTTGACCCCTTCTCTATCTAGAAGAGAAGATAGGGACATAAATAATCGCAATATGATGAAAAAAAACACATCACTTGAGATATATGCTGGGTACAGCGGTAACAGGGGAGATGTAAGAAGAAGTAAGGGGCATTTACTCCACACCTATTGTCGGTGCTGCGCTAAGTTCTGAGAAGTCAGAAGACAGATGGTCCTGTGCTCACGTTGCCAGGCTGTGGGAGCTCGGATGCCAGGAGAAAGGTGCTGAGACTGCACCCTGCCCTCGATGCGGCATCGCTGGGGATCCGCGGAGGAAGGACATCTGCCTTTTGCAAAGGCGATTCCATCACCAGTGTGGATAGTGGTGTGGAGGCAGTGAGACCAGATGGGAGTCCACTGCGACGGTCCAGGTGAGAAATCACAAACGCTTGAACTAGGTTAGTGGCGAGGGGACAGGGAGGAGAAGACCAATTCAGAAGACCCTGTGCAGCAAGGCCTTTGACAGTCACAAGGGATTTGCCCTGGCAAATCCCCAACCTGCAGAGGATGGCAGTGTCTACAGGAAGGCCTGGCTTTCTCCCACATAACTTTACATCTCCATTTAGAGACTCCTATCCTGTGCCTGTCTAAATACTGCAAGTGAAATAACTTAGCTTTGCATTAAATCTCTCTCCCACGTGAGCAGTTGGTGCCCTCAGACGGGGATGCCCATGGAAATCCTCTTCACAACGACCAACTTGGTTATGGTGCTGATCCGAGCGATGGACGATATGACCCTCCTCACAGTAGTTGAGACAAATGATTTTCTCAGGCTGTTTCCTCCTCTTCACCTCTGTCATTAGCAACAAATAGTAAAGATTGAGTTCTTTACAGACTCATATTTCATTAGAAATAAAGTTTTCTTTTTGTCGCTGCAAATGCTAGGACAAGTAAGGAGCCACCGCGCTGAGTGTGAAGGCAGGATGGGTTTTGGACATCGCTGGGCACAGTGACTCACTTATGCATACGGCCTTCCAGCAGCCACACTGAACGCTGCCTAAGGATGTAACGAAATCATGTTGTAAAGCAGTTGGCACAGTATCTGGTATAGAGGAAGCATTCAGAAAATGTTAGCCACACAATGTAATTTAAAGTCAGGTAACTCATTTTTTTCACTTAATGAATATGAACCTTCTACCTCAGGCCAAAAGGGTTTTAAATACAGTGGGGCCTTGACTTACGAGTTTAATTCATTCTGAGACCGAGCTCGTTAAGAAGCTCGTTAACTCAAATTACTCTATCAACTCAATGCAAAAAATCGGCCGAGAGACAGCTGGTATCTCAAAAAACTCGTTAGTCGGGATACTCATAAGTCAAGGCCCCACTGTACACTTAGGATACATACAAATACACAAAGATAAGAGCTACACAGGTATCAAAAGCATATCCTTAAAACTATGTAACCAGTACATAAGGATGCCCAAGGGCATGGTTAAGTGGAAATGGAGCAAGTTGAAGACATACAGAGAGCATGATCTTATTTGTTTTTGTAAAAGTAATTAAATATTTGCCTCAGGAAAACATCAAACTTTGCAACTCGAAATAATCTCTGTATTTTCAGAATAAAGAGATGAGAAGGCTCACCATTGTTTTAGGGAGGATATTCCTGTACTCTTTCCAGGAGGACACGGTTAATATTGCCTGCCAACACTGTCGGGGTCCTATGCTGGCCACACGACTTCTTATGCTGAGACTGGCTAAGGATCTTGCAAAGTCGTTTCTCAGTTACTATTGAGGTGTTTTCTAGTTTAGACTCTGTAAACATGTGTACTCTCAGAGTGTTGTTTTTACTTCTTATTTTTTTAACCTTTAAAGAGTTTACAGGTCTCTAAGATGTCAGTTAATGCCACTGGGATTCATGCAAATTGATGCTTTTAGCTCTGGTATAAAAATACCTCTATTTTTATATTTTATATTATGACCTGCAGTGAAAAAATGGGAACGGGTCATCTCTCTGAGAGGAGCATCACCAGAGAAATACATCAAAACAAGGTTCCAACATTTAAGACTCAAATCTGAAACTACCTCTCTCAGACAAAGATAATTTAGGAACAAGAATTCCTTGAGATGTAAATGAATGTGACTGAGAGATGGAAGGCTAAGGTCTTGCTACTTCAGGTGTGGTCTTCTAACCAGCAGCAGCTCCTGGGAGCTTGTTAGGATCTCAGGCCCTAGCCTAGACCAACCACATCAGAATCTTCATTTTAACAAGACCACCAGGTGATCTGTAAGCACATTAAAGTTTGAGAAAAACTGAACTTTAAATCAGTGGCTTGTGAAATCATACGATATTTGTGGAATTTAATGAAAAAAAAAATAAACTGAAGAACAAAATAGAAACAGAGGGATGGATACATGGAACAGGCTGACAGCTGTCAGAGGGGAGGGAGGTTGGGGAACTGGATGAAAGAAGGTGAAGGGATTAATAAAAAAAAAACATATATTTGTAACTCAGACACAGACAAGAGTGTGGTGATAGCCAGAGGGAAAGGGTAGAGTGGGGTAGGTGGAGGTGGGCAAAGAGGGCGGAAATGGAAATGGAAAGAGATTTTGCTTTGGGCAATGAACGCACAATGCAGTGTGCACATGATGGTTTATTGAATTGTCCACTTGAAACCTGTATGATTTTCCAAACCAATCTCACCCCAATAAATTCAATTTAAAAATAAAATAAATTTAAACCACACAAAATAAATCAGTTTGGACACTATCTTTAAAATTCTTTTCATATAGAGTGTTCATTTTTCTATAAACTGTTTTTATTATTCACATTACTACAATATGGCAATTTTACTCTTTACCACTTGGAAATGTACCTTGAGTGCGGCTGTTTTTTTCTTATGGAAAATCCATTTGTTGTTTTTTTTTGTTTGTTTTTTAATGGCCCACTTTTGGGAAACTTAACAACCATCACTTAAGTGGAAAGAGAATGATACTATAAGTGAAGCACTTTAAGGGTAGCGTAAGGACTGTGCAAACTACAAAGTCAAAGATTTGCTAAGAGGCAGGGTTGATGTGACTGCATAAAGCTGGATACGGAGGCAAATGGAAGAGGAATTAAGAGTTGCTCCTGAATTTCTGACTTAGGCAACTGAATGGAGGCTGGGGGGTTCCCCAGTGGAAGAAACATGGTTTTAGAAGGAAAACACATGAGCTCAATGCTTGGCCATGCTGATGCTTGTGGATTTTCTAACAGGCAGCTGGATGGTCAGAACAGGCTCAGAGAAGTTTGAATTGGTAAGACAGTGGGTCACTTATGCAGGGCCCAGGGGAGCCTACTCTAGCATCAGGATCACGGTCTGGTACCTTCACTCTATATCTACTCGACTAGAGCCATTTAACAACCAGAGTAGCTCTGATGTCCTGCACAATGTCTGTGCAATCTTCAACATGTCAGCTTGACATGATGTATCCACCATAAAACCGCATATTATCTTTACTCCTCAGCAATGGAGGGCCCTCTTAGCAAGGCCATCTGGGGCAATTTCAGGGAGTCAGCACCAGAGTGGCTAGACCCAGGCTGGACAAATATAGGTTCCTGATGTTAACTAAACCAGCTTGAACTTCTCCCCCAAATTCTCCAGCTTAAAACCAGAGGTCACCATAGCCAACATACATCTTGTACATGTCAGCAGATTGGCTATGTTTCTCCTCAGAGCTTGTGTGTCTATGAGACAGTCCCTGCATTGGTGCCCTGAAATGACAACTGCATGGGTACCTTTGCTTCTAAAATACATATTGATCCTAGACTAGAGTAGAAATTAGTCCTGAAGGGTAAAGTCTGAAAAGCTGCAAGGAAGAAAAGAAGGAAGTGTATTAGGTAATGTCTCCCATGAATATGAAATCATTAAAAAATCTTTCAGAGAGAAGTTAACTTTTTGCCTTTAACTATAATAATAAAAGCATAATATGCTAATTAGACCAAACATCCTTCCGGACATCCTTCTGGATGACCTTCCAGATGAAGCTGGGGCTGCGAGGGAAGCCAGTGCCGGCAGCTGGAGGAAGGAAGGCCTACTCTTGCATGAATTTCGTGCATCAGGCCTCTAGTATATATATCTACACTAATGAAAGAGAAAGATGCAAATTGACCATACCTTTGCGACACCACCAGCCAATCAGGAGTGAGTATGCTAATTAACAAAGATGGTGGGTTAATTTGCATATGCAGGTGCTGAGTGGCCAGGGGATGGGGCGGGACACCTACCTTGTCTCCCTGGTGATGCAGAGGGCGTTCCCACCCCCCAGCCGCTCTGGGCCTACATGTGTAGGCACCGAGTGGCCTGGGTCCCGGGGACACCACTGGAGTGTCTGGTCCTGTCAGCCCAGCCTGGGGGAGGCTGAAGTTCCCAGTCCTTTTTGTTACAGCAGCCCCTAGACCGGAAGTGAAAACCAAGAGCACAGGGAGCACCAGGAATTCTGGGAATCATAGTTCTGGTGGCATCCCCTGGACTGAAAGCAGAAGCCCAGAGCATGGGGAGCACCAGGAAGGCTGGGAATCGTAGTTCTGGTGGCAGACGCGTTGTGGGATCTCCTAGACACTAGAGCAGCGGTTCTCAACCTGTGGGTTGCGACACCTTTGGTGGTCAAACGACCCTTTCACAGGGATCGCCAAAGACCATCCTGCATATCAGATATTTACATTATGATTCATAACAGTAGCAACATTACAGTTATGAAGTAGCAACGAAAATAATTTTATGGTTGGGTCACAACATGAGGAAATGTATTTAAAGGGCCAGAAGTTTGAGAACCACTGCTCTAGAGCAAAGTGAGCCTGGAGCAAGTTACTGTTGTGAGTGTGGAATGGAGGGAAAGCAAAGGTGAGAGATATAAGTGAAGTCACAGTGTTGAGGAAAAATTAAAAGATATTCTGCAATTTCTAAGAAATCTCCACCAATGGAGCAAAGAACAAAAAAAGACCTCTACTATTCTGTGAGCACAAAACCAAACTGGGTTGGGATCTCAGACAATTCACTCACATGATTGCAAAGACAGACAGAAACTCCTGCATTGGAGAGGGATCCCCTGAGGGCTCCCAGATTGGAGAGGGTGCAGGTCGGGCTGAGGCACCCCCCGCCCCCACCATGCACAAATCTTTGTGCACCGGGCCCCTAGTGTGTGTGTGTGTGTGTGTGTGTGTGTGTGTGTGTGTGTGTATGCATTTCATTAATTTAGTATAATAATAAATTAAAGTCTACTTAAAGAGAAACTTCACAGTATGTTTGGAGTTTTGAATTTTTCAAAAAGTTACCTAGTGCATGATATCAATAGAACTCAAGTTTATTGGGATATTTTTCCTGTTATAGACAGCTGTACCTCTAGACACCATGACTGCCACAGGTGCAGAAGAAAAAGTGCACTCATACCTATTTCATAATGTTTCTTTAATTAAAGGGGATATTTAAACTTTAAAAATAGACAACAGCCCAGCTGGTGTGGCTCAGTGATTGAGTGTCAACCTATGAACCAGGAGGTCACGGTTCAATTCCCAGTCAAGGCACATGCCTGGGTTACAGACTTGATCATCAGTAGGGGATGTGCAGGAGTCAACTAATCTATGATTCTCTCTCATCATTGATGTTTCTATCTCTCTCTTCCTCTCCTTTCCTTTCTGAAATCAATAAAATATATATTTTAAAAAGAAATGTTGGTATGAATTTAAAAAATAGACAACCTGACTTAAGCAGGAATGAAACAGCATATCCTGGGAAGTAGCTTGTGTTTTGGCTGAGCTTGGCTATTTGGGGGAATGACTACTTCTTTCTGTTTGGGGGGTACTTTCTCGTAGCCTGAGAAGCGGTGCCTGGGAAGTTATTATTTCAATGTTCAAAGGAGGAGCTTTCATTAGGGCCCATGTCTTGACTCTGATACTCTATCATCTCATCAAAATCAATGCAGGAGGAAAAAGCAGTTTAACAAAAGAGTTGGTCAATAGCCACATGTCTTTTACAGAAACTCAGGAAAAATATCTGAATAATTTAGTCATTCTGCTAGGTAGCTTCTCAAATAGGCATATTTACCCATAGTCAGTAAACGTATACAGGAAGCTCAAATGAGACCGCAGAGATGGAAGGTGGGGTGTGAACATTCATCAGCGTGGAGGGACTTGACCACAGTTAACATCAGCTGTTGAGACAGCTCCTTCCCAGGTGACCACTTTGGTGAAGAAAGAAATTTGTCATAGTTGTCACATGACTAATGTTTTTGTGAGCTACCTCCTCTGATGACAGGTGCAGCAAAATATGATTTCAAATATTAAATCAATGAGATTTTATGGCCCTTGCCTATCCGCTGTGTTATTTCCCAGACTCCATTTATTGAGCTACATGCCAGGCACTGTTCTAGATACTTCACGTCCATGATCTTATTTGATCCTCACATTGTCCCTAGGAAGTCAAGTTCCAGCTACAGAGATGGCTATCGCCTTCTCTTTACTCCCACGTCCTTATCATATTCCAGGAAGGGGTTGACTTTCATATGACAAGAGCCTGACCCACCAGGTCTCTGTTAACCAGACCAGAGGTGGGTAATTGACATCGGGTAAACAGTTACAATCAAACTCAAATTTGTAGGAATTTGCAGTTGGATATAGATAAACCAGGTTGGCCTCCGTTGAAGATCAGAATCAATAAGTGTTCTAATGGAGAAGCCATGTTGGATCCATTCACCAGTCTTCGGAGAGAATGAAGAATGATGCAGACAAAGACCATTCAGCCTCAAGGGATACTGACTGAATCAGAAGTCACATTGGTGCCCAACTAGATTTCGGTTCCTGAAGTCATTTGCTTATGAGGCCTGCCACACTTCCTGTCCTCGGGGGGTTCGTTAGACACCCTGTCTCCTTATAAATATTTCTCCTTTCTTCTTAAATTACTTTGAGTAGATTTCATTTAATACAACACACTGGCCTCTAAGTATTCTTATCCCCATTTCTTTGACGAGGAAACAGACTCAGAGGATTTAAGCAAGCTGTTCAAGTCCATGCAGGTAGTAAAAAATGGAATTCAAGCCCAAGTCTGCACGACCCCGAAGTTTGTGCATTCACCATAGATTAATTTAGATTTAAAAAAATTCAACCCACATAGCCAACTGCTAAAGACATCTAAATCTACTAAGCTAGGGCCTTTGTGATTTTCAGAAGTTATCACGGTGTCGTCTTAAAGTTTAATATGCAAAACAAATGCTCATTGGAAACAGACAGGCATAGAAGTGTCCATATTTTCATCCACATCATTAAGTCGAGGGAAGTGAAACTTCCTGCTTGCTAGCTGAGTTGGCCTTCTTTCAAGGAGACAAATCTAAGTGCTTTTGCAGAACACATATATCTCCAGTCAGTTAGACCCATCTCCTCCCAAGGAAAAATTACATTTTCTTCTGGTCAATTTTCTATGTACAATTTATCATCACTAGACCATCCTTATTGTTTATCTTCATGGACCGTTTCCCAGAAGAAATTGATATGTATTTTTTCTCTTTCTAACTAGCCATGAACCCAGAGATGCCCAGGTAACTCCTGAGCAGCCCAGTTTTCGAGTGCAGCTCTTATCCTCCTCCATGGAGAGAGAACCTCACTTTAGTGACCCTATTACCCTCTCTGCACTTCCTTGGCTCTCGGCCTGGGATGTGAGGCCTCACCACTCGATCACCCCATATAACTGTGGATCCCAAGAATCTGGACTCGGGCCACTCTTTGATTCAGTGATTATGCGCATGGTTTAGGTTAAGATGTTGTTATTGTAATTCAACCAAAAAGCCATCCCTCGCTAAAAATACATCCATTTTGGTTGCTTTAAATTTGTTTCGCTCATAACATTATAACATTGACAAGAGTTTTAAAAAGTCATCCAGATGCCCACCACTCTAATAAATCACCCGCTTTAGCTTTTCTGCGTTCCTTCCTGTTCTATTTATATACAAGTATACTTTTGACCTAGTTTGAATCCTAACAGATGCTACTTTGTATTTAACTTCTTCTCTTCACCTAACTTTTCAGGAAGCACTTCTCTGGGCTGCTAATGTTTTACTTTATCATTTGCGTGGCCACATCCACCATGTCAGATGTTAAACTTCGAATGTTTCCAGTTACTTCTTTGGACAATTCTAAATCTGGCCACTACTTAGCGTTTTGGGGGACAAGTCCACCCTCACCCCACTTTTGCCATGAGTGTCGACAAGCACTGGCCACAGGCAAACAAAAACCAAACTGGTTTTGTGGTATTTTCATGTGCCTGCTGAGGGGTAAACATGCGAGCATTGTTTCCTTGGCAGTAATCTAAGCAGAAGAGTTTGCAATATTTCTTCATATTTAGCTTAGGGTCCAAACGCAACAGAAAAAGAAGCTGGGGATCGTGGCGCTGGTACCTTGTCATGTGGGCAGTGCAGGTCAGTAGCGGACATGCAGTGTCCACTGAAGCTTGCTTTCTGCAAGCACTTTAGGTTGTGTGCCTGTGTCATCTGTCCAAATAGGTCCCAGATGTGTCACAGAGGAACTGAGGGTGGCACCTTCTCCCTTCTGACAGCAGCTGGGACTCGGGGGACTTGAAGTGTCTTGGTACCATGAGTGGACATCTTTGATGGTTTTCATCTAGACCAGCGGCTCTCAACCTGTGGGTCGTGACCCCTTTGGGGGTCGAACGACCCTTTCACAGGGGTCTCCTAAGACCATCATAAAACACATATATAATTACATATTGTTTTTGTGATTAATCACTATGCTTTAATCATGTTCAATTTGTAACAATGAAAATACATCCTGCATATCAGATATTTACATTACGATTCATAACAGTAGCAAAATTACAGTTATGAAGTAGCAACGAAAATAATTTTATGGTTGAGGGTCACCACAACATGAGGAACTGTATTAAAGAGTCGAGGCATTAGGAAGGTTGAGAACCACTGATCTAGACCCTCCATCAGTGCTTCCAGAAGACCCGTGTGCCTCTTTTGGCTACTGACACAGTGACTGGGGCCTAAAGGAGTGTAAATCTGGTTATTTATCCTAACACACACACACACACACACACACACACATTTCAAAAGCATTCCTTATCAAACACAAATACATGGAACCACAGTAACAAGAACAAAAGGGGGACAGATAAGAGATACCCTATGTTTCCTAATGCGCTTATGCTGACCGACCCTCACCCTTCCTTAAGGGGACTCACTCTTGAGTCAAGCCACCTTGTTTAACAAGCTAAACCATTTCCTGGGTTTTACTCAGTTGCCAAAAGCTACAATGTCCTCAATTCGCCTGTTCTGAGTCTTTCTTGTTTCTCAGAGAAGCCCGTTCTCACCTCCCTGAAGCCACCTGAACACTAGTACCCTCTTCTCCTGCCTTTCATAGGGCCGCATGTCACTCTTGGCTGCTTCTGAGCTGGTTCCTAAACTCAAGACTAGGTGACTCAGTCCAAATCACTAGTTTTCCATTAAAACGTCAGGCTAGTTGAACCATAATCAATGAAGGTTAAATGCAGCCAGTCTACCTACCCAACAGTCCTCAATGAAATACAGACATACTCAGCATGTGTGCTAGGAAGACATAAAGGAGGTGACACTATTTGCCAGGCTTCAAAAAAAATGTTAAGAAATGTTATTACAGGTAAATAGTCTGTTGAGAAGGGTAGGCATCTCTAAAGTTACCAATGGTAACTCCAAAAAAAATTATGACATTGTAATGAAAAATTTTAATTAAAATGAAAAGCTCAGTTCAGTGGGCTTGCCTCCCACTCACTCTCCTTGACTACTTTGTAGCGTTGGACACAGCTGTCCATCAATCCACCTCCATTTCCGCCCTGGTTTCCCTGTCACCACAGGACTGGGTTAGTTTTGCTCTCACTCCCTGCACTCCACCTTTCCTGTTCCTTTGATGGTTTTTTCCCGTTTCCTCAGAGGGTTCATTCACTCCCGCTAGCTGCAATTATCAACCACATGTGGCTTCTTGGTATTAGGTGGGAGTTGCAAGTAATAGAAACATACCTTGAACCTGCATAAAAATTGAAAATATATTTAACTTAAGGATTCAAAGCAAGAATGAAGCTGAGTTTTAGGGACACTTGGGACCAGGATGTAAAGCATGGCCTTTTCATCTAGTTTGTTTTCTTTTTCTGTGTGTCCGCCTAATTTTTCTTTGTTTAGATTGAATTTACATCTCCTTTGTTAGAGAGAGCAGGAAGACTGGGCTGTCATGTCGATCTCAATTCCAAATCTCTAAGGCTATTGGTGGGCTGGGTTTAGGCTAGGTCTTAAATAAGTCAATTTTGAATGGGTGGGGCGTCCAGTCAGGGGAAAGAGTCAGGTGCTCACCCTGAATTGAACAACTATGCGTCTAAGGTCACAGGAACACGGTATCTCTAATCATCACCTCCAGGCTTAAACTTCCACCTGGGCCTGTAGAAGACTGCTGCGTATGACCATCTGCCGCCACCTCAAATTTCACAAGCCCGAGACTGACCTCATCATTTCCCACCTGAACCACATGCCACCCTCACCCCACCTTTACTCTCTGAAGATGAATGGGACCAGTATTCTCCCAGAATCCTTGGCAAAAACCTTGAATCATCCTGTCTCATCTCTTTCTCTCTCCTGTGTGTGCAGCCATCAATTTGTATAACACTAATCTGTATATATAAAACCCAAAGCGACACGTCAACCACTCGACCAGTCTACTGTTTGGTCGCTATGATGCGCACTGACCACCAGGAGCAGATGCTCAATGCAAGAGCTGCCCCGTGGTGGTCAGTGGGCTCCCACAGCAGGAGCACCGCTCAGTTGATGAGCGCCAGATGCCGGGCTCATGGCTGGTGAGCGCAGCTGTGGAGGCAGGAGCCTCTACCACCTCCACGGCAGCGCTACCAGGCCTGCAGGGATCAGGCCGAAATCGGCAGTATGACATCCCCCAAGGGGTCCTCGATTGTGACAGGGCACAGGCCAGGTTGAGGGACCCCATCGATTCTTGAATCCGTGCACCGGGCCTCTAGTAGTTAATATTTAGTTGAAATTTACTGCCACTAAATAGTATATACTGTATTGCACTTAATTCTCAAAACAAACCCTTGAAGTAGATACTACCAATAAGCTATTTTATAAATAAAGGAGATGGAAGCTCATAAATATTAAGTAATTTGCCCACCCCACACAGCTACTAAGTAAAGGCACTGGAAAGCAACTTTAAGTCTGTTTGACTTCAGAACCACAGTTTTTGACAATAGTGCCATACTATCTCATTGCTTCTGAAACATGTCTGTTACTTAATTCCCTTCACATCATATGCTACAACCCCCTCTCCAGCCACCTGTGCACCCACACAGACCAGGCTGCCATTCCCCAACAGTTGTCTGGGTTCTGAAACCCACCTGGGAATCTGGAGTCAAGTGTGAGAAACCTAGACTATCATTGGTTCCAGTGTGCGTTAAAATTTCTAAGAGTTCAAAGTTGCTATTGTTGTTGTTTTTTTAAAGCAGTTAAATATATTAACTTGTTCTACTTCCCCTTTAAATCTTTCATTCCTCTGTATCTTTTCTGTTTTTCATGACTCACCAGACACCTACAAAAATCCCCAAGCATAAAATGCCTTAGACTGACATAAAGACTGATTGTCAGCTTATGTTTTGGGTAACCCCCTTTCTTGCGGGCTGTCCTTCACTTTAAGACTTCTATTATTTCTAGGAAACTTTCTGCATAATGTGCCTCAGTTTTCTAGAACAACGTTTTCCAAAATCCAACGCTGGCAAACCCCACACATCCTCTGCGAGGGTCCATGTCCCCTGGAGCATGACGGTGTGGGTCTCCCTTGAAGCACAGCCTTCAGCCGGCCCGGGTTCAGTTCCTCTAGTGATGCTCAGTGGTGGTGGGAGGGAGACTTTATAGGAGTGCCCAATGGAATGAAAATGAACGGCAAAACGATAAGGACTTAAAAATGTCATATAGAGGGGAAAGAATACACATACAAAACATTAGCATTACAATAAAATATTTTTAATTGGAGAAATATATATGTAATGTATGTAATGTAGGAAAAAACACTCACGACTAGAGGTTAAGGAAAAGATTTTTTACGTCATAAAAAGAACTAGCTATGATAAAAAGAATGACTAAGTTGGACTTCATTAAAATGAAAGCCTTCTCTTTATGGGCACTATGCGATAGTGAAGAGACAGGCCACAGAGTGGAGGCACGGGTAATACAGCTTCTCCTCCTCTGGCTTTCTCTTCCTCCCTCCCTCCCACCAACACACCTTAGGGGTGTTTGAATTGTTTACTTTTGTTGTTGCTTTTTTTTTTTCTTTTGAGGTCCATACACATGGTGACTACTGAAAGGTGAACATGAGTGCATCATTGATAATTACAAAAATAAGAAGTGCTCATTTGGTTTTGAATTTAAAAAATAAAATAAAATAAAATAAAATAAAATGGTGCCCAGAGATCCCTGTCTCCAGTGTCCACTTCCATGCTTAATCCATTCCCTTGATTAATCCTAGTGACGTGCTACAACACGGTGATATGATGTTACTTCTGTGACAAGGTTACAAAAGACTGTGACTGCTGTCTCGCTGGGAGACTATTTCCTTCTTGGCTTGTGCACTGGGATGAAGTAAGCGGCCAGGCTGGAGAGGCCCCGTGGTGGTCAGGGACGGAGCATGGCCTCTAACCGACAGCCAGCAAGAAGCGGAACACTGCTGACAATCATGTGAGCTGGGAAGCAAATCCTTCCCTCGTCAAGCCTTGAGATGGCCTGGAAGTAGAGGACCCAACTAAGCCCTGTCTGGATTCCTGGCCCACAGAATTGGAGAAATAATGTGTTGTGTTAATCTGCTAAACTTGTTAAGCAGAAATAGATTCATAAAGTAACCAATTCCTAAAAATCATTTTTCCCCTATCACACCAATGTAATCATGTATTCAACTTTTGGAAAGAAATTATCTTGAATAGAGAACCCAGAAATCAACCCAAACCACCATGCTCAATTAATATTTGACAAAGGAGGCAAGACCGTACAATGGAGTCAAGACAGTCTCTTCAATAAATGGTGTTAGGAAATTTGGAGAAATACATGCAAAAAAATGAAATTAGACAACCAACTTACACCATACACAAAAATAAACTCAAAATGGATAAAGGACTTAAACATAAGACAGAAAACCATAAAAATATTAGAGGAATCCATAGGCAGCAAAATCTCAGACATATGCCAAAGCAATATTTTCACTGATACAGCTCCTAGGGTAATGGTCGGCAAACTCATTAGTCAACAGAGTCAAATATCAACAGTACTTCTTCAAAATAGACTCATCCAGGCCGAAAACCGACTTCTGCGCATGGGCCACGAAGTTTCAATCCCACTGTACATGTACCCGCACATGGTATTTTGTAGAAGAGCCGCACTCAAGGGGCCAAAAAGCCGCATGTGGCTCACAAGCCACAGTTTGCTGACCACAGTCCTAGGGCATTGGAAACTAAGGAGAAAATAAACAAATGGGACTACATCAAAATAAAAAGCTTCTGCACAGCAAAAGAAACCATCAACAAAACAACAAGAAAGCCCACTGCATGGGAGAACATATTTGCCAATGTTATCACTAATAAGGGTTTAATCTCCAACATTTACAGGGAACTCATACAACTTAACAAAAGGAAGATAAACAATCCAATCAAAAAATGGGCAACGGTTGCCGAAACCGGTTTGGCTCAGTGGATAGAGCGTCGGCCTGCGGACTGAAAGGTCCCAGGTTCGATTCCGGTCAAGGGCATGTACCAGGGTTGCGGGCATATCCAGTAGGAGATGTGCAGGAGGCAGCTGATCGATGTTTCTCTCTCATCGATGTTTCTAACTCTCTATCTCTCTCCCTTCCTCTCTGTAAAAAATCAATAAAATATATTTAATAAATGGGCAACGGATCTAAAGAGATACTTTTCGAAAGAGGACATAAGGAAGGCCAAGAGACATATGAAAACATGCTCAAAGTCACTAATCATCTGAGAGATACAAATCAAAATGACAATGCAGTACCATCTCACACCTGTCAGAATGGCTATCATCAACAAATCAACAAACAAGTGCTGGAGAGGATGGGGAGAAAAAGGAACCCTCCTTCACTGCTGGTGGGAATGCAGACTGGTGCAGCCACTGTGAAGAACAATATGGAGTTTCCTTAAAAAAACTAAAAATGGAACTCCCATTTGACCCAGTGATCCCACTTCTAGGAATATATCCCAAGAAACCAGAAACACCAGTCAGGAAGGATATATGCATCCCTATGTTCATAGAAGCACAATTCTCCATAGCTAAGATCTGGAAACAGCCTAAGTGCCCATCAGCAGACGAGTGGATTAAAAAACTGTGGTACATCTATACAACAGAATACTATGCTGCTGTAAAAAAGAAGGAATTCTTACAGCATTCATTTCATGCATGTAAATGGTTGGAACTGGAGAGCATTATGCTAAGCAAAATAAGCCAGTCAGAGAAAGATAAATATCGCATGATCTTAGTCATTTATGAAATATAATGAACAACATAAACTGATAAACAAAAACAGATCTATAGACAGAGAAGCATCAATCAGACCGTCAAACCTCAGAGAGAAGGTAGGGGAGGATAGGGATAAGGAGGAGAGATCAACCAAAGGACTTGTATTCATGCATATAAGCCTAACAGGTGGACACAGACACCAGGGGATGAGGGCAAGAATGGGGGCTGGGGAAGCAATGGGGGGATAAGGTCACATATGTAATACCTTAATCAATAAAGAAAAAAAAAGAAATTATCTTAATAACTGTTCAACTTCTAAGTGAGTTAGACAATAGGCTATTTTTTTCATATTTAGAGTGTTTCTTGCTGATGGCTTCCAGTCAGACTGTCATTTCCTTAACACTCTAACACTTGGGAAGTGAGAACAAGAACTCCCAACATAATTATGGGAACTTTGGTCTAATGATCCTCTCATAATCATTATCTCATGGGAGTCTTTCGACTTCACTTCTTGCCAAGCTCACTCAGCTAATATTCTTTCTGCCACCAATTTCTTCAGGTAATATTCCTTTGCTTAAATACTTCACAGTAACAATTTAAATTTCAATATGTGAAAATAGAGCATATTCGTTTAGAAAATAATGAGACTAGTAGGGAAAAATCTCTTTATGATCTAAAATGAATCCAACCTTAATGCCAAAGTGAATGCACACCAGGCTGCTAGATAATTATCAGGTGTTGTGAAGAAATTAAAGTTATCATCTCCTTATGATGTTGTCACAACTTTGGCATTAATGGCCATGTTCTCCGGGACAGTGCAGAGCAAAGGGGGCACCTACTACCTGGTGATATTTATTTATTATCTTTACATGTGCACTTGTACTTCTATTTTTATAAATTATAGGAAAAATTATTTTTTGATTTATCTTCTTGAGAACAAAATTTTCACACTGAAAATACTCATTGTTTTTCCCTGTTTTTCTCCAAAAGGCCCCTACCACCTTAAACGATACACATGGGTGCACGAGCTAAAACCGTCAATTACACTTGCCACTTAGATGATCTTCTGAGGGGAGGGAATGGGGGTAAGAAGCCAAATGCCATCTGTTGTAAAACAAAAGTACCTCCTCGCTCCAGAAGTAAGTACTAATCTAACTTGAAATTGTGTTGAAAGTGCATGTAGGTACCAGCATTCATTCTTTTCATGCATGTAAATACCAGCAAATCATTCTTTGTCACAGTCTCTCCAAGTGTCCAATCCGGAGGCCAACTCTTAACATTCCTTACATATGTTCCTCGTCGTGAATTGCGAAAAGCTTTCATGGGGTGGACAAATCGGTTAGAGAGGATCACTGTGCCACAGAGAATTCGGCCAACGCCAACTCCACCTCCCAGGCCACCTGTTTTCTCTGGAATTCTGTCTGTTTTAAATCTTTTATTCAATGCACAGAGGGAAAAAACACTAAGAAGTGGCAATCCTGATTTGCTGCAGTGTTTGTTTTATATCATGGGAAAGTATCCACCCAAACAGATGCTGAAGACGGTATTCTTTTCTTCTTATTTTTAAAATATATTTTTATTGATTTCAGAGAGGGAGGGAGAGAAACATCAATGATGAGAATCATTAATCGGCTGCCTTCTGCACACCCCCTGTGGGGGATTGAACCCGCAACCCAGGCATGTGCCCTTGACTGGAATTAAACCCACGACTCTTCAGTTTCCAGGCCAACACTCTATCCACTGAGCCAAACCGGCCAGGGAAAGACAGTATTCTTGGTTTAAGCTCCTCTTCTTCTCTCAAAGTACTAACACATCATGAAAAACTTAAGATTGAGCCACACTTACATTATTGGTAAGTGTTAAGGGGAAAGCAGCCGCAGGTCGCGTTTGTCTCCTATTCCCAGCATGAGATAGTGGGAGCCACAAACGGGAAGTGAGCCAGAGATAAGCAAAAAGCTTAGTGTGGACTCACACACACAAAACTGAATATAATTTTGCAAAGAAGGCTGCTGTAAGTCAATTACAAAAACTATTTTACAATTTAAAATGCTAAGCCATACATTGAATTCCTGGACTTAAATTTGATCTTTAATTCATGGTCACATTTACAAGCAATATTATGAGGTTGGGTGGCGGTAAAAATAAAATGCTTTTAAAGCATAACAAGAAGTTCTCATTACAAAAAAAATCTCCATGCAAAGAATACTGTTTTGTATTAAAACTCTAAACACTTTACATAGCTGTTAATAAAGCAAAGAATGGCAAAATGATGTGCAACTTCATTTCCACAGTCCCAACACAATTATTTTTAAACGTGTAACTCACAAAGGGGAAAATGAATACCTTTCTACTTTAAAGGTAGCAAAGTACACAGAAAAGCAGAATCAATAAAAGCAAAAACAAAACAGCAGGCTGGGATACCAAAGACCTAGTTTTAGGTCAGTCTCCCTAGTCGCTAGCTGGTGGCTTCAGGCGATTCTCCTCTCGAGTATAGTTGCCTCACCTTACAAGCAAGATTCTTTACAGTTCAAAATGTTGTGTTCTCAGTCCTCCTGCAGATTCAGAAAAGCAACGAGCCGTTCCTGAGTCACACGACATCTATTTGTAAGTGGGTAAGTATATTCTAGAGATAATACTAATACTCCTGTAAATTACATTTACAGTGCTTGCTTTAGGGGGAAAGGGATATATAGGCTGAGGTGGTTATCGGTGAAAATCAAATTGTGGTTTGAGAGTCTACTAAGAACATCTAAAATTTTAACGAATGATTTAGCTTTAAATTGTTCTTAAAAACTAAAGAGAAGGAGAAGCCAGAGGAGTGACATTTGATATTGTGGGAAGCAAAGGAAAAACTAATATTTTTTGTAAAAAAAAAAGATTCCCACAAATACAGTACTTTAGAGAGTTAAGTATAACAAATGACCTTTAAAAGTTTTTCATGAGAGCTTATTGACTGAACTATTTATTTTAAATTCACATGGATTACATTTTTCTCCTTACATATTATTGTTTTTTTCTACCATGCTCTTAAGGTTATTTAGTGCTTCTTGTAATATTTCTAATCTCAAAATCAAATATGTTACTCTACCTTCAAAGTTGGGAGGTCAAGTTTCAAACAGAAATTATCATCAATAATTACATCAAAACCCAAATAAGAGGCCATTCTGGAACAAGAAGTTTTGTTTTTGAGCCGTGAGCATATTTTTAAGTATTTCATGTTTATTTTTGAAATTAAAAAATAGGCAGAGGACCTGAACAGATATTTCTCCAAATAGGACATACAGACATATGAAAAGATACTCAATATCACTAAAAAAATGCAAATTAAAACTACAAGATATTATCTCACATTTGTCAGAATGGCTATCTAGAATAATAAAAGCGTAATATGCTAATTAGACTGGACAGCCAAACGACCTTCTGGATGTCCTTCTGGACGAAGCTGGGGCTGCGAGGGCCAAGGCAGTAGTAGCTGCCATGGCTGCGAGGGCTGAGCCCCTTACACGAATTTTGTGCATTGGGCCTTTAATCATTAGTAAATCTCAACAAACAAGTGCGGGCAAGGATGTGGAGAAAAGAAAACCCTTGTGCACTGTTGGTGGCTATGTACATTGGTGCAGCCACTGTGGAACAGTATGGCGAGATTCCTCAAAAAGTTAAAAATGGACTGCCTTATGATCCAGCTATTCCACTTCTAGGTATTTATGTGACGAAAACAAAAATACTAACTGGAAAAGATACATGCACCCCTATGTTTATTGTATCATTATTAACAATAATCAAGATAGAGAAGCAATCTAAGTATCTGTCCTTCAGTGAAATGATAAAGATGTGGAATATATATAATGGAATATTATTCAGCAATAAAAATGGCATGCCGGGGTCCAACCCCAGCGGGTCCAGGGGTCCCCAAAGGTGTGGACGGAGTTGGCGAAGAAGGAAGGACACAGAGACAGTGTTCAGTTGATCAGCAGCCTAGCCAGGATCTCCAGCCAGGATCTCCAGCCAAGTTCTGGTCTGGATCTCCAGAGAGGTTCTGCCTCGGATCTCCAGCCAGGTTCTGTGTCCATGTTCTCTTGCTAGGTTCTCCAGGTTCTCCAGCCAGGTTCTGTAGCCATGTTTCCTCGCTAGGTTCTCCAGCCAGGTTCTGTGTCCATGTTCTCTTGCTAGGTTCTCCAGGTTCTCCAGCCAGGTTCTGTAGCCATGTTCCCTCACTAGGTTCTTCAGCCAGGTTCTGTCCAGGTTCTCCAGCCAGGTTCAGTCACCAGGTTCTAGTCAGGTTCTCTTGCCAATTTCTGTAGTCAGGTTCAGTCCAGGATCTTTTGCCATGTTCTCTCGCTAGGTTCTGTCTCTAGGTTCTGAGGCCAGTTTCTGTCCAGGATCTTTTGCCATGTTCTCTCCAGCGAAGTTCTTCTGTCTCTAGAGAACGTTCTGTGTAGGTTCTGTGCCTCCTGGTTCTGTGTTCTCAGTTCTGTGTTCTAAGTTCTCAGTCTTGCTGTCTTGTTACAACTGTATTTATACCAGTTGATTCAATCCTATCAATCTCTATTACAAAGGTTAGGGCGTTTCTTATCTCCATTCCAGGGAGTAAAGATTATGTAGCTTAAGCATGATTGTTCATAGTTAAAGTGATTAATTACCCACCTGGCACTTAGTTGAGGGGTTTTATTCCCTCCCTAACTTCAGGGTAAAATCCCTACCTGGGGAAACAACCTTTCTCAGAGAGCTTGGTTAAAACACATAGTGCCAAGAAGGTGAGCAAACATATTAAGAACAGTATGCCATATATGCCAGGTCCCTTGAAACAGCAAGCATGGACCGGCTCCCGGCAATGGCATTTTGTCATTTGTGACAACATGGATGGACCTAGAGCAGCCGTGGGCAAACTACGGCCCACGGGCTGGATCCGGCCCATTTGAAATGAATAAAACTAAAAAAAAAAAAGACCGTACCCTTTTATGTAATGATGTTTACTTTGAATTTATATTAGTTCACACAAACACTCCATCCATGCTTTTGTTCCGGCCCTCCGGTCCAGTTTAAGAACCCATTGTGGCCCTCAAGTAAAATAGTTTGCCCACCCCTGACCTAGAGGGTATTATGCTACATGAAATAAGTCAGACAGAGAAAGACAAATACCATATGTAAAATACCGTATTTCTCCAATATGTATAATCTGAAAAAAACAAAATAAATGATTAAGCAAAATGAAACAGAAACAAACCCATAAATCTTGAGAATGTGCTGATATTTGCCAAAAAGTGAGTTGGGGAGATGGAATAAAATTTTTAAGAAAAAGAAATCAGTACTAGGTGAGCATTACATATTATTGGTGGACTATCACATGAGAAGCTTTGTACTCTAAGACTACTATTTCCTTTAGAGCTCAACAGTGTAGATTTCATTTCATCCTCTTCATTTTCTATATTTTAAAAATCCTTAAGTATATATAAAGATTCACTGCAATATAAACTCTGTTTAAAAACTACAAAACAGCTCAATGTGACATGCATTTTGCCACACAGAAATCCATTATCTGAATACACAGCTGTCACTGTTTTCATGGAATACACTTCCTAAATATAGGACAATTATTAATCACATGATGGTGCTCCTACTGTGCAAATGCATGGAAAAGGAAAATGAGACCAACATACATAAAAAATAATTTTGACCTTTGAGCCCTGAGCCTATTTTTATTCTTAAGTATTTCGTGTTTATTTTTGTCTCATATGCCACAAAAAAGCAGTGATAAACATGTGATGATCAGTCTTAGTATTTTCACAAGTAGGTATTGTTTTTATATAAGTGAAACTTGTTTTCATGGGGCATCAGAAGATTCCTGTGTGAGAACTCTTAAAATGCCTTAAAAAGTAATAAAAATAAGATCATTTCCAGAGAATCTTACTTTCTGGATATTATTTATTCACTTGCAGGGGGCAGGGAATGGGTAACACTAATCATTGTTTCCGAAAACAAAAATATTCTAGGTATATGGAATGCATAAAAACTGAAGTATCTGTTCTTTTTCACTAGGCAAATGTTTATTCATTTGGGGATTCCATAGCAAAGCAGATAATAAAATAATTTAGAAAGGATTTTAAGAAAAATCTCAATGATGAGTAGAATTTTAGGAGGCAAGAATTCTTTCTATAACTTAGAAAAAAATCACTTAATTTTTACCTTGAGATTTATGAGGAGTTCTCTGAGTACACATTAAAAACAAAATAAATTAAAAGCACAAGTACTCAGATTAGATATTAAATCTCCTCTTTCGGAGGCCCATGAAAGGAATGGATTCTTTTATTACAGGATCTTGCGTGGGCTTTTGGAACAGAGCAGAGTGCAGCGGGACTGCAGATGCAGAAGGCCTGTGATTTCTAGGAATCCCCTTAACCTCTCTAAACTTCATAAGTAAAATAGAAGGAATATCTATCTTCCTCACAGGATGTTTTAACAAACATGAATTGTTAATGTGTAAAACACTAATACCAAATTTTCATGACACAGTCACTGGTGTGAGTTCATAACCCAGTAGTAGACACTGAACCTTCTCATATAAGCCAGAATGACCTAAATACTGTCATAGTGCTAAAAATCAATAGTGCTATCCTCTCACGCAGGGGACAACGGTAGACTTCAACACGAAAGACTGGGGAAAGTTTCTCAGAAAAGGCATCATCTGAGAGGGCTTTTGAGGATGAGAAAGAGCTCAAGAAGCAACATGTGTAAAGGGCAACAGGTAATGTTGGAGTTCTTCTACCCGCTTCTGTCTGTATCACTCACTGGAAGCTCCCAGAGGTCTCCTGGACACAAAGGCTCCTGGGCTGGTGTCCTTTCCCGTGTTGCTGTTGGTTCAGACAGGACGGAACAGTGAAGTCTACTTGCCGATTTCACCGTGAGCCTATCTTTTTGTCTACCTGTGGATGAGTCCTCCTGATTCTGAGATTCTGGTCTGAATGCCAGTATTCACGTCCTATGCCCCAAGCGCAGAGAAAGCTTGCTTTAGAACGGTAATCCCTGATCTTGCCAGCTGCCAAGTTCTGGTTGAGGACCACAGATGCACATCTGCCACCAGTTTTAGCTGCTTTAATTGGGTAAGACTCATTTCGCACTCTTTCCTGATTCCTTTTAAAACTGTACTGGTTTTACCATTTTATCCAGTTTAAAAATTTAGAGTATTAGCTTTAAAAGGTATCTTTCTTTTCATTTTTAATGTTTAACAGAGACCAGGAAGCAGTAAGATAATACAGATATTCCTATAGGTAATCCTGTCTAAATTGCTACTTAGTATATTAGTATACTAAGGAAAATTAGTATATTTCACCTCTTGATTCCCAGTTAACTCAGTATAAATATTTACAAGGTTGTTGTTGTTGTTTTTTTGTTTTGTTTTTTAATTAGACCAGGTTTTATTTAAACTGTGTATAAAATCCCATGTTCCATTGGGGTTACAGCGTCGCAAAGCCACTCCTTTATGATTGAAGTCATAAATATAAGGAGGGCAGGGAACAGCCAAGATTTTCCCCACTGTTCCTCTGGGCCAACAAATGAGTCCATCCCATTCTGGAATACAATTTCCCTAAGTCCTGCTTCCTCTGAGCTCCAGCACCAGGGCAAGGCTCTGGGGGACAGGAACTCGGGGGCTGCCTTCTCCCAGACAAAGGTGCTCGCAGGGATCATTGTTCCTATGCTGGGACCTCCCCAGTCCCAGGGCTGACTGGCAGCCATTTCTGTTTGCCCCACCCTGGTGATTCCCTAAGATCCCACCTCATCCAATTTAAAACCTCACCCCAAGATTGTTGTTTTTTACTTGAATGTGGGCTAATATCTTTAAACTTGGCTTTAGTATTCAGAATCCAAATTTTGCACTAAAACTGAGGATGTCATATAAATAAAAATATTGATTCATTAGAAAAATAGGCAAATAAACAGAACATTTGTAACAATAGGAAAAATTTAAACCTATCCTAATAGAGGGAATATGCTAATTGACCATCATGCCCTCACAAGACGGCAGCGCCCACAGCCATAAGATGGTGGCGCCCAGTCCCTCAGCCCTGCCTCATCCAGCCTCAGTCCCCCAGGCCCTCAGCCCCACTGGGGGGTGGCAAGTGCCATGTGCCTCATCCAGCCTCGGTTCCCCAGTCTTCTCAGGCCCACCTCATCCAGTTGGAGTCCCCCAGTCCCCACAGTTCTGTAGGAGAGGGCAGTTGAGGGAGATCAGGATGGCAGGGGAGGGCAGTTGGAGGTGATCAGGCAGGCAGGCAGAGTGATTAGGGGCAATCAGGCAGACAGGCAGGTGAGTGGTTAGGAGCCAGCAGTCCCAGATTGTGAGAGGGATGTTCAACTGCCAGTTTAGGCTTGATCCCACAGGCAGTGGGACATCCCCTAGGGGTCCCAGATTGGAGAGGGTACAGGCTGGGCTGAGGGACACCCCCCACCCTGTGCATGAATTTCATGCACCGGACCTCTAATCAATCATAACAGTGACAATAAAATATCCTACCCTAGAAATCTCATATATTGCTGGTAACAGTATAACTTGAAATAACTCTTATGAAAATCTTTTTGGTTGTAAAATGTTCTTATTCTTTGGCTCCACCTTTGGGAATTTATACTAAGAAAATGATCTCAAAAGAAAAAAATCAACTTTATAGATTATTGGAGAAACCACGTAAGTAATCTCCGTTTCCATCATGGACCTACAGGGTCCGCCACCCCTCACCCCCAGCACAATCCATTTTCAACGCAGCAGTTGGAGTGACCCGTGCTTTTCTGCTCAGGGCCCTCAGATGGCTCATGTTCTCAGGGTAAAAGGCCAAGTCCTTCTGTTGGCTTGCAAGGCCCTATGTAATCTCTCTGCCCCCTCTGGGATCCCATCTGTCACTCTTCCTCTACTCCTTCCCCTCCAGCCATGGGGCCTTCTTACTGTTCCTCTAACAAGTGGGTCACACTTGGCTTCAGGGCCTTTGTTCGTGGAGTTCCCCCTGCCTCGGTTCTCTTCTGCAGACCCACATGGGCCCACTCCCGCTTCTCAACCTTTGCTCGGCTATCATCTTGCCAAAGAGGCCTGTGGCCTGCTCAATTCAAAATTTCAATTCGTACTCTTAACCCGGAACACAAGCTGGATTGCTGATCCCCTTATCCTGTTCCCTCTCTTCTACATCCTACATAAATTACTATGTTTGTGATCTGTTGTCCCCACACAAAATGCAAGGTCCACATGAGCAGGGATTTTTGTTTTGCAGTGATGTATTCTAAAAACTCAGAATATTACCTGGCACATACAGCAGGTCCTCAATTAATGATTTGTTTAGTATTGTTTTGTTACAACATTGATAAATGCAGCAGAAACTCTTGTTTATATCTATTAGCTAGGGTTTCCTTATACAGTGGGGCCTTGACTTCCGAGTGTCCCAACTAACGAGTTTTTTGAGATACCAGCTGTCTCTCGGCTGATTTTTTGCATTGAGTTGATAGAGTAATTTGAGTTAACGAGCTCCTTAACGAGCTCGGTCTCGGAACGAATTAAACTCGTAAGTCAAGGCCCCACTGTACTTCGTTTCACCTGTAAGTGCAGAACCTATTGATGATGTGAGGACTTAGTGTATGTGCAGTCAATAATTGTTGAATAAATACATTGGAAAATAGCATGAGAAAGCATGTCTAAACAAAGAGTTGGCTAATTAAAATTATGAGATGTATTGTAAACTGATTCAATCAAATCCCCCTAATATTTCTGTGATTCAGCCCTTTTCAACCATGCACTTAAAAAGGGGGAAAGAGCCCTGTGTCTCATCTGTTCTGAAGAGGGAAGAGACGCATTCCTAGCTTTCCTCGCAGGTGCACCGCAATTCAGACATGACTGACAGATGCCCTGTTGCACCCGATACGAAGAGGCTCACCAGACATGGCTTCTCTCTTCTAACCTTCCGGAGACTAACATGCCACATGCCACAAGCCCACTTATCTATCCTTTGGTGACTCAGCTTGTTTACAACGATCCAAGTAACAGTTGTTCCCATTTTCTATAAGTTATATTTTCACAATTAAAAAGTCAATATGTCAATAAAATTAAAACCAATACATTCTCTGATGTCCTTCAAAGAGATTCACACATTCCCAAAGACATTTCAAGGGGACCCTGCTATTTCATTTGGGTTAATCACACCCTCTGTACCCATTTACTTTTTTGTAAAACAGGCCTATTCTGAGCCGTGCCTACAGCAAAATGAGCTGTATGAGGAAAACATAAGTACATGGAAAGACTGATGGATTTAGAGCCATATAGTCATGAGTTCTAATTTTGGCTCTCATACTAACTAGCTATGTGACCTTGGGCAAATTATAGACTTTCTGAGCCTCAATATGAAGCGGGCAATGTCTTCCTTATACAATATGTGCACATAGGACATCTACAAGTGCCTCATGTAGAACAGATGCTCAAGAAATTGTAATTATTGTAAACCACAAAGCATATTGTGCAAATATCTATTGATGATACTAACAGAACAAAAAGGAAAGAAAAAAGATATGAACAGTTCTGGGTTGGAGCCATGGTGGTGGCAAATTCAAGCCCTGTCAACCTGGGGTGTTCATTGATATTAGCATCGGAAGCCAGAAAGTTGGCTATTTGGAGATCAAGCTCTTTGCAGACCTTGTGACTAAGGCAGCTGAGAACTTCAGGCAGTTCTGCACTGGAGAATTCAGAAAAGATAGGGTTCCTATAGGATACAAAGTGGCATTTTCACAGGGTTTTAAAGGATTTCATGATCCAGAGTGGAGATTTTATTAATGGAGATGGTACTGGAGTTGCCAGTATTTACCGGGGGCCATCTGCAGATTAAAATTTTAAATTTAGACACTCAGCTCCAGGCCTGCTTCCCATAGGAAACAGTGGTCCCAGTACAAATGACTGCCAGGCTTTCATCACCTGCTCTAAGGGTGCCTGGCTGGATGGGAAGCATGCAGTGTTTGGAAAAATCACTGATGGACTTCTAGTGATGATAAAAGACTGAGGCCCAACAATAAGCCCAAGCTGCCCGTAGTGACCAGTGTGGGTCGATGGAGTCCAGAGTGAGACTGACTCAGACCTTGACCTCTCTGCTATTGTAGGCCTGGCCTTGCTCTGAGTGATGCCCTCAAGTAAGATCATTTGGATTGGCCTGTGTTTGCTTCCTGGCCTGCTGTTGCCCTGTTTGATCAAGAGATCTTGGAAGTATCACAGATTCAGAACCCAAGATTTTCCATGTTTTTCAACTGTAAATAATGTTTTCCGGGAAAACACAACCAAACAAAAATGTGAACAGAACTGGCACGAGAAGCACAGCACTGGGAGCACGAACAGACAAGGTGTGTGAAGAGGAGCGGGTAGCAGGCATGGCATGAGAATGGGACCCTGAGGAAATCGGAGTCTGGTTTTTTCTCAGTATGAAAAGCCATGGATGACATTTTGAGAAAAATTTAACAAGGCAAGACCTATGTTTTAAGAAAACAACTGTTTAGAAATGTGGAAGGTGGTATGGAGGGAGAAGAGCCAGAGGCAGGACTTAGTTAGGAGGCAAGAGGGTATGAAATAGAACGAGAGCAACTGGGGAATAGGAGGAGGGCACCACGGAGAGGCTGTAGTAACAGTCCCCATGAAATAAGGGGACAGTAAGCAAAGAATGGGGGTGAATGAACAAAAATGACAAACAATTACATTTAGATGATCTTTATGAGTAAAGATAGAAGAGAGGTTCAATATGGTATCAAGGGTTTGAGTGGGGGACTAAAAGAATGTTAACTTAATTGTTCAAGAATAAAGGAATTAACAGGAGGTCATTTTTGGACCAGCGGGGTCTAAGGCATTTGGAGAGATGTCCCATAGGCAGACCCCAAGAGAAAGACATGGGCTTTTTATGTATAGCTGGGAGTCATCACCATAGAGACAAGAATTGAAACTACGGAAACTGGATGAAATTCAAAGACTTTCGGAACTCTGAAACAGAAAGTTATAGTTAAGAGCCTTAATATGTAAACACATTTACACAGAACTAATAAGTGGACAGAGGTTGGCCAATGAAGTCTCTGCCAGCAAGAGACTTGAAAAGGGATAATAAGGTATGAAAATGAAAACAATAATATCTATAGAAATCTTATTAATGTACTAAATTTATAATGTTTACATTAACCTATAGAAATAAGCCCAATAAAATCTTTGGGCACAGAAATGTGAACTGGCCAAAACTGAGTGTTTCTAAATTTCTGATACAAAATTAAATGAAATCTTTATCATATCAATAAATATCTGGAGGAGACTAATTCAAAACCAGTGTTTATTTACATAGTGCATATCCCAGAAAGTTTGGGGGAAAAAAGAGTTTCAACAGAAAGTTAGCAAATTCTCATCGGTCTGCCTATCTCCAGCACTTGAGGGAGACAGTCTGGAAGTCCTCAGAGACTGGAATCTTGATGGCAGAACTTCAAATGTTCCCATCACTTGCCAAGGAAGTGCCACACTTGCTCTGTGTTTAAAACGGGGGAAGAAGGGTGTTAGGGAAGGGGTTCGAGGGAGGGAGGAAGGAAGGAAGGAAGAATAAGACAAATTTAATTTAGACCTTTTGGAAGTGTTCAGGCAGGTAAAAACAATCAAGAAGCTTAGCATGGCCCAGTCCATATGGCTTAGTGGTGGAGCATCGACCTATGAATCAGGAGATCATGGTTCCATTTCCTGGTGAGGATACATGCCCGGGTTTCAGGCTCAAACCCCAGGAGGGGGTGTGCAGGAGGCAGCCGATCAATGATTCTCTCTCATCATTGATGTTTCTCTCTCCCTCTCCCTTCCTTTCTGAAATCAATAAAAATATATATATTTTTTAAAAGCTTATTTTGCATGACATTTCTCTATTTAAAGCTACTTCCCTTTAAATTCTTGTCTTAAGTTCTCTCATTTAGATGAAGTCTTACATAAAACTACATTAGAAATTCTAGAGCCTGCCCTGGCGGGTTTGGCTCAGTGGATAGAGCGTTGGCCTGCGGACTGAAAGGTCCCAGGTTTGGTTCCGGTCAAGGGGATATGCCTGGGTTGCGGGCTTAGTCCCCAGTTAAGGGGCGTGCAGGAGGCAGCCGATCAATGATTCTCTCTCATCATTGATGTTTCTCTCTCTCTTTTCCTCTCCCTTCCTCTGTGAAATCAATAAAAAATATTAATAAAAAAATTCTAGAGCCTTCCCACTTTATTTCCTACTTCTCTCTGGGTGATTTTAGTCTCTATTGAATGCTACAGAAGTTAGTACCCTAGCTGCAGCATGAAAAGTCTAGAAAACCCTTGAACTGTAAAATTGGACTGCCTGTCAAATACACAAAATGGGATAGTATTACAAAAAAAACAATGGGTTAGTTCCCCACATAAGGAATGGAGCTTGCTTCCCCATGAAGCCAGCTCTATGGTTCTGCTCCTTTCTAAACATCCTAGAACTAGACTCACAGTAAATACAGTAGTTCCTCGGGTTACGTTGGAGATCTGTTCCTACTGCGTGACATAACGCGATTTTCGCTGTAAGTCGGAACCCACCTACATAAGCAACTACTTCACTCACATGGAGCACATACACATCAATAATGAAGTGAAACAGTAAAAAAAAAAAGTAAAAGACAGATAACAATTCCTGACCTTTACTTGTGGTAAATAAATAATAAAAAACACAAAGCACATATGTATATACATCGAAATGACGGAACTTTTTTTTTTTTTTATAAATAAATGGGAGATGGCGATGTAACCACAAAACAATGTATGTCAAGTCCGACGTAACCCAAGGTCTGTCTGTAGTGCTCATTTTTTTCTACAAATTTGCAAGCTCAATATTCTTCTACTGTTGTATATTAAAGCAACAGGCCAAAGGTCTGCCCAAATATTGAAAGACAAATTATATGTGCATATGCTTGTATTCTGAAATTTTTACCACAGAATATTTTTACTTGTTTCTCAAAACAGCTTCAAATATAATGGGAGTGAAAATATGGCATTTTTAATCATGCTACAAATTTTATTTTTAAGATCTTTAGTCAAAATAAATAAAGTGATGAAAGATGAAGAAAATATCCCAAATCAGATATTTGGAGTCTTTTTAAGCTTATTAGAACTAGCTGGAATCTCTCTACTTCACCAAAAAAGTCACTACATAATCAACCATTTTCTAGCCTAAAAGTAATAAATGTACTCTTTCTCATTTTCTGAAATTAATAAACTACTTCATGTGAAAATTTTAATGACTATTTTGAAAAGTATTTTACTTAGTTTATATAACTTCTCAAAAATTATACCTTTATTGTTGAAAGTATTACAGATGTCCCTTTCCCCCATTGACCCCTTCTAGCTAGCCCTTACTCCCCCTCACTGCCCACCCCTAGCCTTCACCACCCTATTGTCTGTGTCCATGGGTTATACATATATCCATACAAGCTCTTTGACTGATCTCTTCTCTCCCTTGCCCTCCCCCTCCTTCCCTCTGAGATTATACAGTCTGTTCCATGGTTCTATGTCTCTGGATCTATTTTATTCATCAGTATACTTTGTTCTTTAGATTCCACATATGAGTGAGATCATGTGATACTTGTCTTTCTCTGAGACTGGCTTGTTTCACTTAGCATAATACTCTCCAGTTTATATAACTTTTAAATTAATCTATTGAATTTCTTTTTGGCTTCCACTAACTAAAAACGAATAAATTTACACCTCTAGCTCCTTAAGAACCCAAATGTACCATACCTTCTTCTTGACTTTCTTTACTTATTGAAGATGATACCTGAAAGATAAGAACAGAGTTTCCATTACAATGAATTTTTAGATGTAGAAATTGTATCCAAAAGTTTTTCTCATATATTTTATAGAACCAAGTTCACACATACTAGTAATAGTTCTCTAACCTGAAAAAAAATTTCCTTTTGCCTTTATTATCACTGCTCACTCGTTCAAATAAACCACACAGAGTCAAATAGAAAAAGCATGCTTGAAAATATCTTTTCTCATTAGCCCCTGGGAACTACTGGGAATGAGGAGAGAGGTTTTCTTTCAGCTGCTTCCTTGGCTGAGGTCCTGAGAACAAAAACCAAACTTACACATTCATAAGTATGCGCATGCGGGTGCGTGACACATACAGAGACACACATACAAACTATATAATTTATGCAGTTGCTTTCTAGAACTTTCAAGATGATTTTTGTTTATTTTGATGGCGGCCAAGATTCTTAGGGCAGCTGTAATACAACCTGTGGTGGACAAGTTTGAAAGAAAGGTTTTCTAGAGATATAAATTGTTTTCTAAGAAAACATTTTTAAAAGTTTTTATAAAAAAACATTTTATTAGAAGATCCATTTTCTATAGACAGAAATGCACAAAGCCCAAGAATACTTACGTTAACATCTACGTAATCACTACCGAGATCAAAGAATGGAACATGACGGGCTCTTCCCCAATTGTAACCTCATCTCCCCAACGATAACCTGACTTTGTAACACACTTTTCATATTTCTTTTTTTTTTAAAATATATTTTATTGATTTTTTTTTTTTTTACAGAGAGAAAGGGAGGATAGAGAGTTAGAAACATCGATGAGAGAAACATCGATCAGCTGCCTCCTGCACGCTCCCCACTGGGGATGTGCCTGCAACCAAGGTACATGCCCTTGACTGGAATCGACCTGGGACCCTTCAGTCCACAGGCCAACGCTCTATCCACTAAGCCAAACCAGTTAGGGCACTTTTCATATTTCAATTCAATAATCAACTTCTAATTCTCTGAATTTGCTCACCCTCAATAGAAAAGACCTACTTTTGGCATTTGAGGTCTTGGGTAAAGATAGAAAGACCAGACACCATACATCTGAACAGTTGAAAGTTATAAATCAGAATAACGGCTAGAATATAAAGTATGCTTCATCCCACCATCTTGTAAAACACCTTTGTACCAACTTGGGAGCTCTCATAGCATTCGGATGCCTCAGAGACTGCCTGAGGATGGCAGCGCGAGAAAAGGCACAGGGCCTCACCCTGCCCCACGTCTCCTCCCACCCCAGGCTCCGTTCTGCACTGGAGACCTCACTGGCACAACAGTGGAAATTCCAGCCCACCCATCTATGCAACCCCTACCTGCAATGGCCACCCCCGCACCCCTGCAGAAGTAACAGTGAGCACATAGTCCACAGAGTAATGAGTGTGAATTTGGACAGACGCCCACACAGACCCCGCGAACGGGCCTGCAGCTGTCTGGGCAAAGACTTCTAGGGTCTTGAGTAGCCAGTATGTTTTCCAGAATGGGGGGCTTGGGCTGCCAGTGAAGGCACAACTTTGGTCCCCTGGTCTTTTCCTGTGGGGAGGGACAGGATTGGATGAGGGCCAAAGCAGGGTCCTCTAGGTCTAAGGGCAGTACTGAATAAGAACAGCTCAGCAGGAAAAACAGTTACATTTCAGCAATATTAAAATATTCCCTATCATAGTGAATGCGTCACCTTGGAGTGAGATTAACATTTAACTGATGAACTCAGGGTAAAGCGATTGGATGGGTGGGCCTCATCCAATCAGTTGAGGGCCCCAATAGAGCAAAAAGACCAGTTTCCCTAAGCAAGAGAAAATTCTCCAGCTTTGTACCATTGGGTTTTTGGCCTGCCAGTCCACCCTGCAGTTTTCGGGCTTCCCAAGCCCCCCGCCCCCCTACACACACACACACACTACGGACTGGTTCTCTGGAGAACCCTAATACATTGCCCTCCCCCAAATCATAAATTGTTGAAGTTATTTTTCCTTCAACTCTACTTAAAAACAACCCTAGTCAAATATGCTTTGTTTTTTTCTGTCATAGAAAAGGGTGATGTAACAATGTAAATAAAGACCTCTGTACAAATTTTATGTATAATAAAAAGTACTTGACATTTTCCAAGTACTTCAAAAAACAAGAAAAATTTTATTCAGTTTCCTAGCATGGCGAAAATGCTTAACCATGGCTGGTTTTGAGGACGGTAGAACTGAAATGAATCTGGGTGTGAAAGGAACGCTACAACATGAAATATTACTCACTGAGATTAGGCCTTTGGGATGCAATAACTCTGGTTTTCTAAACAGACTATAAAGAATGTAACTTGCCTGTTCTTTGAAATTGTTATGCTCTTTAAATTGTGTAGGACACATATTACAAAGTTTGTCAAAAAGTTAGCTGTTTAGATTTCCTGTTTAAAATCAGCAGCTGCTTCTTGTTGGAGCTGCTCAGAGGAAGAAAATGTATGGCATATAAAACAGAATAACTGAGCAGCTTCTCATTACCTACAGAGTGTTACAGAAATGAACAAACTACTCTACCCAAGACAGTTACCATTAAACGTTATTTAAAAATAATTTCCAGATTATTTTAATTTTTTCATTCTGAAAATGTATTTCTTGGTTGATAGAATATATTCAGAATGTACAAAGTCTTATATAAAATAAAACAAACATCACAGGTAAGTTTAACACTCAGAGGTAGTAAACTATTAAAATTTGGAGGTATTTTTTATATATTTTTCCATATTAGCATATGCCAAAAGAGAGACCAGGATTTATATTTAAAAATACCAACACGAGATCATGATAAATATCAGCTATTTAAATACCACTGACTTCCAGACTTTTAAAATAACAAGGGTAACGCTTGTAGAAACTGGAAGAACAAAGAAATGCACAGAGCGGTATCTAAAAGTGCCCCAATCCCAACTCTCACCCTCAGAACCACCACTATTATATTTTCCTTGTAAGAAACCAACACAGGGTTTTCAGTTACTTCTATTTCTCAGTAGGTAAAGAATGTGGGCACCCTCTCCTCATCTAAGAGAAATTCTCCACGAAATGGTCAGTGTTATTTTATACCCTCTTTCTAAAAATGCGATCTCCTCCCCTTTTCCCACTCTAAAAAATACTTCTCACGAATATTCCTATCTTTAATTTCTTTAAAACAAATCTAGAGTTCTCCTTACCAAAGTATTCCTCTTTCTTTTATCAACCAAAGAAAGCTTATGCTGGCCTCAGTCCCTTATCCAGGCATGAACTGTATTTTAAATTAATACAACTGCTATACATTTAGTGTCTCTCCTTCAAACAATCCCATCAGCTTCCTACAAGCATTTTCTTAGTTATCCATACACAAAATGGGAAAGTATTTTAAGACTGTAAGTTTAATCAACTTTGTCAATAAAAAAATATAATTGGCTAGTACCTATTGATTTTATTTTCATTTCCTTTGCCCATCTTTGAGTGGTAATGCATATTATGCTTTGATTGGTTGAATGGCTGACTGGACATTTAGCATATTAGGCTTTTATTATATAGGATGGTGCAAGGTGTGAAATAAAGTGTCAAATTTATTGGTATAAAGTTTTCCACAATATTTTTCAACTCTCGTAATATCTGTAGAATCAGCAGTGATGTATTTTATTTCATTCCTGACACTGAAAATATGTCTTCTCTCTTTTCTTTCCTGATCATTCTGGATAAAGGTTTATTATATTCTCAAAGATCTAGCTTTTGGTTTCATTAATTTTATCTACTGATTTTCTGGGCATACAAATTTTTAAATCAGTATACATTTTTAAATCGGTATACATTTATTCAGTTTCCAATTTTCTCATGTCTGATCAGATAAAAACATGAATTAAAAACTCCATAGAATCTAGAAGGGTAATTTCTTAGTGGGTTATAAGCGTGTTCAACTTTATTAGAAATTACTTAATTGCTCTTCAAAGTAGTTGTACCAATTTATATTTGCATCAAGTATATCAACAAGTTTGAGAGATCTCCTTTTACCACTTCTTTAAAAACACTGCATCTCTGACACTTGCTAAATGATAACTATGGAATTGTATTGTGTCTTAGATTGATCTCACTGATTACTGGTGAGACTGAATAAATTTTCACATGCTTACTGGCTATTTAAGTATCCTCTCTGGTGAGTTGTCCATTCACATTGTTTGCCCACAAAGTGTAATCGGCTGGTCCTGTGGTTGAACTATTAGAGTGTTATTCCTGCTGACAGTGGCCGCACGCTGCAGCCCAGACACCCAGCGTTCCAGGGCAGTGCAGTTCCCTGCCTCTTATAATCCCTCGGGTGTTGAGATCTATGTAGCCAACTCTGTTTTTGACACAGCCATGCCTTTCGTGATTGTATATCAATTCAAACGTCTATATTTGAAAACAAATTCCAAGAACCCTCGGGATTTTGTTTTTCTACTGTAGGATTCTCAGTGAAAAATCAGCAAGCACTTTCTTCATTATTAGGAAGCACAACAGTTACCAAACCATGTAATTAAAGCTGGATATTAATATTTCTGATTTCTAACCTTGTTCCCCAAATCAAATTATCTAAGTCATATCCAAATCCTCCAATTTTTTTTTCAAGAGGATGGCTTCGTCAACCTATGAATAAGGTGGTCACGGTTCGATTCCTGGTCAGGGCACATGCCTGGGTTTTGGGCTCGATCCCCAGTGTGAGGTGTGTAGGAGGCAGCCGATCGATAATTCTCTCTCATCATTGGTGTTTCTCTCTCTCTCTCTCCCTCTTCTTTCTTCTCTGAAATCAATAAAAATACATTTTTAAAAAAGAGGATGGCTTCCCTGGTAATATGACAGGAAACAAAAAACAGGACGTAAAAGAAACTTTAATCTTGAAGATAATTTGAAGACAAGTATCTTTGTTTATTATTCATAAATCCAAAACCAAAATAAGTGGAATAGTCTTAATCTGAGACTACTTGGACAAAGATAAAGAAAATTTTTCCCTTAAAAAAGTAATAGTAAATACTGATGAGAACTAAGTTCAGAATGTAATCTACATAGATACAAAATTGAAAACCTGAAGAAAATAAATGATTTGGTGGTCCTCATTACTAAAATGGCTTCTCTGCATCTTCCCTGACCTCCCAATAGTCCCTGCTCAGCAATGCAGCCAAGTGTCTTGTTAAAATCTAAGTCAGATCATATCACTTTTGCTCAAAACCCTCCAATGGTTCCCAATCCCATTCAGAATGAGAAATAAAATTCTTAATAGTCTTTACAGACTATAATATAGTTCTTTCATAATAATTTGCCTCCATTTCCAACCCCAGAACCAAACTTTTCTGATCTCCTCTCCTCCTCTGTCCCCTGGACTCTCTCTATTCCACTGTCACTGGTTCTCAGGTATTTCTAGGACACACCAGGCATCCTCTTGCCTCATGGCCTTTGGGACTGTGGCCTGGAACGCTGTTCCTTCACAGACACTTGGCTCCTTCCTTTCCCGTCTAAGAATCTTGTCTCATGGCAGCCCTTTCCTAAGTGAGGCTGTCCCTGACTCCATTCAATAACCTTCCAGGACACCATGTATTTTACTTGTGTATTTAATAACCATCCACCTCCCCAACTGGAATAGTTAGCATTCTATCCAAGGGCAGGTTTTTATATATTTTCCTTAGTACTGCATCCCTAGCACTTAGAATCTCACAACATGGAACAGGCGCTAATCAAATACTTGATGAATTAGTGGAGAAAATAAAATTTGAAGCAGTCATCATAAGCAAAGATGTCTGTTGTTCCTTGAAATAAACATCTAAATTCACTAGTTTCCTACCTCATAAAGAGTTACTTGTTAAAAACTTAATTTATAAATGGTATTTCTAGCCTAAGATCATTCCTGAAAATACCATATAGCAATATGACTTGATTATCAGAATATGAATCTTATTTAGAAAATCAATGAGAGAATCATTGATCGGCTGCCTCCTACACGTCCCACACTGGGGATTGAACCTGCAACCCCAGGCATGTGCCCTGACGGAACCAAACCATGACCTCCTGGTTCATAGGTCAATGATCAACCACTGAGCCATGCCTGCCAAGCTTCCCTTCTATTTTAAAAATTAAAGCACCAATACAAGTACCAATTTGTTAATAAATTCAGTTGTTTCCAGGCAGCAAAAACAGTAGGATATGTAAATATCCAAGGATATCTTCTTAGCTAGGAAGTCGAAAGCTTGTGAGATAGCCAAACTAAATGGAAAAAAAGGGTCTTATTTATTTCATTTTTCTTGAGCCAAAATGCACCTATACAGCAGCCAGTTGCACTTTTGCCACCGACTGGTGGGAAACTCATGAGAACAGAACTGCACAGAGAACAAATGCATACAAACAACAATAAATTGGTGATGTTAAGGAAAAGAGCATCTATGAAAATAAATGGTTAATGTACTTTAGAAAAGAAAACTTAATAATTCAATTAAAAGGTTTTGATTTAAATTCCCCGGATTAAAAATAATAGATTTTAGTGTTATTTTTTAACTTTATAGACTTCCTTATGACATAAGATTAAAGGACATTTTCCCTTACCGATTCAACTAATGATCTTGCTTTCTCTTGAGCACAATGATAAGGACTATCGCATATCTGCACATTTGTGCTGCAAATGAAAAGAGAATGTTTTTATTACACAGGATAAAAAAGGAGCAATTACCCAAAAGAAAACCAAGTCCAAATATTCCACACTGACAGTATGATTCTAGCTGGTGAAAAGGACCAAGTGCTCTGCAGCACTTCATGCTCCAGAATTCAAAATAAAATTATACAAAAGTATACAAATCTCAACTGCACCCTGTTATATATAAAAGGATAAGCTAAAACTACACTTCACCTTTACTGAAGGAAAGAAAAAAAAAATTTGACCCACAGAATGATGACTATAAGGACAAATTTTCTCTAAGTGAGGAGATAAACACTAATTGGCCACTGAAAGGTAGGTATGGAAGATTAAACTAAGAGTGGTGAGAGAAAATCATATGACTATGAAAACTCGGTTTTCTCACAAGTAAGGAAGTTTGGTAGGCATAAGACACCAGCTCCTTCCATGATCAGTAACGGCTCTATACAGTCAAAGCTTCTCCATTCAATGGGAACACCATGCTATCAATGCAGCATGACACCACCCAGTACCTTGTCCTACCTCCTGCACATCCTTCCTCTCAAACATAATTTCATAAAAAAATCAGATTAAAATGGATTCCTAAAGGAGATAAATAATAGATGAAACACACACACACACACACACACACGCCCATAAGTGAATCTACAGGATATACATTATCAAATTACTATTAATTTTCACAATGGTTTATGAAATATGTCAGGATATATATAAGAAGATCTATCTACCTATCTATCTATCTATCTATCTATCTATCTATCTATCTACCTACCTAACCTATTTACCTATCTATCTTTTTAACTACATCTGTCTATAATCAGACATTGGGTATAACAATTATACTAACTAGTCAGTTTGCTTTTTATCCAGACTCAAAATGTGGGATTTATTTTCATTCTTGACGTGGATAAGAAAGTTGGCATTATCATCTTTAAGGCTATTTTTATTTTCTTCTCTACATCCCATGTTTATTTAAAAAACTGAAAAAGGTAAAGCCTTATAAGTCAGATGTTTCCTTAAAGAAAGTTAAAACTAAATTTAAAAAGAACAACGCAAAAAATTAGACATTGCAGTCTTAAGTGCTAATCCTCTGAAGAAACCATGGTGTATGGTAAATATACTATGCACAATGTTTCTAACATTAAAACTAAATCATCTATAGATGCTGGGGATACAGAGCCCTATTGAACTAGAGCCCCTATGGAGCTGATAATATTTAGGAAACATTTTAGCTCTCAAATCAAACCATGGCCTACAAGAGAAGCAGAAAAATCATTTAATGGAAAGATGACTAAGCTGATAAGTGTCTACCACAAATGAGATTAAATATGACTACAAAGAATATGCTGCTTCCCATTTTATAATAAGACTAGGGGCCCGGTGCACAAAAATTTGTGCACTTGGGGGGGGGGGGGCGGGGAAGGTCCCTCAGCCCAGCCTGTGCCCTCTCATAGTCTGGGACCCCTCGGGGGATAACCACCTGCTGGCTTAGGCCTGCACCCCGGGGGATTGGGCCTACACTGGCAATCAGACATCCCTCTGGCAGCCCGGCAGCCCTCGGGGGATGTCCACTTGCCAGCGGGGAGCAGGCCTAAGCTGCAGTCGGACATCCTTAGCGCTGCTGAGGAGGCAGGCGAGGCTCCCATCACCACCGCTGTACTGGCAGCCATCAGCCTGGCTTATGGCTGAGCAGAGCTCCCCATGTGGGAGCGCACTGACCACCAGGGGGCAGCTCCTGCATTGAGCGTCTGTCCCCTGGTGGTCAGTGTGTGGCATAGTGACCAGTCATTCCCAGTCTTTCTGCTGTTAGGGTCAGTTTGCATATTACCCTTTTACTATATAGGATAGAGGCCTGGTGTACAGGTGGGGGCCGGCTGGTTTGCCCTGAAGGGTGTCCCGGATCAGGGTGGGGGTCCTGCTTGGGTGCCTGGCCAGCCTGGGTGAGGGTCTGATGGGTGTTTGCAGGCTAGTCACACCCCCTTCAGGGTGGGGGTCCCCACTGGGGTGCCTGGCCAGCCTAGATGAGGGGCTGATGGCTGTTTTCAGGCTGCCTGCACCCCCTTTAGGGTGGCAGTCCCCACTGGGGTGCCTGGCCAGCCTGGATGAGGGGCTGATGGCTGTTTTAAGGCTTGGCCACACCCCCTTTAGGGTGGGAGTCCCCACTGGGGTGCCTGGCCTGTCTGAAGGAGGGGCTGAGGGTTTTCAGGCTGGCCAAGCCCACCGGCGCAAGCGACTGAAGCTCCCAGCCTCTCCTTTTTTTCTTTTTATTCTGGAATTTATTTACTTTCTATAATTGAAACTTTGTTGCCGCTCCAGCTCCGAGGCCACAACTTGCTGAAAGCAGGTATCTGGGGTTTGTTTAGCTTCTACAATTGCAACTTTGTTGCTTAGAGTGGAGCTCAGAGCCCGGCCACAGCAGGGAGGAAGCTTGGTTTCCTCCATCACTGGAGCAAGCAAGCCTCCTGCTCGCTTCAGCTGCGTGGCTGCCGGCCGCCATCTTTGTTGGTGGTTAATTTGCATATCTTGCTGATTAGCCAATGGGAAGTGTAGCGGAGGTACGGTTAATTTCAATCTTTGTCTATTATTAGATAGGATACCAAATATTTTGCTATAAATTTATAAACATTATATAGCCCATATGCAATCTCACTTACCAAAATAAGCAGACATGACATTAGAGCAACAGATGAGCAATAACAAAAATGCTGTGTATAACAAACCCAAATTGCATTTAAAAATGATAAAAGGCATATTAGTAGATATATAATAGTGCAAAAATTGATTAAATAAAAATAGAAAAAGAAATTACCTGCAAATAATGAACAGACACATAAAAGATGAAATTTACGGCCCGCAATATAGAACATTAGTAAAGAGAAATTTTTTTTTTTCAAGACCATCTCAAATCAGACAAAGGCTCAAACTCATGAGAATCCTCAAAGACAGGTCCAGGATATAGATTTGCCCAGGCTTCTCATTCTACAGCAAAGTAGTCAAGAAAATAGGAGAGACAGGGAGAGAGGGAGGGAGGGAGGGAAGAGAGGGGGGAAGAGAGAGGGGGGGAGAGAGAGAGAGAGAGGGGGGAGAGAGAGAGAGAGAGGGGAGGGAGGGAGGGAGGAAGGGAGGGAGGGAAAGAGAGAAGAGAATGACAATGATTTTGGACTATAACCTCCAGAGTTTGTAGAAGTGACACTGCAGTAAATCTACACAAAGTTAAAAGAATTGGAGCCATCTGTATAGGATCAAATGCACCTCCCTCTGGAAGGTAAAAAGAAACAATTTTAAGATCTCAACTATTTGGAATTTTTTTTTCATTTTTTCATTCAGTAAGCATAAACTACCTGTCAAGTCCTGTCACTAAGTGCGAAGGTCAAACTCAATTTAGAGCATAAAAAAGAAAAAATAATGCACCGCCCCAAGTTCTTCAGAGGGGTGTGTACAGCTCAGGTGATGTAAGAGCACGGGTGAGGGTACATTTAATTCTGACCAGAAAAAAATATTCTTTACAGAGGTGACATCTAAACTACTTCTTGAAGAATGAGCAGGCATTCATGGAGGAAAGACAGTGAGATGAGAGGGGACAGAATGAGGCTGGACAAGTAGGTTTTGACAAGTTTAATGTGTGGAAGAACTGGGTCATATTCTGTCGTCGAAGGGAACCACATGAAGTTTTTAAGAATAAAAATGACAATCACATTTCTATTTTTCAAAGATAATTTGGACAATACTGTATAGAACATATTAAACAGAAGAGTAGTTGCAATACAAAATAATTTATGAGTACAAAAATGATAACTGAATTAAAGCAGTTTTGCAACTAGAAGGGCATTTGAGAAGTAATCAAAACTTGAAAAACTGCATCACAACAAATAATCGTTAGTGAAATAAAATAAGCTGGTAAAAAGAACAGTACACTTCGGATCTCTTAAAAATGAGATAAATAAACTGTGGCTGAAGAGAGCGTCAGAGGCATTGATGATTAAACCCAAATGGCAAAAAAAAAACAAAAAAACACACACACAAAAAAAAACACAACCCCTCTGTTTCTCCTACGAAGGAGTTTACAGTTATTTTAATGAAATTCTTTCTGTTAAAAGACTATATCGCCTTCAGAGTAAACATTAAACAGTGGGACCAAAATAATAAAAATAACAAAACTTATTGTGAATAAGATAATTACTCAAAATACTAATTAAAGAATTTAATAAATGCAGTGCTCCTGGAAACAGAAGAGTCACTACTAGATTTAAAACACAACGAATATTTATTGGCTTTAAAATATTATTCAACAATTTACCTCAAAGGGGATTTATTAAGTAGCTATTACATGTCAGGTGAAAATAAAGATGGTTAAGGCAGTTTTATTCATTTGCTTTCAAGGAACTTCTAGAGGACACAAATTCACAAATAAAACACAGCAGCCCACCCTTATCTGTAGGGGATATGTTCTAAGACCCCCAGTGGATGCCTGAAACCACGGACAGAATTGAACACTCTATACACTATGTTTTTTTCCTATACACACATACCTATGATAAAGTTTAACTTATAAATTAAGTGAGAAATGAACACTAACTAGAAATAAAGGAGAACAATTATAACAATATACTCTAACATATACTCGAATATAAAGGTATGTGGATATGGTCTCTCATTTCTGATAACTACTAAGTGCCCAATGGGTGAGGAGGATACACTGGAAAAAGGGATATTTCACATCCTGGGCTGCAGCAGGACAATGCGAGATTTCATCACACTAAGAACAGTGTTGACTTAAAACTTATAATTGTTTTTCTGAAATTTTCCATTAATATCTCAGACCGCAGTTGACTGCAGGTAACTGAAACCATGAAAAGTAAAACCACAAATAGGGGTGGGGGGGGGGGTGTTATTGGTTAATCACTATGGTAAATGCAACGATAGAAACACACAGAGGGAACACAGAGTGTATTGGCACCTTAACTAGCACTGGGGCTACTATAACGGAATGTTTCCTAGAGAAGATGCAGTCAAAGATAAGTCTTAAAAAATCCAAAAGAAAAGAAAAGAAGAAAAAAAAATGAAGAAGTTAGCCAGTTCACAAAATGAGAAGACAATCACGGCCAAGAAAACAGTCACGGCCTAGAGGTCAATAACCAGGGTGTATATGAGGAGTGATAAGCAGTTCTCAGTTGTTGGAAACAGGAATAAGAGGCATGAAGTGATGGAAAGTGAGACCAGACAGGGGTCCAATCCTGAAAGGCCTTGTTTGTTCTTCTGGAGAAAAGTTCGTGTTTTATGGTTCACACACAGAGAGGCTCATTAGGGGCTTTAAAAACATTTTTATAAAGGCTTAGAGATTCTAATTCACTAGACTTAAAAAAGGGACAATGCAGCTAAGTTTTCTCACAGTTTCCCTAGGTACTTTTGATGGACTGTGTGTTGTTTAGAGAACTGCAGTGATAAATAATGTGAACCTAAACTGAATGAAGTGGGGAAAACAGGTTAAAAAGGGAAGAGGAGACAGTGTACTCATCTATAACAGTACATTTTAAGGAACCGAGAGAGTAATTTATTCACTAAAAATAAAGAATATAAAAATGCAACAACTTTGAATATATTTTACAAGTCAAGTAGTGATAAAAATAAAAAATGTGTTAATATTCTAAAGGTTTTGTCTTTAAATGACCTAGGCACATGTAATTTTTAAGCTAACAAAACTTATTTTATTGTATTCTCTAAAATGGTACAGGTAGCCTGACTGAGGTTGCTCAGTGGTTGAGCATCAACCCATGAACCAGGAGGTCACAGTTTGATTCCTGGTCAGGGCACATGCCTGAGTTGTGGGATCGATCCCCAGTAGGGAGCATGCAGGAGGCAGACAATCAATGATTCTCTCTCATCACTGATGTTTCTATCTCTCTTTCCATCTCCCTTTCTTCCTGAAATCAATAAAAATATGTATTATAAGAAATAATAATAAAATAAAATGGTAGAGGCATACTATAGCTGTTAAGTAAACAGACTTGGAACCTGGCTTAAATCCTGGCTCCACCGCCCAGTGTGACCTTAGATCCATTCAATCTCTGTGGTTTCAGTTCCTCGAGGGTAAAATGGAGATGTAATAGGGTTCTGGTGAGTATTAATGAAATAACACATATAAAATACATAGAACCTGGAAGATAGGAGAGTTCAATAAATGTCAACTCTTACTAATGTAATCCTAATCACTACCAAAAACTAGAGCAAAATGATGCCAGAGCTTAGAAATCGTCACCCTCAGAATGCAGATAACTGGAATCGGCACAGAAGGAATCATCTCAAGCAGTAGAAAAGCTAACCCACGCGATGGTCTGCAGCTGTGTAGCTGAGGAAGCTGGGGAAAAACACAAGCCCCTCAAGGAGTGCAAGAGCTTTTCAGAAAGTATGATTAGCAAGGAGATAAGTAAGGGAGTGAACAGCAAGCAAATTCCTCTTAGACAATTAGAGATGTCTTCTTTTAGCTCATCACATTAATAGCTGGCTTCGAATACCTGACCATGAAGATGAACTCAGTCTACCAGTTACTAGGATAGTCAGGACTGGAAGACTTTGTTGTTAATAAATTATTCTATTTAAATTAGAAAAAAAAGTACCTAAATTTTAAGAATATGCTGAAAAGAAGAGAGAGTAGTCGGCACAAGCGGTAAGAAAACGGGGAGGAGGATATCAGAGTTGAGGGTGTTACATTAGCCTGCACGAGAAATAGAATCTGAAGCTATAATGCCCAAGCATTTGTGCCACAGGTAAGATGAGCCTCTTGATGACCTGAATAAAATATTCTTTGAGCCTATTTCTTTCCTTCATCTGACTAATTTATTCTAACAATTGCTTTAATGCATCGGTTCTCAACCTGTGGGTCGCCACCCCTTTGGTGGTCGAACGACTCTTTCACAGGGGTCACCCGAGACCATCCTGCATATCAGATATTTACATAACGATTCATAACAGTAGCAACATTACAGTTATGAAGTAGCAACGAAAATAATTTTATGGTTGGGTCACAAGATGAGGAACTGTATTTAAAGGGCCAGAAGGTTGAGAACCACTGCTTTAATGTCTCTTTTGATTCCAGACTTTATGCTCCAAAAGAGCAGGGACTGTCTTCACAGCAGTAATACAGTGGGGCCTTGACTTACGAGTTTAATTCGTTCCGTGACGGAGCTCGTAACTCAAATTACTCATATGTCAAATCTTAAAGTGAATGAGTGAGACACGTGATGCTGGGCTGATGTTGTGACATTCGCTGCACCAACTAGCGGTGGGGTATCTGAAGCTGGCTTGTAACCCGAATTTTAGCTCGCAACTCAAAGCAAAAAATCGGCCGAGAGACGGCTCGTATCTCAAAAAACTCGTTAGTCAGGACACTTGTAAGTCAAGGCCCCACTGTACTGGTATCAGGACAGGACCTGGCAGTAGACCCCTAGTCAGTATTTGCTGAAAGAGAATGGTTTTCCAATTCCGCCTGGTTCAGAGAAGGGAACAGTGAAGTGGGGCAGTATCTACTCTCGAGGACGTCAAGTTGCTTCCCACAGTTAGGCTCACAAACAGTCAGTTGTTTTGTTCTCAAACTTGTTTACGTCTGTTGCCTTGGTTGCTATTATTTCATAATGTACGCAGCAATTATGCTCACAGATGAAGGGAGTGTGGAAAGAGAACTGTTTCTATGAACACTAAAGTAGGCTCTAAAACTTCCGAGGCTGAAAACACTACTGAGGCTCTAAAAAGCCTTAATCAGAATGAATGACTATAAAAACTTGATGGCAAAATAAGGTGTGGGGTAAGGCAACTGTAAAAGGTTAGAAAAAAACATACCCTTCAAACTTATAAGGGTTTTTCATTGTAAGGAGTTTAAGGGTTATAGGACCTGATCTTTATTTTCTATTATACATTTACATAAGAATATATATAATCTATATGGAATCAATACAGAAAAGGTCTTTGCCTTATGTCCAGGAATAGGTGAATAAATGTACATTTAACTGTTTTAAAGTAAAATAAATGAGTTATATATGTTACTGTTGTTTGATTCCTCTGAATCCATCAGCTAATGATCCAGATCTTGTTGGATAAGATGGCTTTTTTGTTTTTATTAAGAAATGATGTGGTAGCTACAAGATAAATACAATAACCATATGCTTGCATGTTGAAAAACTGTTAATGTTTTTTCAGGCCATTTTTGCACATATCACAATATATTACAATAACCACTGATATTATAAATGCTCCCACTAATCTATAAATCCCTTGAAAAATGATGAGTTAATTATTAGTTTCATGGTGCCCAACACTTAGTAATGACTTCCAAATTGGTGCTCTGTAAGTATTTAAGTCAAAAAAATTGCAACTCCTTAAAAAAATCAGATCTGAGTAGTATTATATGACTGTTTACTACCAATTAATAATAAAATAATAAGTAAAAAAGACAAATTCTTACCAACTTATAGCCCCTCCATCACACTGTTTCATAAGCAACGCTTTCCAACATTCATGTGTAGATTTAATAACTTCAAGAGCAAAAGCCTAGTTCCAAACCAAAAGAAAAAAAAAATGTCATAGCAATCATCACATCGTTATACTAACATACTCTCTATAAGAACATGAGCTCTGGAGTCAGGCAAACTTGAGTATAAATTCTGGCATCCTTATTTACCAGCTGTTTGACTTTGGGTAAGTTGCTTAATCTCACTAAATCTTAATTTCTTCATCTATTAAATGGAATGGAATGGGGATTATTGAAATCAGAGGTTGGCAACCTAAGACCTGGGGGCCAGATCCAGCCTGCCACTGTTTTTGTAGATAAAGTTTTATTGAGCACAGTTTTATACATATACATAATCCTATACAAAAGACTTAGATCTAAAGGTTCTTTTAATAAAGATTCTTTAAAAAAAATATTGAGTCCAGCAATAAATTCTTATATAGCAAAATACTTAGTGTAAATGCTACTTTTATTTATTTATTTTTAATATATTTTTATTGATTTCAGAGAATGGAAAGGGAGAGATAGAAACATGGATGATGAGCAAGTCAAATTGATTGGCTGCCTCCTGCACGCCCCCTACTGGGAATCAAGCTGACAACCAGGGCATGTGCCCTGACCCGGAATTGAACCATGACCTCCTGGTTCATAGGTTATCAATGCTTAACCACTGTGCCATGCTGGCTGGGCCTTATTGCAAATTTTAGTTTTCATTAACATGGCTTACTTATAAAATATAATTTATTTATTAGCACCCACTTAAAGGTTGGATTATAATGCATAATTCATATAGTGGTAATAACTTTAAAAAATATTCCATGCTTTACACTTTAACTCTCTGGCTATTTTCTCCATTTGCATCATATTAGAGACAGTTTATGGTATTCTATTAAAAAGTCCTATGACAGTGAGATAATTCAAATGCTTTCTTAAATTAGCAGCTTGATTCAGTCATGGTAAAATGAGCACATAGGAGACAAGCCCCTATTGATTTACACTAATAGTAAGTAACTGTATCCTCTCCAGAATAGTAAATAGAAGATTTTTCTTCCTAGAGAATTGGAAGAATTAGATTCATCATGGAAATCCCTCATTTTTTTAGATGAAAGAGATACCTATAGATAAATAGATGGATATAGATCTTCACTAGCCTACTGATTCACTGAGAGATCTCCTGAAAAAAATTTTTAATAAAAGTCATGAAATAATATCCTTAAGTATAAAAGTTATTAAGACTTTTGCTATCATGCTATACACAAATATTCATACGTGAAAAAGTATTGTACAGGTATTATGAGGTATGTTTTAAAATAAAGAGTATTATCTTCACCTTGTTTTTGAATTCTCCATTAAAAGCAAAATGGTTTTCTGGTTTTCCCTCTGGCACCTTATAAAATCTAAACCAATTAAGTGTAGCTTCCAAATAACCTGGTTTGTACTTCCGAACATCATCAATATCTGTAAGTGAAGAAACAAGAAGACTTTTTGTTAAAAATAAAAATTCATTCCTTATAGAGCGTGGAGCTGAGGGAGGTAGAAAACACAGAGTCTAGTGTGACTCTGCTAACAAGCAGCATAATCGTCAGCATATGTCCTTTCCCTGCTGGACTCCGGTATTGCAATGTGAATATTACACTTCATTCTACAGACACTTTCTGAGTATCTTCAGACACTGTCGTAGGTACAGGAGATGAGAACAGCCAAGTTCTTTTCCTCAAGGAGCTCAGAGGGCTAATGAAAGGAAACAAACAAACAACAAAATGCAATGCTGTAAGAAAATTGTGATGTCATCCTGCTGGCAATGGAGGGCTAAAGTAGGGAAAGTTACAACATCAGGATCAGTGCTCAAGAAATATTAAGCTAAAGGAACACTGAACATAGAAAGGAGAGGGCAGTACCCAGAAGAGAACGTATTAAAGTTGGATAAGAAAGGTCTCATGAACATATAAACCAGATATTTAATAAGTTTCTCATTCATTATGTGTCAGATAGTGTTCTAAGCAGTGAAAGAGAACAGTAAATGGAAATGAGCTCCTACTCTCATGGCTTGCACAGTAGGAAGAGACAAATAACAAACAGAGAAACAAACATGTAATACATTAAGCAACGGAAAAGTATGATGAAGGAAAATAAAGCAGAGTAAGAAAGAATGAAGACAGGTCAACTTTAAACAGGATGATACATAGATGGTCCAGAGTTTTTAATTCCCAAATCTGTAATGATTTACAGGATTTATTTTTAAGTTCGGTTACCATGTAAACAGCTTGATTGTTACATTTCAAGGGCATTCATGTTTAAATAACTGGATATTACTATATTAATAATAGGCCTCCTACCCCCATAAAGATTCCCAAGAAATATATCCTTTCAATAAATATTAATTGAAAAAGTATGAGGAATAACTAGGTAAAACTAGAAGCCTTTACTCTTCACCAGACTGTGGCTTAAGGCTTAATTTAGCATAGTCCTTTATGCATAATATATTATAGCAAATGACAAACAGACTTGGTAATACTGAAAAATTAGAAAGTTATAACCAGAAACCAGAGAAGACACCACGCACAGGGATAATTTAAAGATCATATGGTTTCAGACTTGCTCATCCAAGCCTTGTGGGAATCCTCACTCACTAGCTATGTCAGGAAAAGGTGAGCATTTTTATGCTTGCCTTTTTCCTGTTGTGTAAAGGTTTAGCAAGAGTTACACATGCCTCCAGAGGCCAGATGATTCACACACTGAAATGAGTGTGGTAAGGCAGGCACCATAGGCACCATGGCAAACAGAAGACAGAGTATGCTGCCTAAAGGTACTCAAAATTAAAATGTTATAATATGCCAATGGGCCATATATCTATCTTAAGCCTTAGATTCTAAGCTAATTCTGGAGCAAATAGCAGGAACATTACAAATAAGAGGGAAAAGAATCACTTGAAACTGAACACAGGCTACACTTGCTCTATTAATTATAGTTGACTAGTGGCCCGGTGCATGAAATTCATGCGGCAGGTGGGTGGTGGTGGTGTGTGTGTTGTGTGTCCCTCAGCCAGACCTGAACCCTCTCCAATCTGGGGCCCCTCGGGGGATGTCCAACTGCCGGATTAGGCTCGATCCCTGCGGGCATCCCTCTCACAATTTGGGACCACTGGCTCCTAACCACTCACCTGCCTGCCTGATTGCCCCTAACCACTCTGCCTGCCGGTCTTCTCGCCCCCAACTGCCCCCCGCCCTTGACAGCCTGATCACTCCCAACGGCCCCTCCTGCCGGCCTGCTTGCCCCCAACTGCCCCCCCGCTGGCCTGATCACCCCCAACTGCCCTCCCCTTCTGGCCTGATCGTCCCTAACCACCTCTGCTTTGGCCCCACCACCATGACTTTGTCCGAAAGGTCTCCCAGAAGGCCTCCTGGTCTAATGAGCATATTACCCTTTTAGTAGTATAGATATTTATTGATTAAATGATGGAAGATGTTCAAGATAGTGAATTCTTTTTAGTATTATAAATCGTATCTTAAGTCACAGAAGTCTTTGTCATACCCCCAAAACAACATTTAATAGATCCTCTTCAATTTCTGATTATTGTTATACTTATCTTTTTAGAAGAGTTTTGTTCCAAGGCGAGCTTTCTATTGCTCATTTTCATACATCCTATCTCTATTTTTGTGAAAAAAAATTCTGTAAATTAGGTAATACCTAGTTCCTTCAAATCACTGTTTTGTTATTCAGAACGAGAAAAACTTCTTTTGGTCGACTCAAGGTGAGTAATCAGAAAGGCAAATAAATAAGTTTCTGTAACTTAAATTTATGACCTCATCATTAAATTTATGACCTCATCATTATACCTTACCCTATTTGCCATTCTTGGACCCCTTCATAAACATTTTTATGAATGATTTTTAATTTACTGACAATAAATAAAAAAGGAAAAGCTAAGTTTATTTTAGTTCTTGTTTTTAATTACAAATGAAACTCTTTTAATTAAGATCTACTTGATCAATTCCCTGGAAGATTAACAAAGACTTCTTTAAAATATTCTGACTGATGTCCACAGTAGCACCAATGCTGAATCTAGGCTAATCTACACTAATAAAAGAGAAACATGGTAATTGGCGTACGACCGCTACCCTTTTCATTGGCTAATCAGCGAGATATGCAAATTAACTGTCAGCCAAGATGGTGGGCCAGCAGCCAGGCAGCTTGAAACTAACATGAGGCTTGCTTGCCTCAGTGACGGAGGATCGTTGGAGGAAACCAACGTTCCCCGCCTGCGGCTGCAGGCCTCTGAGCAGGCAGTTTAAGAAACATTGTAACAAATACCGCCAGACTTCAGTGAGGAGATTCGCAACATTTTAAGCAAAGGCCAGAAACCTGCGGAGGCCTAAGAGCTGGAGCCAAGCCTCAAGGTAAAGCTGGCCCAGAATAAAAAAAAAAAAAAAAAAAAAAAGGAGCAGTTGGGAACTTCAGTCACCCCCGGCCTGAAAACAGCCCTCAGCCTCTCACCCAGACTGGCCAGGCACCCCAGTGGGGACCCCCACCCTGATCCAGGACACCCTTCAGGGCAAACCAGCCGGCCCCACCCATGCACCAGGCCTCTACCCTATTCTACCCTATATAGTAAAAGGGTAATACACCTCCCGGAACCGGGATCAGTGTGCCGGGGCAGCGCCCAAACCCCCTGATCGCCCTGCGGCTCTGTGTGTGACAGGGGGCAGGGCCCCAACCCCCTGTGCAGCCCTGCTCTGTGCCTGATAGGGGGGAGCTCCCCAACCACACCCCCCCCCCCACGGGCCCTGCTCTGTGTGTGACGGGTAGAGCCAAAACCTCCCCATCGGCCCTGCCCTGAATGTGAGAGTGGCGGCGCCCCAACCCCCTGATCGGCCCTGCTCTGTGAGTGACAGGGGGTGGCGCCGCAACCTCCGCTTTGACCCTGCCTTGAGTGTGACAGGGGACGGTGCCCCAACCCCCCAATGGGCCCGGCTCTGAGCCCAACCAGGGGCTGCACCTAGGGATTGGGCCTGCCCTCTGCCACCCGGGAGCAGGCCTAAGCCAGCAGGTCGTTATCTCCCGAGGGGTCCCAGACTGCGAGAGGGCACAGGCTGGGCTGAGGGACCCCCCCCTCCCGCCCGAGTGCACAAATTTTTGTGCACCAGGCCTCTAGTCCTATCTAATAAAAGAGAAACATGGTAATTAGCTGTACCTCCGCTACCCTAACCATTGGCTAATCAGGGCAATATGCAAATTAACTGCCAGCCAAGATGGCGGCCGGCAGCCAGGCTACTAACACGAACAGGTGGCTTGCTTGGTCCAGTGACGGAGGAAGCCAGGTTCCCTGCCTGCCGCTGCTGGGCTCTGAGCTGCTAAGAAACATTGTTACAAATATAGAAGCTAAACAAAACCCCAGAAACCTGCTTTCAGTCAGCCGGGATCTCAGAGCTGGAGTCGCAACAAAGTTTCAAATACAGAAAGTAAACAAAGCCAGAAACCTGCTTTCAGCAGCGAGGTCTCACAGGTAAAGCCGGCTCTCAGCTCCAGTGACAGCCATAAATCCAAGAATAAAAAAAAAAAAAAAAGGAAAAAAGGAGAGGTTGGTAGCTTCAGTCACCCACCAGCCTGAAAACGGCCGTCAGTCCCTCACCCAGACTGGCCAGGCACCCCAGTAGGGACCCCCCACCCTGAAGGGGGTGTGACCAGCTGCAAACAGCCATCATCCCCTCATCCAGGCTGGCCAGGCACCCCAGTGGGGACCCCCACCCTGATCCAGGACACCCTTCAGGGCAAACCAGCCGGCCCCCACCTGTGCACCAGGCCTCTATCCTATATAGTAAAAGGGTAATATGCCTCCCAGCATTGGGATCAGCGGAGCCGCGAGGCCTCCTGCCCCCTGGAGCAGCGTGACAGGGGCCAGCGCCCAAACCCCCTGATCGCCCTGCGGCTCTGTGTGTCACAGGGGGCGGGGCCACAACCTCCCTATCTGCCCTGCTCTGTTTGTGACAGGGGAAGGCACCCCAAACCCCCCGACCCCCACGGGCCCTGCTCTGTGTGTGACGGGGTGGAGCCGCAACCTCCCCACTGGCCCTGCCCTGAGTGTGACGGGGGAGTGCCCCAACCCCCTGATTGGCCCTGCTCTGTGGGTGACGGGGCGGCGCCCCAACCCCCCAATTGGCCCTACCCTGAGTGTGACTGAGGGTGGTATCACAACCTCCTGATCGGCCCTGCTCTGTGCATCACAGGGGGGAGCTCCCCAACCCCCTGATCGGCCCTGCTCTGTGCGTGACAAGGGGGAGCTCCCCAACCCCCTGATCAGCCCTGCTCTGTGTGTGACAGGGTACGGAGACCAAACCCCCCTGATGGGCCCTGCTCTGTGCATGACAGGGTACAGCGCCCCAACCCCCTGATCGGCCGGCTCTGTATGTGACAAGGGGTGGCGCCGCAACCTCCCCATCGACCCTGCCTTGAGTGTGACAGGGGGCAGCGCCCCAACCCCCCAATCGGCCCTACCCTGAGCGTGACTGAGGGTGACATCGCAACCCCCTGATCGGCCCTGCTCTGTGTGTGACAGGGTACGGAGACCAAACCCCCCTGATGGGCCCTGCTCTGTGCATGACAGGGGGCAGCGCCCCAACCCCCTGATCGGCCGGCTCTGTATGTGACAGGGGGTGGCGCTGCAACCTCCCCATCGACCCTGCCTTGAGTGTGACAGGGGGCGGCGCCCCAACCCCCAAATCGGCCCTACCCTGAGCGTGACTGAGGGCGACATCGCAACCTCCTGATCCGCCCTGCTCTGTGCATGATAGGGGGCAGTGCCCCAACTCCCCAATCAGCCCTGCTCTGAGCCCGACCAGGGGCTGTGGGGCAGGCACCTAGGGATTGGGCTTGCCCTCTGCCACCGGGGAGTGGGCCTAAGCCAGCAGGTCGTTATCTCCCGAGGGGTCCCAGACTGCAAGAGGGCACAGGCCGGGCTGAGAGACACCCCCCCGCCAGTGCAGAAATTTTTGTGCACCGGGCCTCTAGTCTACATTATAAAAGGCCAGGGATCGTCACGACCTAAACGACCAGACAGACAATCAGTCACCAGGAAGTGTAGTCCCGACCTCACAGCCCACAGGCACCTATCACAGCAAGGCTGGCAGCCAGCGGGTGGGCAGGGTGATGGGGAGGTGGGCAGGGTGAAGCGGGTACAGGAGGGCTGGAGGGCTAACGACCTCGCCGCTTCCATAGAAGCTGCAGATCAGGCCCAGAAAGAGGCTCGGAGAGAGAGGCAGGGCCTTATCAGCAGCCACTGTGGCTGCTGGCGAGGCCTGGAGAGAGAGAGGTGGGGCCTGATCAGCAGCTGCCACAGCTGCTGGCAAGGCCGAGAGAGAGAGAGAGAGAGGGGGGGGGGGGGGGTGGCAAGGCTTGATATGCAGCTGCCGTGGAGGCTGCAGATTAGGCCCGGAGATAGGCCTGGAGAGAAAGGCAGTGCCTGATCCACAGCCGCTGGAGATAGGCTCAGAGATGCTGACTGGCAGAGAAACCAACCAATCAGAACCAAATCTGGGTCAACTGCAAGGAGCCAATGGCTGCCTAGGAGGCAAAGCTTTTGATGCTGACTGGCATAGAAACCGACCAATCAGAACCAAATCTAGGTGAACTGCGAGGAGCCAATGGCTGCCTAGGAGGCAAAGCTTTTGATGCTGACTGGCATAGAAACCAACCAATCAGAACCTAATCTGGGTAAACTGGAAAGGCAGAACCTAAGGTGAGGGTTGAGGAGGGGTTTTAAGGGCAACAGCTGTTTGGTGTAAGGCAGCCGTGGGCAAACTACGGCCCTCGGGCCGGATCCGGCCCGTTTGAAATGAATAAAACTAAAAAAAAAAAAGACCGTACCCTTTTATGTAATGATGTTTACTTTGAATTTATATTAGTTCACACAAACACTCCATTCATGCTTTTGTTCCGGCCCTCTGGTCCAGTTTAAGAACCCATTGTGGCCCTCGAGTCAAAAAGTTTGCCCACCCCTGGTGTAAGGTGTAAGAAAGCGGTTCAATTTTTTAATGACCAGTTTGGCAGTATAGTGCAGATGGCTGGCTATCAGTCCAGATAGAAGGATTATGTATTTTTGTCTGTCAAGAGCATCTCCTCCTCCTGAAAAAGGCTCCCCGCACCCCCCCACCTCCCACCCTCTTTAAGCAATCCTTTCCTAAATAATCTATCTATACTAATAAAAGGGTAATATGCTAATAATACTGGGTCGACTGGCCAGCCATTTTCCGGACATCTGACTTCCTTCCAGACAAAGACATGGTTGTGGGGGCCAAGGCAGAGGCAGTTAGGGGCAATCAAACTGATAGGTGAGGGCAGTTGAGGGTGACTAGGCCGGCAGGGGAGGGCAGTTGGAGGTAATCAAGTCAGCAGAGGAGGGCAGTTGGGGGCAACCAGGCCGGCAGAGGAGGGCTGGTTAGGGGCAATCAGGCCAGCAGGGAAGAGAAGTTGGGGGCAATCAGGCTGGCAGGGGACCACTTAAGGGTGATCAGGCAGGCAGGCAGAGATGGTTTGTGGCGATCAGGCAGGCAAGCAGAGAGGTTAGGGGTAATCAGGCAGAGTGGTTAGGGGCTACCAGGCAGGGAGGCAGGAAGGTGAGCGGTTAAGGAGCCAGCAGTCCCAGATTGCGAGAGGAATGTCCGACTGCCGGTTTAGGCCCAATCCCACAGTTGGACATCCCCCAAGGGGTCCCGGATTAGAGAGGGAGAAAGCTGGGCTGAGGGAACCCCCCACCCTGCTCTGCTGCACGAATTTCGTGCACCGGGCCTCTAGTCTAAAATAAAACCCAGGCTTTGCTTTCTCCAGTTAAGTTTCAGCTTTAAAAAACACCACTTGTCTTTATTCCCAAAACATTTCTGCCAATTGCATCTTAATTATAATTGTGAGAGTTAATAAAATAGTAGTAAGGCAGTGATTTTATCAGTACAAAATAGAGATTGTGATTCTATACAATTAATTTGAATGTTTTAAAAGAATTCAATAGAACATGTTGCTAAAAATATCTATTGTCAAAATTAGTCCTGGATATCAAAATAGTTAAAAGATGAGAAAAAGACAAAAATCTACAATTATGCATGTAGATTGCATTGCAAGTCAGGTGGGAAGAAGATTTGAAACATGAGGAGTCAGAGATAGCTTCTGATAAAATGTATTTTAGCAAATTCCTGAATGAAATGTGGAAGCAACTCATTCAAATATCTAAAGGGTCGTCTTGGGCAGAAGATGGTAAGTGCCAATATTCTGAGGTATGGGTGTGCTTAAAATATCTGAGGAAAGTGTAAGAAAGCCTTGTGTGTACAGCAGTGATGAAAGGATGCTAGTAGATGAGACTAGAGAGCAGGTCACAGGCCTGTCACAGAAAACTCTGAGGGCCACAGCAAGGACTCTCCTGTTTCCTTTGAGATGGGAAACCAGTAGAGACTCTGGGCAGAAGAGCACAAGTTTTTAAAGATCTCACTATCTCCTAAGTAGGGGAAAGGCTGTGTGGAAAAGAAGTGGAAGCAGGAAATCCAGTAAGAGGCTAAATGTAGTTGTATAGCGGTGGTGACAAATGGTCAATTTGGGATTATCTATCTATAGAAAGCACAACTGAGGGGATTTACCAGTAGGGGGAAAAGTAAAACCAGCAAAAACCAGTTAGGATCGAACTTACATAAAAATTAAAAGTATCAAAGAGCTAAAAGGGACTAGTCTGTAAAATTCGGTAAAATAGTCACCTGATGGGGAAGGAAAGCTTCTATTCCACAAAAATGTGGGATTTTTCTCATATGTGCTCCAGAAGAAAAACTATAAGAAAAAATAAACTATAAGTACATTGAACTTCTTAAAAATGAATGCCACTATGTGAGGACAAGTCTGATGAAAGACTATAATGATCTTAGAGAAATGGCCTGATATAAAACTAGACAAATTAGTCAGGAATCCACCATAAGAGATAAAAAATACTCTTAATTCATGACAAAAAGAGTAACACGAAAAATTTAGACAGCCATCTGGGAAGAGAGGATCAAGTGCTCAGTGAGGAAAAATGGGCTCCCAACCTAAGTTAAAAATAAGAACAGTAGGGCAATCTAAGAAACAGGAAAAAAAAAAAAAAGTCACCCAGATATGTTATCACCCTAGTTTTTCAATAAAAAGCTTCATAAAAGGTATCATAATTTCTATCAAATAGTATGCAGCCATCATTTACTACAGGTCTATTTTCAAATTTGAAAGTTTAATTAACAAAAATTATATGGAATCGCCTTAAGAGAATATTTATAGTAAAATTAAAGGTATAAGATTTGTAAAAATAATCATAGTTCTAAATAAATCCATTGGAAATTTTATACACTTTGTTTACTAAATGCTAGCTAAAAAAGCAAAACAGAAACAATTATGAAATAAAACAACAAATTTTAAAGTTTAATTTGGTTTTACCAAGTCTGAGCTCTCCATTTTAATCTCATTAGTTATTTTTATTAATTTTAGAGAGGAAGGGGGTAGAGAGAGAGAGGGAAAAAAGAGGGAGGGAGGAGGAGAGAGAGAGAGAGAGATTTAAAGCATGAGAACTTTTATATCTAGAGATATATTAAAGTACCAATGAACTTTAAAAATAATTATATACTAAAAACAAAGAAAACAATAAAAAATTAGAAGTATGAGAAAATTATGACAACATATTCAGTTATCATAATACAGTAAATCGAAAGATCAACAATAAACATTTTAAGTAACTCTCTTACCCATCAAAAAAGAAACACACCCAGTCCCTCTCCACCCAACTACACATATAATTTAAAAATTTTTAAATAAACAAAAAAGGAAAAACACAATCTTGCTTAATAAATAACTTTTGGTCCTAAGAATATTCAGGAAATGATGACAATAAGAACGCTCAGAACCTTTAAAAGAAGAAACAAGGTACATTGGACAAACATCCTGTTTGGATTAGACAGCACTAAATTCAGGTTCCAGTTCTGGCACTCATATACTATTGAATCATCGTGGAAAAATAAATGACTTTGTCTGATTCTTCAAATATAAAATGAGGGACAAGAAGGTTGTTGTGAGAATTAAATAAGGTAATATGAAAATCATCTAATTAAAAATAAGGGTTAATTCTTTTTTTAAAGTTTTTTTCCTATTGATTTCAAAGAGGGAGAGGGAGAGAAAGATAGAAACATCAATGATGAGAGAGAATCACTGATTGGCTGCCTCCTGCATGCTCCCCACTGGGGATGGAGCCTGCAAACCAGGCCTGTGTCCCGACCAGAATCAAACCTGGGACCCCTCAGTTTGCAGGCTGACGGTCTATCCACTGAGCCAAATCAGATAGGGCAGGGTTAATTTTAACAAATATTGATTACCATCCCTCCATCCCCTATAATCTTGTCCATGGGATGCAGCCAAAGTTATACTCAGAGGTAAGCTTTATCTCTCAAAATTAAGTCAACAGAACAACGAGAAAAGCCCAGAGCAAGTTGAAGGAAGGAAATAATAAAGATTAGAGCAGAAATAAACAAAGACTAAAAAAAAATACAAAAGATCAATGAAACCAAGAGCTAGTTCTTTGAAAAGTTAAACAAGATTGCTGAATCATTAGCCAGACTCATCAAGAAACAAAGAGAGAGGACTGAAATAAAATCAGAAATGAAGGCCAAGAAGAAACAACTGACACCACAGAAATACAAAAGATTGTAAGAAAATACTAGGAACAACTATTTATGCCAACAAGCTGGACAATGTAGGTGAAATGCACAAATTCCTAGAAAAATACAATATCCTAAAAATGAGCCAGGAAGAATCAGAAAACCTGAATAGGCCAATAACAACTGATGAAAAAGAAGCAGTAATGAAAACAACTCCCAGCAAACAAAAGCCCTGGATGGCTTCACAGGGAGGATTTACCAAACATTCAAAGAAGAACTAACATGTATACTGAAACTATTCCAACAAATCCAAGAGGAAGGAACACGTCCACCTCTTTTTATGAGGCATTATCCTAATTCCAAAACCAGATAAAGACACAACAAAGAAAGAGAATTACAGGCCAATATCCTTGATGAACATAGATGCTAAAATCCTCAACCAAGTATTAGCAAATAGCAACCACAACATATAAAAAGATAACATACCATGTTCAAGTGGGATTTATTCCAGAGATGCAAGTCAATAAACATCACATACATCACATAAACAAATTGAAAGACAAAAATCACATGAACTTACAGATCCACAAAGTTCATTATTCCCTAAGCAGGATAAATATAAAGATAACCTTAGCAAATCTCACACACACACACACACACACACACACACACACACACACACACACACACACAATAGCTGAAATCCAAAAATAAGGAGAAAAGCTTTGAAAGCAGTCTGAGAATAACAATCCTATATAATAAAGAGGTAATATGGAAATTGACCTTCACTCGGTCATGCCATCACAAGATGGCCGGCAGGGGAGGGCAGTTGTGGGTGATCAGGCTACCAGGAGAGGGCAGTTGGGAGGATCCAGGCTGGCAGGGGAGGGCAGTTGGGGGCAACCAGGCTGGCAGGGGAGGTCAGTTGGGGGTGATCAGGTTGGCAGGGGAGCAGATAGGCATCGATCAGGCTGGCAGGGGAGTGGTTAGGGGATGATCAGGCTGGCAGGCAGAAGCGGTTAGGGGCAATCAGGCAGGCAGGCAGGCAGGCAGGCGAGCAGTTGAAAGCCAGTGGTGACTTTGAGAGGGATGTCCGACTGCCTGTTTAGGCCTGATCCCGGTGGGCAGTCAGACATCCCTTGAGGGGTCCTAGATTGGTGAGGGTGCAGGCTGGGCTGAGGGACACACACTTAACACTCCCCCGTGCACGAATTTCATGCACCGGGCCTCTAGTGTATTATATACTGGGTAACAATATGCTGACATTTGACTTCTCATCAGAAGCAATGGAGGCCAAAAGAATATGGAACACCTTCACAAAAATCTCCATAATTCACAATTCTATATCTGGTAAAACTACACTTTTAAAACAAAGGCAAGAAAATAAAATTTCAGATCAATCAAAATAGAGTAAACTCATCACCAGTAGAACCGTACTCCAAAATTGCTAAAGTCTTCAAGTTGAAGAGAAATGACATGAGATGGAAATTACAGATCTTTAGGACGAAATGAAATGTATGCTTCAGCCACTTAATAGTTTGACAGTTTCTTATGACATCAAGCATATAATTACCATCTCACCCAGTAACCCATTTCCTACGTATTTCCCCAAGAGTGCCGGAAGCCGGTCCATCCTTGCTGCTTGACACAGTCGCTGCAGGAAAGAAACATCTGCACAGCATATGTTTCAAGGGACCTGGCGTATATAGCATACTGTTCTTAATATGTTTGCTCCCCTTAGCGCTGTGTGTTTTAACCAAGGTCACCTCTCCGAGAAAGGTTGTTTCCCCAGGTAGGAATTTTTCCCTGAAGTCAGGGAGGGGATGCCTCTCCTAGAAAGGTTGTTTCCCCAGGTAGGAATTTTTCCCTGAAGTCAGGGAGGGGATGAAACTCCTTAACTAAGTGCCAGGCGGGTAGTTAATCACTACAAACAATCACACTTAAGCTACATAATCTTTACTCCCTGGAATGGAGATAAGAAACACCCTAACCTTTGTAATAGAAATTGACAAGATTAAAATCAACTGGTATAAATATGGATGTAACAAGACAATAAACGGCAGAACCTCTCTGGAGATCCAGACCAGAACTTGGCTGGAGATCCTGGCTAGAGATCCTGGCTAGGCTGCTGATGAACTGAACACTGTCTCTGTGTCATTCCTTCTTCGCCGACTCCATCCACACCTTTGGGGACCCCTGGACCCGCTGGGGCTGGACCCCGGCACAAGAGAAATGAAAACATATGTTCACACAAAGGCTTGTATTTGAATGTGCATAGCCATTCTATTCATATTAGCCCAAAACTGAAAATCCAAATTTCCATCAACAGGTGGATAAACAAACTATGGCATGTCTACACAATGAAACTCTATTCAGCAATAAAATGAAACAAACTACAAAAATTAGACACAAGCTTATGCATGAATCTAAAGCATTATGCAAGAGGAAGAAGTCATAAACCAAAGACTATATATGTCTTTGGCAATGTACAACTGACTCTATTGAAATATTACTGTGATTATTAAAATGCCAAAATTTTTAATATACATGTTTCCTACCTTTAAAATAAGAGAAAATGGACCTATTTTGAAGATACTTTCAGACTTTGCTCAAAATGTTCATTTTGTGCTTATCAATAATACAGATAGCTTGGCCGGTGTGCTCAGTGGTTCAGCATCAACCTATGAACCAGGAGGTCACAGTTCAATCCAGGTCAGGGCACATGCCTGGGTTGTGTGCTTGGCCCCCAGTAGGGGGCATGCAGGAGGCAGCTGATCAATAATTCTCTCTCATCACTGATGTTTCCATTTCTTTCTCCCTTCCTCTCTGAAATCAATAAATATAAAATAAGTAAATAAAATAGTAACACATATATGTACACATTCATTTATTCATCAATTTAAAAATACATATTTAGCACCTATAATATGCCAGAAATATGTACAAAGCTTTTGTAATGGAGCAATTCATATTACATACCTAGACACAAACCGAACATAACATGTAACAAGACCATTACTAAATCAATAGCACTTTACTAGAAGATATATAGGAAAGCACAAATAGATGTAGAAATATATATATACTAGAGGCGTGGTGCACAAAAATTTGTGCACTCGGGGGATCCCTCAGCCTGGCCTATGCCCTCTTGCAGTCTGGGACCCCTCAGAGGATGTCCACCTGCTGGCTTAGGCCTGTTCCCTGGGGGATCGGGCCCAAGCTAGCAGTCAGACATCCCTCTGGCAGCCCAGCAGCCCTTGGGGGATGTCTACTTGCCAGGGGGGGGAGCAGGCCTAAGCTGCAGTCGGACATCCTTAGCACTGCTGAGGAGGTGGGAGAGGCTCCCACCACCACCGCTGTATTGGCAGCCATCAGCCTGGCTTGTGGCTGAGCAGAGCTTCCCCTGTGGGAGCACACTGACCACCAGGGGGCAGCTCCTGCATTGAGCGTCTGCCCCCTGGTGGTCAGTGTGTGTCATAGAGACCAGTCATTCCCAGTCTTTCTGCTGTTAGGGTCAGTTTGCTTATTACCCTTTTATTATATAGGATAATATTCATTGATATGAACATTTAATATTTTAAAGATAGCAGAAATCCTTGACAACTAGATTCAAAAATCTGCTCAGAAGAATAAAGCTATATGTGAAAAAAACAAAACTATGTGGTTATAGTAATTAAAATAACTTGACCCTGGCACAGGAGTAGATCATTGATGACAAACAGAATCCAAAAACAGACTATTTGCATGAAGAAGAATGCAATAAATAACAAAGGAGCATTCCTAAACAGTGGATTTTTCTGTTAAGTAGTAATGGTAATATTATATATGTAAAAAATTAAAATAAATTCCATATGAATTAAAGACCCAATTATAAAAAAGAAAATATAAAAAAGAGAAAAAGAAAAATATCTTTCTGTATATGGGGGAAGAAATTCTTAAATAAGAATCAAAAGGACTAAAATAGCCTTTGGCTATGAGGAAAGAATGTTTTAATAACTCTGTTAAGTATCATAATAAATGCTAAAACAAATTAAAATGCTAAAGTCATGCATAAAAATGATTAATAAAATGGAATACATCAAAAATAAAAATATCTAAACCAGAAGTTTTTCTGCAGATGAGCAAATATTTGCATCTAAGTAATAAATATCTAAGTAATACTCATATATCAAAAGAATATGTCAACTCAATAGAAAAATGGGAACCATATGTCTAGGCAATTCAGAGAAAGAAAGTTACAGATAGCCAATAAATGAAAATGATGTTCTATCCTAGCATTCAGCAGAAAAAGACAAAATTAGATGCCATTTTTCACCTATCAGATTGGCAGGAAAGTTTTTTCATGTTCAGTAATAGTATGTCATTGAAGCATTAAAACCTGTAAATTAGGTATTATTTATTTCCTGTATGTAAATTAGGAAATTAGGGCTCTACCAGGTTAAGTAATTTCTCAAGGCTTTAAAGGGAATAAACTCAATACAGTAGCTTTAGCCCTAACTGGTTTGGCTCAGTGGAGCATCGGCCTGCGGACTGAAGGGTCCCAGGTTTGATTCTGGTCAAGGGCATGTACCTTGGTTGCGAGCACATCCCCAGTAGGGGTGTTTCTCTCTCATTGATGTTTCTGACTCTCTATCCCTCTCCCTTCCTCTCTGTAAAAAATCAATGAAATATATTTTTTTAAAAATACAGTAGCTTTAAATCTGAGACAACTTTAGAGGAGAAACTAAAGCTTCCAGAGGTCATATGACTTTCCCAAAGTCAAACAACCAACACCAGAGAGGATTTTAGAATAGTTTGTTTTTTTTAAATGTACCTTTATTCTTCCGTGCAGAATAAACTCAATATAGTAACTTTAAATCTCAGGCAGGTGTGTACTGGGGGGGGAGGGGGGGACGACACACATCATCATTTGATTAGGTGATTACATCTCCAACTGAATGTATATCAAAATTGTTATTAATTATCCTAGATCTAAGGTTAAACCTCCAACAAGCAAAAAAAAAAAAAAAAAAAAAAAAAAAAAAGACGGATTAGTGGAATGGTTCTCAACTTCAGAATTTTATCAAGCTATATACATTTCCAACTTGAGAACCACCTGTACTTCCATGAAAAAAATCTGAAGGAAAAAATTAAAATGACATTTTTATGTGGATAATTTTCAATGTACCATGACATAACGTGAGGAAAGTATATAATCAGCTGACTTTTCATTTTTATGTTTAGATAAAAACCAGTAACATAAATGTAGTGCCATATCTCTTTGTCCATATTATTAATTTTTTAAGAAAAGATACTAGGAAATGGCTTCATGCTTAAAATTTTGTCCAAAGAGGGAAATAAATTAAAAATAAATAAATAAGTTTTCAATCCTATGGATTTTACCACAGGAAGTGATGTAAATGCACAACACTCTGTTCCAATACTACAGATGCTGCTCTCACAGAACTATTCATGGGCACACTGGTCTCCACACAAAATCTGTGGGAAGCAAGAACATGTGTTTTTAATGACATTTTATAAACATTCACAAGAAACAGCAGTTCCTTTCCAGAACACACTGTATTTTCTCTGTCATAATTAGAGGTTCCAGCTCAGGGACGTGTTTGAATCGTTTGTACTTACTCAGGATCTCTAAAAGGTTTTCCTGTTTCCCACCCTGGTCTGCATACCTGTGTTCAAGACTAATGAACTGTCTCCTTCCTTTTAGTTGTCCTTTCTTTCTCCATTCTCTTTTCCCAAAATTATACCCTTATCATCCCTGTACTAAAAATATGTACTAATGTCATAAAAAAAATAGAAATTAACACACTTAAAAAAAAAGTATTACCAACTAAGGTAATTCTACATGGAGGCCTATTTGTATTGTATCAGAAAAACTTCTCAGAAAAGACTTGGTAAATTTTTTAAAAAAATATGCATGTTCATTATCATTTCATGAGAAATGAGACAGGAACAATAAAATGGAAACCATCCAGATGTCTTGTGCACAACAGAAATTCAAATATTCTTCTAATCTAATTTTAATATGAAACATATAACACAGTGGCTACAGCTCAGGCTTTGGGTGGGACAGACTGCCACTGAAGTTCCAACTACAGCACTGAACCGCGACGCTAAAGAACTTAAAAATGTGCCAAAGTCCCCAAGAAATCTATCTCAGGACCCTTTAATTTAAACTTTTACCTTCATCACTAACTTTGAAAATAATGTACGTCTTTCTACTTTAGAAGAAGACAGACTAAAAATAATGGATTAAAAATATTTCCTAAAACAACCAAAATTCAGAGATGGGAAAAACCCTTGGGAACATTTACTGATTAGAGGATCAACTTTAGAGATGCTAAAGCTTTGAGAGGTCATATGATTTTTCCAAGGTCAGATAACTAACAAACACCTGAGAGGATTTTAGATCTCCCCTACTCTTTACCACATCATAGAAATATGACTGAAGCCTAAAATACATTGAAAGAGGTCAAGGTTTAAAACAGTGACAAAAGAGTCCCAGAAATCTACTTCTAGTCTTAATTATAGTACATTTTACTCAATTTGTCCCTCCTCCTCAACTGCCACCTCCCACACCCCATCCCTACACACTCATGCCTATTAAGGTATAACTATTAATGAAATGAAAGGAATGAAGATCAAAAGAGCCATCTTTTTACAGGAGCCTTTCATCATAATTATCCCATTGATGCCTCAATTATTTAAGAGCAAATGGCCAGTACTCCCAGAAAGCAACACTGTTCCAGGCCATAAATATAGCTGGAGACCCCAACTGGATTCTAAGCGCTCTCTGCATGATTTTACACAAGCTATTAACCAACACCCCCCAGTTCATCAGTTTCTTAATCTGACAGAAAAAGGGAACACTAGCAACTCCAGCTTGAGCTTGTGTACACATTAAACAGCTATTCCAAAGGAAATATTTGCCAGAGTTCCTTGGCACGCAGTAATTCTTCCAGAAACGTCAGAGCTTTTAGCATGACAGTGATGACATGCCAGCCCCTTTTCTGTCAGAGTACACCCACAGGAAAGCAAACTTAGCTCCATTCTTTCAGGTTACAAAGGTTAACATACCTATCTTCCCTTAAGATTACTATACTAATACTTATTTTTTATGACAGCATTAAATTGTGCTTTATGAAGTAAGAAAATTAAACACCACATAATTTGGTTATTTTTTTAAAATAATAATTGCATGGACACTAAAAATTTTAACTTAGCAAGTGAAAATTTAAGCCAAAGAGATTCAGTTTCCACATGTATATTCCTGCCTTGAAAGACAATATACACCCCTGTGGATGGTTTCATTTTCTGGGGTTTCTGTTACCCAAAATCAATCATGGTCCAAAAATATTAAACGGAAAATTCCAGAAATAAGCAATTCATAAATTTTATTTTTTACATACATTTTTATTGATTTCAGAGAGGAAGGGAGAGGGAGAGGGAGAAGAGGGCGAGAATCATTAATCAGCTACCTCCTGCATGCCCCACACTCGGGATCGAGCTTGCAACCTGGGCATGTGCCCTGACGGGGAGTCAAACTGTGACCTCCTGGTTCATAGGTCGACACTCAACCACTGAGCCATGCTGCCTGACCAATTCATAAGTTTTAAATTGCGCACTATTCTTAGCGTGATGGGATCTTGGGCCCTCTCCCACTATCCTGCCCAGGACGTGAATCACACCATTGTCCGGCCTATCTACTCTGTATATGTTCCCTGCCTGTTAGTCCAGTAGTAGCCATTTCAGTTATCAGATCGATTGTTGTGGAATTGCAGTACTTGGGTAACCCTTATTCTACTTAATAATGGCCCCATAGTGAAAGAGTAGCGTTGCGTAAACTGATAACAAAAAACAGATCCAGAGACAGAGAAGCATCGATCAGACCATCAAACCTCAGAGGGAAGGCAGGGGAGGGTGGGAATAAGGGGGGAGATCAACCTAAGGACTTGTATGCATGCATATAAGCATAACCAATGGACACAGACAGCAGGGGGGTGAGGGAATGAGTGAGGAGATGGCGGGGGGGGGGGGGCAATGGGGGAATAAGGGCATATACGTAATACCTTAATCAATAAAGAAAAAAAAGTAGTGTTGCTGGCAACCAAAGAAAAGCCGTAAAATATTTCCGTTAAGTAAAAAGGTAAAAATTCTCAACTTCATGAAAAGAAAAGAAATGTATGCTGAGGGTGAAACATCTACAGTAAGAATGAATCTTCTATCTGTAAAACTGTGAAAAAGAAATTTGTGCTTTTGCTATTGTACTTCAAACAGCAAAAGTTATAACCAGTGTGTGGTAAGTGCTTGGTTAAGATAGAAAAGGTGTATCCCAATGGTTAGAGTGTTGGCCCACACACCAAAGGGTCACTGGTTTGATTCCCTGTCAAGGGAACATACTGGGTTACAAATTCAATCCCTGACCCATTGGGACAGGTTCCGGAGCCAACCAATTGATGTCTTTCTTTCATATCAATGTTTCTCTCCCTTCCTCTCTCTCCCCCTCCCTCCCTTCTTCCACTCTTTCTAAATATCAATGGAAAAAATATCCTCAGGTGAGAATTACCAAAAAAAAGAAAAAAGGTATTAAATTTGTGGGTGGAAAACATAAACAGAAAATGTGCTCCCACCGATGGCTACATGCTACTCCAGAAAGCATTGAGTCTATATGAAGACTTCAGCAAGGATACTCTGAAACAAGTGACCATATTCACATAATTTCTATTATAATATACTAGAGGCTCGGTGCACGAAATTCGTGCACTTGCGGCGGGGGTGGGGGGGGGGGTTGTCCCTCAGCCCAGCCTGCACCCTCTCTAATCTGGGACCCCTCAGGGGATATCTGACTGCCAGTTCAGGCCTGACCCTGTGGGATCCCTCTCACAATTGGGGACTGCTGACTCCCAACCACTCGCCTGCCTGCCTGCCTGATCACCTCCTAACCACTCCCCTGTCTGCCTGATCACCCCCTAACCACTCCCTTGCCAGCCTGATAGACGCCTAACTGCTCCCTTGCCAGCCCAATCACCCCCAACTACTCTCCCCTGCTGGCCATCTTGTGACCACATGGAGGCGGCCATCTTGTGCGAGGGCATGACAGTCAATTTGCATATTACCTCTTTATTATATAGGATTGTTATAGTTGTTCTATTCTAATATTATTATTGTTAATCTTAATATTATTGTTATTGAACCTAAGTTATAAAGTTTATCATAATACATTTGTAGAGGGAAAAACAGTGTCCATAGCGCTCGATACTATCCATAGTATCAGGCACCCACTGGACGTCTTGGACTGTGTCCCCCTCAGATAAGGTGAACTACTGTATATAAAATACATATACATTCTGACAATTTTAGAGTAAGTGCAATGCTGGCCTTTGAAAAAGTCCCAACTACCTTGCTTAAAATAATTCCCTATTATTAATGTAATTTATTCATCCCAAAATGTATCTGTATCAATATAACTGTTCTGATCTCAATTTATTTTTTAATTTTTCATTTTTTAAACTACAAAAGCAAGTTATTACAGGACAACAGACAACAGTTTTCATTTATTTAAAGTCACCAAACAAATCTTTATTGCTCTGCACATTGAAGTAACCCCTAGGCCCAAACCTTCTCATGTGACACTACTCCCCAGTCTTAGGCATCACTGGCAGTTCTATAAAGAGGCTCAGACATCTGTCTGGTGAATATATGGAGCTCTACGTTACAAAAGGTGGTTAATTTAACGGAGAGAGAGATTACACATCCCCTAGCACTCTGATCTTCTTAAAAAGCTGTGAACTTGTTTATTTCATAACTAAGTGCTATTATTCCTAATGGCCAAAGCATTCTCTAGTAACAATTTGGGTGCCCAGGAGTCTTACTAATATCTCTTTCAGGCCATTATGGCACTATTGAAAACACGAGAGCCTAGAACCTAATTACAGTGCATCAAATGGTTGTAGTGCTCTCAAGTGTTAATGAGGCAGGCAAAGTGACCAATTTTCTATCAGGGAGTATGGGAATTTGTTTTCAAATGTTATTTTGACTTGTTTTTTTAGATTTTCACAGTGGCTACTCCAGTTTTAAAAGGTAAAACTTCAAGATTCAAATAATAATGTAGAAATTAAAGAAATACAGCCAGCAACCAGTTTCTTTCTAACTGAAACACGTTCTCTGATGCAATTGGTAATGTTAGTTCAGTCATGTCAAAGTTAAAAACTGGAACTATGATTACAGGATATTACAGTCTCCCAAAGTTTGCACATATGTTCCCTGGGAACAAAGAAGTTATTTCATAACAAATAAAACAACCCTAAAACTTCCTAGCAAAATCATACTTTAAATGTGTCTAAATTAATATAGTATACACACCGAAGACATCTGTCCATAAATAAAAACAGATTTGTTTAAAAAAAGTAGGTACTGACCATGTCAAAAAACAAAACAGCTATTTCTCAAGGTACTGGAAATGAATAAGAAGAAATTTTTAAATGTCTAAACAAAAATGTATAGAAAATAATTTTTTTAAATTCTTTATAAATTTCTGTATTACATACATCATCAGAAAACTACAGACTTTAATAAAAAATTTCCAGATAGCTACACTTTCCTACAGGTTTTTAATAATTCCTCCTGTTGATCTACAGATGACAAATGTTTAAACTATTATAAAATCACTCACTCCTTTGTGATAGAAATTTCAATTCCTGCACAGTAATTTAAAGTTACTGTGTTAGATATTTTAAAGTTATTTAAGTAGAAGGTGACCACACACACACACACATGACATTCTAATATGTACCAATTAAAATAATCTCCAATGCATTTTCTGGAAAATGTACAGCCAACAATGAAAAAAAACCAAAATGGAGGGCATGAAAGAATCTAAGAAAGAGTACAACTAATAAGCTAGGAGGGCAATGAAAAAAAAATCCAAATAGCTGTGCAAAGGGATCAACAGAACAGCCTATCCAACACTGCTCATTCAATACATGGTATGATAAACTACATGAATAATATTCACATAAATCCTATAAATGCAATTCAGTGCTTTCCAAGTTTCAGATTCAGGAGTAAAAACATAAAAAAACAGTTATAGGTAAAGAACAGAACCTCAAACTTTATTCATTTTGACGCTGTAGAACTAACAGTGTTGCTAAGTGAAGCTAGGTGGTAAGGGGCAGAGAAGTACAGAAACCTCAACGTCCTAGTTCCATCCTGGGCAGCTTCCAGTAACTGTTTTAAATTAATGAAGCAACAAATGTAGCTCAAAGTGTAATATTTAGAATTAAGATAACAAAGAAGAAATATGGCAACAAAATTGAGAAATGTATAAAGTTAATTTCCTAATCGTCCAAAGCAGCAACTTGAGTCAAGAGGGAAAAGACACAAATTAAGAAATAGAAGTGTAAGTACACTGTTTACAGAAAGGAAGCAAACATTCAAGAGAACTGAAATCACAGGGTGACGATATGAGCAGTGAGACTGAGGGTGGGAAGTGGAAGGAGAACATTAGTTTTCATTTTATATAACTTTTTTATTATTCTGAGTTTTTATTTCCAAGTATTATGATTATTTTTATGATTAAAAAATGTCATTAAAAATCCTGTGTTTGTTATTTTAGAAAGTAAATGTGGGCAGGAAACATAAAAAATTTTCAAAGTTGCTTGACTTAATAATAAATATAGTTGATTAATTTTCAAAGATATATAGTAGAGAATTGCACCTAAATTTACTACCTATTAGCTAATATTTATTTAATCAATGAACCCAAATATACATATTTTCCTTTATAATAAAACTAGAGGCCCAATGCACAAAATTCATGCAAGGGGCTCAGCCCCTGCAGCCCTGCCCATTGGTCATTCTGAAAGGTCGTCCAGAAGGTCGTTCTACTGTCTGGTCAAATTAGCATATCAGCTCTTTATTATATAGGATCATAAGGTGTTGTAAAAGGCATAATCATAACACTGGTTCCTTTATTTGTTTCTGAGGCTTATCACCCTGATCAAGGTTCTATTATAAACCTGTAACATCATATAAAATAAGCCATGCGCTTATAATACGTAAGCTCCCCATGAATTATAAGACAGATACCTTTGGAAGATGAATTAACTATTATGAATCAAAAATGTTATTAAACACTGTAATCAAATCATAACTGGCTTTTTTTAAAACTTTAAAAAATTCCTTCACATTATTAGGAAGCTTTCAAGCCTCTAATTACTGAGCATCACTCGGCTTTCATCCTCTCTAATTCCCCTTTGGCAGGTGCTAATGAAAACACAGACAACACAGCAGGCTAAAGAGTGAAGAAAGAAAAATAAGATTAGGATAATTTCTGTCCACTAACACTTCCTTCCTTAAGCAGCAGGACAACAGAAACTCTGTTGTCTGAAATAGTTGAGAGAACAGCTGTATGATGTTTGAAAGATATAAATATAAAACAAAACTTGTTTAAATTAAAAACAAAAGCTGCTACATAGGATCACCTAGAATTCTACGACTTATGATTTTTTTAAAAAAAATTATACCAAAATTTCTTCAGCCTTTCAATTTGTGCCTACATCTATTTCTTCCTTGGGTCACTTAAGTAAAAGACAAAAGAAAATGAATAAAGATATGAGGAATCTATACTAATAAAAGCCTCAGTGGTCCTCGTGCCCTCATGTGACGCCCTCATGTCGTCACAAGATGGCCACCACAAAATGGCCGGCAGGGGAGGGCAATTGTGGGTGATCAGGCCTGCACGGAGGGAAGTTGGGGGCAACCAGGCCAGCAGGGGAGGAGACTTGGGGACAACCAGGCTGGCAGGGGAGGGCAGTTAGAGAGGGTGCAGGCCAGGCTGAAGGACACTCCCCCCCCCCACCCCCGCACGAATTTCATGCACCAGGCCTCTAGTGCAGTGATGGCGAACCTATGACACGTGTGTCAGATGTGACACGTGAACTCATTTTTTTGGTTGATTTTTCTTTGTTAAATGGCATTTAAATATATAAAATAAATATCAAAATTATAAATTTTTGTTTTACTATGATTGCAAATATCAAAAAATTTCTATATGTGACACGGCACCAGAGTTAAGTTAGGGTTTTTCAAAATGCTGACTCGCTGCTCTAGTGTATTATAATAACGTGAAGATAAAAGAAATGAGAAGTAAAAAGAAACCACATACATACAGAATTTATTTTACAAAACCTAGATATATGAGAGTATTTAAAATACTACCCAGAGCAAACAATATGCAAATATCCTTAAAGTAAATTATTTCCCTCCCTTCCCATACCTTACTCATTCTGGAAATAAACAACAGACACAATGTCAACATACCATATCAGAGCAAAATATGCCAATAATTCTCATCTTTTAATTTTAGGATTTTAAAAATGTATGGAGAATTGTATTTTTCATGATTAAGATAATACATGTGTTGCCTTTTATTAGAATAAAAAAGAGTCTTTTCCTTTCAAAATCACTTGTTTTACTTATTCCAGTTTTCATCTCAAACTAAATAAGCTTCAGTATTTCTGCTTGTCTTTTTGTACAAGAATACACAAAAAGAATTTAGACAATGACTAAATGCAGTCATCTCCACTCTGGGTACAAACAGGAGTAAAGTGAAAGAGAGCTCAAATCTAGGCCATAGGGCACTCAAGGAGTAAGGTAGTTAGCTTACGTAATCTGATTTCAATACCACTAGTTAGAAATACTACAAACAACTACAGTCATGTATAAATTGCTCTGTATAGTATTGGACAATGGACTTCATAATCAAACAGAGATAAGTTCAAATCATCGTTTTCCTACTTACTAGATTTACAACTTGGACAAGTTATTTAAATCCTTTGAGCACCAAAGGGTAAAGGGCATCAAATATATAGTAATGGAAGAAGATCTGACTTTGGGTGGTGGGCATACAATGCAATTTACATATATGTATCATAGAACTGTACACTTGAAACCTGTATGATCTTACTAACCAATGTTACCCTGATAAATTTAACAAAAATGAAATGATAATATGTACTAGAACAGGCACCAATGCTTTGGCACATGCTAGGGAGTTTAAAATGTTAAATCACCCAGCCAGTGTTGCTCAATGGTTGAGTGTCGACCTATGAAACAGAAAGTCATGGTTTGATTCCCGGTATGGGGCATGCAGGAAGCAGCCGATCAATAATTCTCTCTCATCATTGATATCTCATCATTGATATCCCGCCCGCCCCCCCCCCACCCCGCTTCCTCTCTGAAATAAAAAAATTAAAAAAAAATTAAAAAGATGTTAGCCCTAGTCGGTTTGGCTCAGTGGATAGAGCATCAGCCTGCGGATCAAAGGGTCCCGGGTTTGATTCTGGTCAAGGGCATGTACGTTGGTTGCAGGCTCCTCCCCGGCCTGGGCCCTGGTTGGGCTCAACCAATCGATGTGTTTCTCTCACATCAATGTTTCTTTCTGTCTTTTCCTCTCTCTTCCACTCTCCCTAAAAATCAATGGAAAAATATCCTTGGGTGAGGATTAACGAAAAACAAAACAAAACAAAAATGTTAAATCACATCTCCAACTGTACTATGCTAATGAGCTAGTTTATTCCACCTAAAGACTTGTTTCATTTAGGTTCTCAGATCTCCAGTTTAAAGCAACATCCTTTAGTAGTTTTTCATGACTTCAGTGTGCCACTTCACAACTGATTTGTTTTGGAAGACGTTGCACCATTTGATTATCAGTTATCATTTGAGGAGCAGTTAATGTATTAAAATATTTTTAAACTGGGCATTTATTCACTATTCTTACATATGCATGTACTAGTATAAGAAACATGATAATAAAGAAATCAGGGTAAAATAATGAGACAGACAAAATACATATGTTTATAAACTCATGTCTCCTATTTTAAGTGTAGTTCCATGTTTTTGTTGTTGTTTGTTTCTTTTTGTTTTCATTGGTTTCAGAAAAAGGAAGGGAGAGAGAGAGATAGAAACATCAATAATGAGAGTGATTCATTGATCAGCTGCCACCTACTGGGGACCGAGCCCGAAATCTGGGCATTTGCTCTGACCAGAAATCAAATCATAACCTCCTGGATCATAGGTCAATGCTCAACCACTAAGCCACACTGGCCGAATTGTAGTTCCATGTTTTAGTTTTGACCCTGAGGTTACATGAAATCACCCTATCAGATCCCTTCCTTTCTCAATTATATGCAAGAATAACATAAAATTTCTTTTTGCTGTTCCACGTGCAAAAAAAGGTTTTAATTGCACATAAGTTAAGGGAAGTTAACATATAAATATTGAGTTTCAGTCAAATCAGAAAGAATAAAGTTTCCAGCTGAGATAAGAGGTGAAGTCTAGAAGAAACCAGGATCTTAAATGAGGATGAAACTGAAAGCAAAAAGGCTAGAAACATAGTGGAAAAAAGTGGTTAAAGAATAATAATAGTGGCGTATAGTCGACCCCTGTATGTGACAGCCAGATGTTTTAAGTAAATCATCTCTGTTAACAACCTCACAAGTAGTTGCATTTATCTCCACAGATGAGCAAACTGAAATTCGGAAAGGCTGAATGATCTACCCAGTCACTCAGACAGAAAGCAGCACAGCCATAACTTAAACTGAAGTCTGACTCCAAAGAAAGTCAGTTCTTCAGCACAGCAAGCAATTTCTGGAACTCAAATTTCAGGGACATCAAAATTTTGTCAGAGGGCAGTTATCTTTCCCTTCATTTGTATAGGACAGAACAAAAGCCAGGTGTAGAAACAACTTGTGTCCTTGATAAGCAGTTTTCCCCATTACTCAAAGGAACAAAAAAGAGATTTAAGAAAAAAAAAAAAAAAAGGCAGGGAGGAAAGGAAGACAGTAGGAAGGGAACCCACAGAATGTACTTTCTTAGTGTGAAGTATCATTTGTCTGTCTACATCCTTTTTTCTCTCTTGTTCCTCCTAGCAGTAGGATACAACTCAGACACAATCACAGTCGAATGCTCTTTAAATTCAATGGAGAATAAATAAAAAACAAAACATATAAATTTAACTCCCAAATACCTACAGTGTGTTTTACATAAGTCCCTTTTAAATTCTAAGAATTCCTGACTTATTTCTGTTTCTGCAAAGCTACAGACTTACCATGAAACTTTGAGGCTTCTGGATCGTTCACATTGATAGCAATTAATTTCCAATCTGTTTCACCCTGATCGATAAGAGCCAAAATCCCAAGAATCTTCACACAAATAACCTCTCCACGAGAAAGAACCTTTAAAGAGAAAAGAAACTGAGCATTTGCAAAGCTTTAGAGGAGTTTACTCATATCTCATAAAAACTCATGAAAGATGAAAAGCACTATAAACTAAAATTTAATAAAGGTTTAATAACTTAAAATAATGTAAAAACAGTCATAAAGCCTTTTATAAAATGCCTCTTAAAATTAAGTATCTGGATTCCTTTTCAGAAATTGAAGTTATTTGTAGATCTTGAAATTGAATGTACTAAGCCCAGAAACTCAAACTAAGCAGAAAATAAACCCATGTGTATCATTGCACACTATAATCCTGACTTCTGCTACTTGGAGGTAAAGAGAGGCCTGAGAACCCTTTTAAATTGTGTCACAGCACCTTTTCTGCAAAGCACATTTTTCAGTTACTATTGAAAAGTGAATTTTTAACATGTTAGACTATAACCTTAAGACTATAATGGATGACAATGAAAGAACTATTAGTACTTTAAAGATACAGACGAAACAGTCTTAGTAGAGTGTTTTTAAAAGGTTTAAAGAGAAACCAAGAAATAGCATGATGTTTAAGCAGATGTTTCATGTGCTAAAAAAAAAATTTATTTCAGTGGTTCCGTTAAATTGTCTATGCCACGTTTATATGCATGCATTCTTCCTATATCCTTTTCTTTTTAAAGGTTTAGTCAGCCATAGAATTTCATTGAAAGCTGAAATTTGAACACGTTTCAGAATTCCTTCATGATTCAAAATGCAGCTTTACATTTGGAAAGCACCTTAAGGTATGCAAAAGAAGGTCACTTTTGTGTCTTGAAATTATTTGAGAGAAAAACACTAGACCTAAAACCATAAAGTCAAATAAATCCTTTTAGAACATTTGCAAAGTAAATCTAAATCTTAATATAAATCTGTATGAAGTTGTAATTAGTTTACATAACAGATTGGTGAGACTGCATAAACTGAACTGAAATCTCATTTTGGGGGGAATATTCACAAATATATTAACCAGACTCTTACATGTTTAGACTCCATTCAGTACCCAGCACCATATCAGATACTACATCTATACACAGAAAGAAAGGATCCCTGTTCTCAAAGGTTTTGATCTTGTTGAGAGACCTATGCACCTCACACCAGAAGACCTGTTCAAAATTATCATCTATAATAATAAAAGTGTAATATGCTAATTAGACTGGATGGCCAAACAGTGGATGACCTTCCGGACGACCTTCAGGACAAAGCCGGGGCTGCAAGGGCTGAGCCCCTTACACAAATTTCGTGCATCGGGCCTCTAGTATCACATAATCATCAATGAAAAGGCTGGCTACAGCCCTAACTGGTTTGGCTCAGTGGATGGAGCGTCGGCCTGCGACTGAAGGGTCCCAGGTTCGATTCCAGTCAGTGGCATGTACCTTGGTTGTGGGCACATCCCCAGTGGGGGGTGTGCAGGAGGCAGCTGATTGATGTTTCTCTCTCATCGATGTTTCTGACTCTCTATCCCTCTCCCTTCCTTGCTGTAAAAAATCAATAAAATATATTTTTTAAAAAAAGAAAAGGCTGGCTACATTGTTAAACGAAGTGACAAACTAGATAACTGGTTCTGAACCATGGGCAATTTTGCCCCCTAGAGGACATCTGGCAATGTCTGGAGATGTTTTTGGCTATCAACTGGGAAGGTATTACTAGCACCTAGTGGGAAGAGGCCAGGAATACTGCAGAACAGTCCCCTGTAATAGAATTATCCACCCAAAATGTCAACATTAAACCAGAAGTATAAATTCATTTGGACATTTATAATCAATACTACATTTCCACAAAAAATAACAAGTCAATGTTTTTCAGTAATGATGTATCAAACACCTATATATACTAAGCTTTCCAAGTAAAATGTAAAAGTATGCTTTCAAGATTAATTACATATGCCTTATTAAAAACCACTCATGTATATTTGAAACCTTTAATTTTATTCTGCATATTTAGTAACTTTGGCAGGTTTATTAAAAAAACCTCTACATCAAGTTTTCTTAAAGTGATTCCTTTGTTTTGTCAATAACAAATTACTGTTACTGAGTCAAATCATTTTCATATGAGTTCTCTCAGTTACTAATCTCAATAATCGCATGCTCATTTACACATTTTTACATAAAATTTAAAAATTTTAAGTGAAAATAAGGTACTTCTACTTCATCTTTAAACACCCACTTAATATCTGCATAAGAATTTAAATTAACATAATTTGCACTTGCTATGAATTGGATGGCCCCAGGGATTATGCCCTCAGAATAAGAGTTTTCTAATACATAAAACATTCCATCAATGTAATGTTATTTAATTTATTAACTCTCACTTATCAGGAAATAGGACATGTGAAAGTGACTAAAGTACATAGCATAGGGTCTGAAACATAAGAAGCACTCATTAAAATACATTCTTCCTTCCTTCAAATCTATTAATTTTAGACACACTTTATTACCCCTCTGGGGAGTAAATGTCTGAAAGATAAATTCCTAAAGTATAGCTTACTTTTTAAAGAAAGCTAACAATCTGCTTTAGTTCTGCTGGAGATACAGAAACCATAGACACACACACACACACACACACACACACACACACACACACACACACACAGGAACTCTAGCCCCTTTGTCCCTATCTGTACATAAAACCAGAAATACAGGTGGATGGAAATCTCTCCTGCAAGAAAGGAGTAAGACAGAGAGAGAAGAAAAAGGAGGGGGGCAGAGAGGATTGGAGAAGAGGAGAAAAAAAAAAGTGGAAGAACATAAGGAGAAGAAGCAAAAGAAGAAAGAGAAATCTGAGAGGATGATGAAGACGAGGAGGAAAAGAGAGGAGGAATACGAAAGGAGAATGAGGAAGAAGAAGAAAAAGAAAACGAGAGAAACAAAGTAATTATGGTAAATATAGTGAAAAAGAATCAGAGGAAACTGTTTCCTAAACAATAACCTAGAAGCCTAAAATTGCCAATAGGCGTTACCAGAGATAACTAATTTAACCTTAACTAGCAGAATAAGATTCAAGTAAAAGTTCAGTGTGGTATTTCTTAACTTACGCGTATGCTACCTGCCAAGTACTGTGCTGTACACTGCTATGCTGAGTCCCATCCTCACAGAGCTAGCTCTCACCTCATTGAGGAGGCAATTAAACAAACAAAAGACCACAGTTAGTACTAAGGGAGTACATAACAAACACCAAGTATTTTAGTTGGGGGGTGGAGGGCAATAAAGGAAGGCTTCTAAGAGGATGCATTTTTTTTTAAATATATTTTATTGATTTTTTTTATGCAGTGTGGAAGGAAGAGGGATAGAGAATTAGAAACCTTAAAGATAGAGAAACCTCAATCAGCTGCCTCCTGCACACCTCCTACTGGGGATGTGCCCACAACCAAGGTATATGCCCTTGACCAGAATCGAACCTGGGACCCTTCAGTCTGCAGGCTGATGCTCTATCCACTGAGCCAAATCAGTCAGGGCAGAGGATGCATATTTTAGCTGAGATCTGAAGGATGAGCAGGGGAGGTGAAAAGAAGAAAAGGTGTGGGGGGAGGGGGGAGTAACAAAGTGAAGAAGGACAGAGGTTCCATTCTATATAGAGGGAATAGTTTGTGCAAAGGCCTGGACATCAGGGAGAGCAGATGCACTACAGGAAGTGAAAGATGGGTGCAGCTGGAGGGTGGTCTGCAAACGGGAAGTGCCATGAGAGGAAGCCAGGTGCTAAAGAAGAGCAGAGCAGCAGGCGTCTGGAATAAATGATGGTAGGAAAAGAAGGCTCAGAGAGGAAACTGGTCACTAGCAGGAATAATTGAGAAAAAATAGGGGACTTGACAAAGCTAGCTGCAGTGAGAATAAAAAGTAGAGTTAAAGGCTATCTGGAATACAGAATTTATATTTCATGACTAACGGATGAAGGAAAGCAAAGAATGAGCAAGGATGACTCCTCAATTTGGGGGACTAAAAATACTGAGAGGAGTTAAGGGAGAGGAGGGAAGAATGAACTGTTTGGACACAGTGAGTCTGAGATGTGTGGGAGACATCCCAAGGGCAGAAGCAGGCAGCTGACTATACAGGTCTGAGCTGGAGATACTAATTTGAGAGCAAAACTAGGAGTGCTTGGGATGGGACCGCCAAGGGAGTTCCTAGCTGGGACAGGGACTCAACCCTCAAGCTAACCAATCCTTAAGGAACAGGCAGAAGAAAAGGAGCTTGCAAAAGAAACCAATAAGGAACCAAAACTAGAGACTATCCAAGCGATTATGACACAATCAAAGTAAAGTGAAGAGACTGTCTCAGGAAGAAAGACAAGGTTAACAGTAACAAGTTAGACGTGTGGACGAAAAAGGGGCCACACATTAAAACTGACAAGCTCAGGGGAGGCCCGCATGGCAGGCCTGACAAACTCGGAGACCTAAAGTGACACCACAGGATGGTCTGAAATAAAAGCTTCCTAAGCAAAATCAAGTCTTGGTGAGTAGTCTCTTGTACTAGGCTGGTATCTTCCTTGACAAAGGTCAATCTTTACCTTAAATGAGCCCGTCTATTGTCTTTTAACATCTGCCATAGCAAACCTTTGGAATGTCAGAGTAATTTCTTTTTTTTCCAGACCCTTCAGGGCACAATCACTGAACCAAAGCAGAGACCACAGAACTTCTCATTGTTATTGTTATCTTGTTAATTGTTGACTATTAACTATCCTATACCCACCAATAGAAAGGAAGTGTGTGTCTATCCCTTTTACTTTTTATCCAATCCCGGAGATCCACCCCAGCCCCTAGCTTTGCTTTCTCCTGCCTCCCTAATCTATCTATCATCAATGAATTTCATGTAACTCCTTCACATCTCTTTTAATTGTAATGTATAAAACAGGTTTACAACTGCCATTCTCTGGAGCATTTTCTCAATCCATTGTCATCAGTTTGGCTCAAATAAACTCAAAATTCGTATAAGTTTGGACATTTCTTACGTCAACATGAAATAAGCCTCTTGGATTGGCTAAAAGAATTACCAGGGACCTTCGTGAGAGCAGTTTCACTGAAATAATGGCAGGATGAAAACAATTCTGAAATAGCTTGAAGATTAAGTGTGAAACTCTTTACAAGCCTTCATGCGAAAGGAAAGAAGATAGGAGACATATTGAAGGAAGACAATAAAGAAAGATAAGTTATAAATACAGGACAAAATAACGATAGAAAAATACTGTCACTCAGAGGCAAGAAGGGAAGCACTGGACTTGGACAAGAAAAGGCAACTCTCCCAGTCCCAGACAAAAGGGAGAAACAATGTTTGCAGGCACAGGTAGTATGGCAGGCTAGTGGGGAAAGGTGAGGGAATTCTCATTGTTGGTTTCTCTGAGCTCGACAAGATGAAAGACAAGACACTGTGCTGGGAATGAGAACAAAGTGCAAGGAGTTGAATGTCTATATAAATAACAATTATTAGCAATAAGTGCAGTAGAAAATAGAAAAAAGATCTGACCGAGGACTCACAGAATTCTATGGGTAGCAGCAACCTTGACACTGTAGGTCTTGCTTCCCTAGGACTTGGCAACCTGGAAGCAGGCACACACACAAAGAGAGCCCGTGGCTTTCCTCGGTTTTGAATTTCCTGTCTGGATAATGGGCAAGGAAGCCGAGGACAGGACTTAGCAAAATGTTTCTGTAAAAGCTCAGGCAGTAAATACTTTAGACTTTGCAGGTTATGTGGTCTCTGCTACCATTCCTCAGACAATGCGTAAATGAGGGGGTGTAGTTGTGTAATTTATAAAAACAGGTGGTGAGCTAGATTTGACCCGCCACTGGGCTATAGTGTACCAATCCCCAGTTTAAGAGAAGGAAGTAAAGATACAAAAAGGTACTGATACCAGAGCGATCGAGGGCTAGAACTTTGAAGAACTGAAGAACTGGTGGCTTCCAAAGAGAACTGAAATTTTATGGCATGAATAAACCAGACCCCATTAGAATAACAGTCTATACAACCAACCTTTGAGCCTATTTCACAGACATCAATAGGATCATTATCTCCACAGCAGTCTGTGCTCTTATCGTTTCTGTGGGGATCTTCCCAAGTCTAAAAGAAGGGGGCGGGGGGGGGGGGAGAGAAGCAGAAAAATAGGTTAATACTCATTATAATGTACTTTAACCTTTCCACACAGTCATGACGTCTTATAGACAGCCACAGTCCAAAGGAAAATTCTCAGAAATTACACAGGCTCGATGCCAACATGCCAGTACATCCTCAAGCACAATAATACTTAAAGCCTATTTATAGTATTTCCTCCCCCCGGTCTTTCATTTGTTTGTATAATCACATCTGAAAGTGGGTGGTATTTCCAAATATAACCTTCTTCCAAGTTCTGTCAGTGTCTGAATCCATGTTCGCGTTTAGAGTTTCAGCGCGGGTGTTCCCACTGACTGCCCGAACCGCTGCTGCCATCGCTCACTGCTCCTCTGACAAGGAGCCAGCACTGGGCCTGCCTTTCTGTGTTTGAAAACCATCTATGAATATTAGCCAATACAATCACCGTGCTCTGGTCCTTAGGTCTCTTTAAAACATCACTGCCCTGTACAGAGCTGTACATGTAGGTGCTTCTTGAAAACTCCTTCCTGATTAAGCAGGATTCTTGTCACCAAGTCAAAGGAAGCAGGGCCTCAGCAGGGACCTGTTCTTTACCAGCTTCAACTGGGAGCCAGAGCCTCTGCCAGCAGTGTCACTATTAGCAGCTAACATCAGCAGGCAACAGTGTCATCATCGAGACAACATGACTGAGAACTCACTATCGAGCTAAGCACTTGGCTTTGACCAACTTATTCAAAATTCTCAATCACCTTGTGGGGTAGGTGGTAGGATGACAGAGGTGAACAAATAGACCTAGAGCAATGTGGTCGCTGGTCCCAGGTTACAAAGCTACTAAGTGGTACTACATGACACCTGGGGTCAAGGAACCAAATTTATAATAAAGGTCAAAATAATAAACACAACAATCATATATTAAGATGGAAGAAATCTTGAATTTAGTGATTCTAGTCCTTGAACATCATCCAGATGGGTCCTCTAAGTATTCATTCAGAAAGATCGGGGGAAGACAAAGATGACTTTTGTCCAGGCCAAACTCAGGTCTGAGGAAGGCACTATTGCTAGTGTGGAAGAAGGTACTAGGTGAAATAGCTAGACAGCTGACGGTCTGAAATAATGATGGCACTCTGATGAATCACAGGCTAAGTGGAGAGACTGCTACTTACACAGTGTTCTGCTGCTTAAATGTTCTTGCAAGCACGGTTGGCTTGGTAACTGCTTGAACAAAATCATGCTGTTACAAGACAAATCCTAAGAGAATAGCAAAAACTCACACACATCTATGAAACAAATGCAGCTGACACAATGCATTAATTTATTCATTCCACAAATATTTATTGATTACCTACTCTACTCCAAGCACTAAGCTGGGCAGTTGGGAGACATCAGTGAAAAAAACAGATAGAATCCTTCATGAAGTCTGCATTCTAGCTGGAAGAATTAAAAATAAACACAAATAACTAAATTACATAGCATAGACGTTGGTAGGTGTTATGAAAAAGGGAAAGAAAGTATGGAAGATGGAATGAGAGTACAGGAGGCAGAGTTAAAGCTGTAAAGGATGTGCAGGGCAGACATCAGGAAGAAGATGACTCCTGAGCAATCATGTCAGGGGCAGGCCAGGTGCACATCTAGGAAAGAGTGAATGTGCAGGCCTGAGGCAGGAGCATGCCTGATGTACCAGAGGACTGTGAGATGGTCACTGTGGCACTGATGGAGCAGGAGAAGGATGAGGGGAAGTTGGAGATGAGACCAAAAATGCAAATGGAGTCCTGGCCAGTGTGGCTTAGTTGACTAAACATCATTCCATGCACTGAAAGGTTACCGGTTTAATTCCCAATCAGGGCACATGCCCAGGTTGCAGGTTCAATCCCCAGTTAGGGTATGTACAGGAGGCAACCAATCGATGTTTCTCTCACATTGATGTTTCTCTCTCTCTCTACTATCAATAAAAACATATTTAGAAAAAAATGTAAATGGGACCAGGAGCTGGCTTCCATATTAACAGGCTCATTCTGTCTTAATATGTACAAGGAAGCTATTTATCCTTTCCCATAAACAACTGACCTAATTTCTACTTTTTATAAACATTAATTTATTTTGGGGGGGTTGTTTTTGGTAAATAACTTCTATGCAATCTGTAGTATATTCTTTTGCTGAAGACTAACACACACACACACACACACACACACACACACACACGCACACTACAAGATCAGTTTGAGTTTAAAAAGATAGCAAAAATCTCTGGTTAAAAATGGCAGTTTGTTTTAGGTTTGTTTGTTCATTTACTTGTTTACTAGAGGCCCGATGCATGAAATTCGTGCGGGGGGTGGGGGGGTGGGGGGAGACAGCCCATAGCCGGGCCTGCAATGATGCGAGCATCCCTCACCAGGGACTCTGGCCCGAGGCCCCTCCCCTCCCTTCCTTCGGCGTGGACGCTGCCTTGCGTCACAGTGAGCACAACGTTCTCGTCGTGGACTCTGGCCCAAAGCCCCTGCCCTCCCTTTCCTCCGCCCGGCCAGAGTGCAAGCACTGGGCTCCAGTCGCTATAAGCCCAGCGTTCCTTGCTGCAGACTCCAGCCCAAGGCCCCTCCCCTTCCCTCCCTCCACCAGCTGGGGCGCAGACGCTGGGCATCCCTGGAGGCGGACTCTGTGAGCCCAGAGAGCTTTCCTCACAGCAGATTCCAGCCTGAGGCCCCTCCTCTCCCCTCCCTCCACTCAGCTGGGGGCACGGACCCTGAACATCCCTGGAGGCAAACTCCATGAGCCCAGCTTTCTTCCCTGCGGACTCCAGCCCAAGACCCCTGCCCTCCCTTTCCTCCGCCTGGCTGGTGAACAGATGTTGGTTGCTGCAAGCCCAGAGTTCCTCACTGCGGACTCCAGCCCGAGGCCCCTCCTTTCCCCTCCCTCCACCTGGCCAGGGTGCGGACTCTGGCCCGAGGCCCTTCCCCTCCCCTCCTTCGGCCGGACACTAGGCTCACATCACTGCAAGCCCAGGGTCCCTTGCTGAGGACTCCGGCCGGAGGCCCCTCCTCTTCCCTCCCTCCACACAGCCAAGCCAGATGCTGAGCTCACGTTGCCCTGCTTCTGGGTCTCCCGGGGCCAGGCTGCCTCGGCGCCCGGGGCCAGATCGGGTCCGGGGCAGTGAGGCAGCCTGGCTTCTGGGTCTTCCAGGGCTGGCTTGCCCTGGATGGTGGCGCAGGCTGTCCCGTCCTGCCTGTAGTATGCAAATTAGCCGCCATCTTTGTTGGTGGCTAATTTGCATATTGTGCTGATTAGCCAATGGGAGGCGTAGCGAAGGTATGGTCAATTACCATCTTTGTCTATTATTAGATAGGATTTCTTGTATTGTAATTCACATGAGTGAAATCATAGTTTTTATCCTTTTCTTTCTGAGGTATTTCACTTAGCATAGTACCTTCAAGATATTGTTGCAAATTGCCACATTTCATTTTTTTATGACTAAGTATTTTTCAATTGTGTGTGTGTATATACACACACACACACACACACACACACACATGCACATATATATATACCACTTTTTAATACATTCATACCTCAATGGACACTTAGATTGCTTCCATATCTTGGCTACCGTAAATAATGCTGCAACAAACATAGGAGTGCATGTATCTCTTCAAATTAGTATTTTCATATTCTTGGGATAATTACCCAGAAGAAGACTGACTGGATCATAGAGTAGTTCTAGTCTCAATTTTTCTGAGGAACCTCCATAGTGATTTCCATAGTGGCTGCACCGACAGTGTACAAGAGTTCCCTTTTCTCCACACCCTCCCTCTCCAGCACTTGTTATCAGTCCTTTTTTGATTATAGCCATTCTAACAGGTGTGAGGTGGTATCTCCTTGTAGTTACCAGATGGGAAGAGGGGTGGAGGGAGGGTGAAATGGTTATAGGGGGTCAAATGTATAGTAACAAATAGAAACTAGACTTTTGGCCACACAATAGTGCATACAAATATCAAATTTTAAAGTTGTACACCTAAACTTTTATAATGTTATTAACCAATCCTACCTGAATATAAAATAAAAGCACCAGTAATTTTAAAAAAAAGGGCAGAGAGAATACAGGTCTATTTCCTTTTGCTCACTTCCATCCTAGCCACAGTGGCCTCCTTTCTGTTTCTCTAACAAATTAGGCCTACTTCCCCCTGGGCCTTTATACTTGCATTTCTTGCTGAATTTTCTAGAGTCCAGTGGCCGGCAAACTGCGGCTCGGCAAACCACGGCTCACGAACCACATGCGGCTCTTTGGCCCCTTTAGTGTGGCTCTTTCACAAAATACCGACTTCTGTGCATGGGCCACGAAGTTTCAATCGCACTGTATGTGCGTGTGTGCGCCCGCACGTGGTATTTTGTGGAAGAGCCACACTGAAGGGGTCAAAGAGCCACATGTGGCCTGCAAGCCGCAGTTTACCGACCACAGCTCTAGACAGCCTTACTACCTGTTCCCTCACCTCCCTTAGGTCCTCACTCAAACAACACCTTCTCACTGAGCCTTCTCCCTGCCTAAACTGCAACAATCCCAACACACCCTAGCCCCATTTCCTACTTTTATTTTTCTCCAACACACCACCATCTGATGTATTATATATTTTAATATTAGTTTTTTTGTCTGTCTCTGCCCAGGATAAAAGCCTCAGAGAATTTGTGTCATTTTTATCACTACTTTACCTCTAATACTTAGAACATGGCCTGGCAAACATCAGGCACTAAAAACTATGTCCTGAATGAAGGAGAAGTTCTGTGAAGGCCTGCTGTGGAAATGGCAAGAGAAATGAGGAACACTGAAGAAGATGGCAAAGGACTGGAAGTGAGGAAGGACAAGTGTTGCAAAATGAGGCTGGAGAAGCAGGGGCCAAATTATGCAGGGTTGGGGGGCCATGTTAAGAATGTTCTTGTATATCCTTTGAACAATAGGAAACCATTAAAAGGTTCTCATATAAATAAAACATTAGCAAATTTATGTTTTAAAAATGCTATATTTGGATGCTGGTGGAGTGTGAAATGTTGGTAGGCAACGGTGAAGGCAGGGGCATTCAGAGACTGCTGCAGCCCAATTCTGTTGTACATAAATAGGAATCACTGTACCTAACAGACTAATATAAAGCAAATAAGAGCATCTCGAGACTTCAAACACATGCAGAGAAGCACAAAAATTCATCAGGCCTTAGGTAAACTACAAAAGCTTAGAAATAATTTGTAGCACCTACTATGCTCCACTGTAACTACTGGTTTAGCTGTCAATCACCCCCATGAGACTATAAATCCCTTTAGAAGAAAGACCATATAATAATAAAGATAACAGTAGTAATAATAATGTGATTACTACCCATTAGGCACTATTCTAAGATGAATCTGCAATAACTCATTAAACCCCAACACAACCACTTGCAGTACTTTATCATCTCTAATTTATAGATGAAGAAAGTGAGCAAAGAAAGACAATACTTGCCTAAGGCTACATTACTAATAAATGGCAATCTGACCCCAAAACCCATATTCTTTGGTCACTTATTATGCAGAAAGTATGCCCTAAGCTTAACAATTATTTTATTTATTTATTTATTTTTTATCTTTTCACCAGGTCAAACAAAATGTCTATTTAGGCACCTGGTGTGCACAAAAGCTATCTTCATGGTTTCAACAGACATTCTCATTCTGAGCAGGTCGTTTTAAAAGTGCCTATTTAACAAAGAACCTTTCCACGTGGGTGGTCTAACTGCATCAAAGGCAGCCTGACTCCTTAGAAAACTATTTTCTCTTTTCTTTTCCTGTGAATGTTTATTCTATACAGGCAGCTGTGTTTCTGAGTTGGATAAAGTAAGACTCCTTTCCTCAGAAACTTCCCCAAAAGCATTTTGGAACTTCATGCAAAATATTAAAATTAATTAAAAAAATGAAAATACAAAATGAACATCCAGATAGATGAATGGTCTAATGGCTTTTATAAACATAAAGGCAGATGCCTCTCTATGTCACCAAAACTCAGCCTTTTGATTTTGCATATTCTGAATTTTATTCACCAAATCATCTAGAAAAGTCACCACTTCCTAGAAGTGAGAAACAGAAGAAGAAAACAAAAAGAATAAGAAAGAATGAAAAACAAAGTGTCATTCTCTAACAGGAATGCTATTTTACCATTTTTTAGCCCTTGCTTTTACCGGTTTCCACTGAACAGTTAGAAATTCATAATAATGAATAATTAAGTCATCTAACTCAATTCACCATAAGTTCGGAAAAAAGTTAATTCCTTAAAAATTCATCTGTTGCCGAAACTGGTTTGGCTCAGTGGATAGAGCGTCGGCCTGCGGACTGAAAGGTCCCAGGTTCGATTCCGGTCAAGGGCATGTACCTGGGTTGCGGGCATATCCCCAGTGGGAGATGTGCAGGAGGCAGCTGATTGATGTTTCTCTCTCATCGATGTTTCTAACTCTCTATCTCTCTCCCTTCCTCTCTGTAAAAAATCAATAAAATATATTAAAAAAAAAAAAAAAATTCATCTGTTAAAGTTTAAAAAATGAAATTCATGCTACCATGTGAATATATAAATGCATTGTTTGTCATATTCAAAAAAATGACGACAGATAAAGCAGAAAAACATTTTTCACTGAATCTTAATAGCCAAGCCCAGAAAAAAAAAGTGTTCAAAATGCCAAATGTGAGTGTTTTATAAGCCTAACTCCAAGAGCTACAGTACAGACTAAAGTTTGAAAAAAATTTATTGATACAATAAAACTCAACATTAAAAAATTTTAAATTTACAAATCTCTCAAACTGACATGTCCTCAGAATCAATTTAAATTCAAGTAGTTCACAGGATTTACAAGGTAATTTTTTCAGAAGACAGAAAAGTTTTACCATTATAACAAAAATGTTACCTGAGGGAGGGCACCATAATTCCATATATAACCCTTATGAGGAAAAATATTCGCCACATAACGTAGCTTGCCATCCTTTACGTCTTGTTTAATGGGATTCAATGGCTCCTGTGTGGCAATCTAAGCAGATCATGAACAAAAGGGGGTAGGAGGATGAGAAATGATTAGTCCTATCTTTAAATAGTATTTTTAAGATCTGCTATAAGACTAAATACTCATATTCCAATTTACTGATCAAAGATACTTTAAAATAAATTAAGCTAGCTCTTATTTCTAATTTAGAGTACTGTGTAAGAAAAACCATCTGGAAAGGAAATAGCAGATTATATACTTAGGCACTCTATTATTTAGGCACTCATTATATCTAACACAAATGATTGAAATAGTAAGAGGATAAAAATTAATCAACTTGCTTTTTGTTACTGATCTCAAGCTCATTACCATCAATCTTTTTTTTTTTTTTTTTCTTTTCTTTTTTTTAATTAAATCTTTATTGTTCAGATTATTACATTTGTTCCTCTTTTTTTTCCCCCCCATAACTCCCCTCCTCCCAGTTCCCGCCCCACCCTCCGCCCTCACTCCCCACCCACTGTCCTCATCCATAGGTGCACGATTTTTGTCCAGTCTCTTCCCGCATCTCCCACACCCCTTTCCCCCCCAGGAATAGTCAGTCCATTCCCTTTCTATGTCCCTGATTCTATTATAATCTACAGTTCATTCTGTTCATCAGATTATTTATTCACTTGATTCTTAGATTCACTTGTTGATAGATGCATATTTGTTGTTCATAATTTGTATCTTTACCTTTTTCTTCCTCTTCCCCTTCTTAAAGGATACCTTTCAGCATTTCATATAATCCTGGTTTGGTGGTGATGAACTCCTTTAGCTTTTCCTTATCTGTGAAGCTCTTGATCTGACCTTCTGTTCTGAATGATAGCTTTGCTGGATAAAGTAATCTTGGTTGTAGGTTCTTGGTATTCATCACTTTGAATATTTCTTGCCACTCCCTTCTGGCCTGCAAAGTTTCTGTTGAGAAATCAGCTGACAGTCGTATGGGTATTCCCTTGTAGGTAACTGAGTTTCTTTCTCTTGCTGTTTTTAAGATTCTCTCTTTATCTTTTGCTCTTGGCATTTTAATTATGATGTGTCTTAGTGTGGTCCTCTTTGGATTCCTTTTGTTTGGGGTTCTCCGCGCTTCTTGGACCTGTAAGTCCATTTCTTTCACCAGGTGGGGGAAGTTTTCTGTCATTATTTCTTCAAATAGGTTTTCAATATCTTGCTCTCTCTCATCTTCTGGCACCCCTATAATTCTGATGTTGGTACGCTTGAAGCTGTCCCAGAGGCTCCTTACACTATCCTCGCATTTTTGGATTCTTTTTTCATTTTGCTTTTCCGGTTGGGTGTTTTTTGCTTCCTCGCATTTCAAATCATTGACTTGATTCTTGCGCTCCTCTGGTCTGCTGTCGGGAGTCTGTATAATATTCGTTATTTCAGTCCGTGTATGCTTAATTTCTAGTTGGTTCCCCAATATAAGATCGAGGGTCTTATTAGTTTTCTTGTAGATCTCATTAAGTTTATCGGCGGCTTCTAAACAGTTCTTGAGAGACCTTAAAAGTGTGGTTCTGAACTCTATATCTTCCATTGACAATTTTGTCCTGTTTCTTTGTCTCCGCATTTTGTTATGCTTCCTTGGTGCACCCCCTAGTGGTCTTTGTTCTCAGTCTTATAGTTAAATCTTGATTGTTGTAGCTAATTCCAGGGAGGGTTTGACCTCCAGGCCAAGTGGCTATGAGAATCAGCTGTGTCAGCAGTGAGAGAACTTCTGTCCTCTAGGGAGGTGCTAATCTGGCGTTTGCCTGAGGCTATCCGGCAAATGCCTGTGTGCAGGGCTTGGGCGGGGCGGGTCGCACAGGATCAACAGGGTGGGCCAAAGAGAGCAGTTATGGCGGCTCTCAGTCCTGTCCCCAGGGGCTCTGCCTCTCTGAGTCCCAGCACCCGCTGCAAAGCTCAGAGAGAAAGCTGCACTCGCTCTGACCGAAGCCAGACAGTCCCGCTTCTCCCGTTTGAGTCTGGGACCCTAAAGACTCGCCCGGATCTGGAGCTCAGAGTCTGCGACTCCCTCCCGATTGAAAACGCCAACCGCGCCCTCCGCCGCCAGCCCGCTCTGCGCACTCCACACCTCAGAATTTGACTTCAGCACTGCGCCTCCTCTGAGTGTCCGTATGCGTTTCTCTTTCCTCCTAGTTGTAGGACTTCCACTCAGCCAGCGTTCCTGTGGTTCTGGGTGATGTCCCTTCCGTTTTTTGGTTTCACTTTTGAAGTAGTTGTTCAAAGCAGCAAACTCCGGCGTTAACCTATGCCGCCATCTTGGTTCTCTCTCAATCTTATAATAAAGTTAACTCACAGGTTTTCATGAAGTGATTTCATTTCCAAGTTACCTTTCTATCAACACATATCCAAATTGCCACGCAACACACACACACACACACACACACACACACACACACACACACTCACAAAAACCTATCTTATAAAGTAAACAATAATAACTGAAGCCATGTTTGAATAAATAAACACTGCTTAAATTAGGTAGAATCTCACAGAGTCTTGATCCTATATCCTCAAGTAGAGAGTAGCCAGAATGATGAAACAGTATAGTTGAAACAAGACCAACCTTTTTCTATTAAAATACTAGAGGCCTGGTGCATGAAAATTCATGCACTCAGGGTGGTGGGAGGGGCGGGGTCCCTCAGCCCGGCCTGCACCCTCTCACAGTCCAGGAGCCCTCAGGGGATGTCTGACTGACAGCTTAGGCCTGCACCCCACAGGGAGCAGACCTAAGCTGGCAGTCAGACATCCTTAGCACTGCTGTGGAGGCCAGAGAGGCTCCCACCACCACTGCTGCTCTTGCTAGCCATAAGCCTGGCTTCTAGCTGAGTGGCACTCCCCCTGTGGGAGCACACTGACCACCAGGGGGCAGCTCTTGCGTTGAGTGTCTTCCCCCTGGTGGTCAGTGCACGTCATAGCAACTGGTTGTTCCACCATTTGGTTGACTTGCATATTAGCCTTATATTATATAGGATTAGCTAAGCCCTGACCAGCATGGTTCAGTGATTAGAGTGTCAGCCCTTGCACCTCAGTCAAGGGCACATACCTGTGTTCCAGGTTTGATACCCAGCCCCGGTCAGGGTTTGTGCATGAGGCAACCCATCGATGTGTCTCTCTCACATTGATGTTTTGCTCTCTCTCCCTCCCTCCTTCCCTTCCATTCTCTAAAAACCAATGGAAAAAATATCCTCAGGTGAGGATTGACAACAAAATATTAGCAAAAAAAAAAAAAATACTACCAGGACCTAGTAAAATTACTGACAATTCTCCAAATAAAAATTCTGAAAATTATACATGTGCATAACAATCCTTAATTTAAATACTTGAAATCATACCTGCCATCAAATCCAAAGTCGCAGAAGAAGGCTTAAATAACTAACCATTTGAAAGTAATAGACTATATCCATACCTCCATTTTAGCATTTGTCCACCGAGGTACTTCAACAACCATATTAAACAAATTCTGCAGTTAAAAAAAAAAAAAGAAAATTTAGTTTTTTAACCTATCCTTTATTTTTTCACTTATCTCCTGTAGGAGAATGTTTTAGTTCCCCCCCACCCCCTACCCCCCCCCACACACACACAAATGTTTAGAGTCTGCATCATGTCTGCCTACGTCTTAAATTTCCTCTAAACAATTAGAGAAGTTGTCTAAAACACAGCAGAATTTAAGCCATCATGTCACTTGACTACTATTACACAATTTAGGAGTTGCTACATTTCTGCCGGGAGCCGGTCCATCCTTCCTGTTTCAAGGGACCTGGCATATATGGCATACTGTTCTTAATATGTTTGCTCACCTTCTTGGCACTATGTGTTTTAACCAAGGTCACCTCTTTGAGAAAGGTTGTTTCCCCAGGTAGGGATTTTCCCCTGAAGTTAGGGAGGAAATAAAACCCCTTAACTAAGTGCCAGGCGGGTAATTAATCACTTTAACTAAGAACAATCATGCTTAAGCTACATAATCTTTACTCCCTGGAATGGAGATAAGAAACGCCCTAACCTTTGGAATAGAGATTGATAGGATTGGAATCAACTGGTATAAATACAGATGTAACAAGACAACAGGGACAGAAACTAGACACAGAACCTACACAGAACCTAGAGACAGAAGAACTTCGCTGGAGAGAACATGGCAAAAGATCCTGGACAGAAACTGGAGACAGAACCTAGAGACAGAACCTAGCGAGAGAACCTGGCTGAAGAACCTAGAGACAGAATCTGGCTACAGAACCTGGATAGAACATGGCAAGAGAACCTGACTAGAACCTGGTGACTGAACCTGGCTGGAGAACCTGGACAGAACCTGGCTGGAGAACCTAGCGAGGAAACATGGCTACAGAACCTGGCTGGAGAACCTGGAGAACCTGGCTGGAGAACCTAGCAAGAGAACATGGACACAGAACCTGGCTGGAGATCCTAACCAGAACTTCGCTGGAGATCCTGACCAGAACTTGGCTAGAGATCCTGGCTAGGCAGCTGATCAACTGAACGCTGTTTCCATGCCATTCCTTCTTCGCCGACTCCGTCCACACCTTTGGGGTCCCCTGGACCTGCTGGGGCTGGACCCTAGCACATTTCTGAAGATACCTTAGCAGTATAGTGACAGAACCATAATGAAGTCAGGAAACTTATTTTAATTTTTATTTTCAAACTAAAATAGAGACGAGGTCCACCATGTAAGCTGAATGTCTCACTTTTCCAATCTGTAAAGTACGTGTGATAATCATTGTCCTACTCACTACACAAGGTTGGTATGAAGATCAATCATATAATTTAAATGAAAATACACAGAAAATTATAAAGTAAAATATTTTGAAAATTATAAAACAATATTTAAACTCAAATTATGATCATTGTGTAAAATTAAGGACATCGGCAGGTAGTTATAAAGCTTACAAAGAGAAACACTTTTCTGTCTCATGATCTTTGGTTTCCTAAACTTACAAAAGGACCATTATTTCTTACCATTTTTGAACTTTGCAGAGTGCTTAAAACAAAGGAGACCCTGGGTCAATGGTGAGTAAAAACTATTTCCTACAGTAACTAGGAACATAAGGGTATAATTGTCCACAGTTTTAGAGTTACAAAGAGGAAGTCTTAAGGTTCATGCCATTTTGATATCAATACTAATAACTTATCCCAGCAAAGCAATGGTTTAAATCAGTGCTACCCCAAGTGTGGTCATGGACCAGGACTAATCTGCAAGCTGATTGTTATTAATTCATTTAGAATCATTTATAGCAATTTTTATGTCTACTGAACCTAAAAAATATCAATTTGAAACCTGAATTATACTTTCCTAATAATTCA
>NW_023416313.1:87627930-87817930 GCF_014108235.1 Myotis myotis | reverse complement strand
ATTGTTGACTGACACCACTCTGGGAGTAGGTTTCCCTTAAATGCTAAAGAATGACCCTTGTGTGGCCTTCTCCCTCTGATGATAGAAATCATTATATTTGGGGGTAGCAATTTTTGTGTGTGTGTCCTTAGTTAACCGGTGAAGTTACTGATGGATGGGAGTGAGGAGCTACGGGTATGCCTTGGAGATAGTGAGGGTTTGGTTCCAGGCCACCATAATAGAGCATAGCAATAAAGTGAGTTTAATCTTATTGCTGGTGAAGGGTCTTGCCTTTAATTTGTAAAAATGCAACATCTATGAAGTGCAATGAACAAGGCGCAGCTATAGTCTCATCATGTATTAAATGGGCTGTGGGCTGGGCCTGGGAGCCTAAACCATGTGGAACATTTCTGTTGAAAATGTGTTGTGAGGAGACACAAGCTCACCTTCCAAAGGAACTCAATTTGCTGCAAATGAGAGTTTCAGTAACCTACTCAAGGTCTTTTGTCAGAGGTGAACATGCTTTTGCTCTCATATGTTTATCATTTGTCATGCTAGGGAGGAAGTCCAAATTATATCTGGCATTTGCTAAGCTGTTGAATTATTGCTATTATAATTGGGTTTCCCATGTCTTTCCCATGGAATTACAGAGATCAACACTATGGCGTCCGCTGGATCAAAGCCGAAGTGAGGACGGAGAAGCCAGGCTCCTGGAGACAGCTCATCCACACGGCGAGCTTTAATCTTTTCGTTTGTCCCAACTTTGGAGTTTGGCTTGAGGTGACACTGGGCAACAATGGGACCAGAGCAGAGCCCTGGGAGAGGAAGTGTGAAAGCTGAATCTTCCAGTATTTAGGAACTCCAGGATCTCCAAGTGAATCTCATTCAACTTGTCCACTCTACAGATGAGAAACTGAGGCCCAGGGAGTTGGTGTAACCACACAGCCTGAGTGTGGCCACCTGGGGTCGGCCGCCTGCCGAGCCGGTGATAGGTGAAATAAGGTCATGAAATACCAGGTTAATCATGAAATGGATACCTTTGTGAGAAGAACTATTAAGCTTTAGTATGAGATATGTGTTCTGAATCTCTGAGAGGAGTTACGGTCGACAGCCTCTTTTTCCCACAGAGCACTCTGTAGAAGTAACGCTGCATGGAATTCCCTTTGGGGAATGCTGTCCTATGTGCCTAGTTCTTATGGTCTCCTGACTGGACCAGTGCCCTGGAGAACAAATTTGCTTAGATCCTCATGTAAGGTGCACTGGGGTAAGGTTGTCAGATAAATACAGGATGTCCAGTTAAATTCAATTTTCAGGAAAACAAATAAGTTATTTTAGTATAATATGTCGCATGCATTATTTGGGATAAAAACAATTATTTTTAGTTTATCTGAAATTCAACTTTAACTAGACATCCTATATTTTTATTTATTTATTTAAACATTTAAAAAATATATATTTTTTATTGATTTTTACAGAGAGGAAGGGAGAGGGATAGAGAGTTAGAAACATCGATGAGAGAGAAACATCGATCAGCTGCCAACTGCACACCCCTTACTGGGGATCGAGCCCACAACCAAGGTAAAAGCCCTTGGCCAGAATCGAACCCGGAACTCTTCAGTCTCCAGGCTAATGCTCTGTCCACTGAGCCAAACTGGTCAGATGGCACCCATCTGGGAGAGCCTTCACAGCACTGCTCTGGGTATTAGCTCAGGAGGAGAGGCAAGCCAGAGCGTCAGCCGTAGTCAGGCAGGCAGGTCCTGCTTCACGAAGGCGGCAAGCACAGCTGCAGGCAGCAGCCTTCGGGGGCTCTGTGCTGAGGAGGGAGCCCAGGTGTTCCTAAATCACTTAGACCAGAGGTTCTCAAACAGGAGTGGCTATTAACTACCCCATTTTGGAAATTTGTGATAGAGTTTTGGTTGTGACCATTGAAATCCTGCTGGCACTTGGTGGACAGAAATGTCTGATGTCCCTAATGTATGGGGCAGTCCACAATTCACTCTACATGCCTGTTCAGTGTTCCATCTGATATGCATATAAGTAAGTATAGTCTCACCGTTTTTGTTGTTGTTAATCCTCACCCGAAGATATTTTTCCATTGATTTTTGGAGAGAGTGAAGGGAGCAAAGGAGGGGAAGAGAGAGAGAAACATCAATGTGAAAGAGACACATCAATTGGTTGCCTCCCCGTCATGCCCTGACTGTGGCTAAGGATCAAACTTGCAATCCAGGTAAATGCCTTTGACCAGGAATCGAACCCAGGTTCCTTCAATGTGAGGGCCAACACTCTAACCACTAAGCAACACCAGCCATGCCTAGTCTCGCCTTTATTAAATCCAAGCTTATTTATTTTTAGAGGCCCGGTGCAAGAAATTCATGCACTCAGGGCGGGTGGGGGAAGGGGGTTCCTCAGCCTGGCTTGTGCCCTCTCGCAGTCCGTGAGCCCTCTGGGGAGTAGGACATCCTTAGCACTGCCGCAGAGGTGGGAAAGGCTCCTGCCACTACAGCTGCACTCACCAGCCATGAGCCCAGCTTCTGGCTGAGCAGCACTCCCACTGTAGGAGTGCACTGACCACCAGAGGGTAACTCCTGCATTAAGCATATGCCCCCTGGTGGTCAGTGCACATCCTGGTGACTGGTCATTCCACCATTTGCTCAATTTGCTTATTAGCCTTTTATTATATAGGATATGTTGGTGCAAGCAACTAACAAGCTTCATTTCTTTTAGAGTGGTCCTGCTTCAGCATTTATGTGTTGAAATATGGTATTTTATTATGAGTCACTTTACTTTTATTTATCCTTTTTACTCTAGTTAAGTATAGTCAACAGGACTTAGTAAATATTTTTTTAAATGACTGTGTGTGGGGGTGAAGGGATAGAAAGGAAGACAGATATCTTAGTTGGCTCCTGGTTTTAGGCCTCATCAAGAAGCAAGGCTGACCAAGAGATAGAATGGTAGGGAAGGAGATTGGGTTCCAGTCCTCTTCTGGCCATGCCTTGGTATCAAGAGTATGTGCATAACTTGAGCTGTGAGCCCCAGATCCCAATCCAGGAAACCAGAATGCTGGGATTCCCTCTGCACACAGTGCCTCCATCTTTGTTTTTACACAGGCCTGGGAGGTACCAGAAGCAAGTAGATTGCCCCTCCTGCGTTCCTCACTACTTTTACCTCCTCTGATTCCCACTTCCTCTTAGCTCCTAGTTGCTGGGCATTCTTTTCCTTCTACATGCAATGCCTTCTTCTTCTACTCATCAGAGTATACGCCTGCTCCTCATTAGATTTCAGCAAAAGGGTCTCCCTACCACCCCCAGCAAATCCGACAAGTGTTCTCTATAATTGCTGCACTTTGACTCACCTCCGTCTGGCCATGTTCTAAGTCCTCCAGGGCATCGCTGGCTGCTTTTCCATTTTCCTTGTATTTCCTACCCTGTCCTTGGCCTGGAGACACCATGAACAAAGGAAGCTACCTCTAGCGGCCAGAACCCATCTTGCCTGCCCAATTTCACCATTGCTTGCATTTCAGTGGCAGGAGAGTTTAGAGAAAGCATACACCAGCATGGGTGTGAGGCAACTTATATTATTCACTAGAGGCCTGTTGCATGAAGAGATTCATGCAATAGGCCTTCCCTTCCCCTGCCTGCCAGCACCAGTTTTCCTCTGACACCTGGGACCCAGGCCTTCACTCCAGCCCGGAGCCTTCCGTCTTCACTGCTCCTGCCTGGAGCCTTCCATCTTCGCTCCGCCACTTCGTGCCTATGTATGCAAATTAACCGCCATCTTTGTGGGGTTAATTTGCCTACTCTCCTGATTGGCTGGTGAGCATAGCAGAGGGACAGTCAATTTACATGTTTGTCTATTATTAGGTAAGATTATAGTAGCTACGCCAGGTGTCAGGTCTTTCCTGTGTGCCAGGCACTTGGATAAGTTACACTATCACATTTATCTTCACTACAACCCCGTGAAGCCCACATAATTATTAAACACGCGTGGCAGACTCAGCATGGTTACAATGAACATCTTAGATCACACAGCCGGGAAGGAGAAAGCCAAGTGCCCAGCTCCTGACTCTACTGCACACGCCCACTGCTTTCCCTCACGCTGCTCTGCACGCTGCAGCGGGGCGATCTATTGGTGCAAAATGTGCAGCTGCTCCTCCTCCAAGCATGACAAGACATTTCAACACACAGAAGACTATTCCTGGGGAAGCAAAGTTCCTATATGGCCAGTCAGTACTTTTCCTTGAGGAAAGTCGATAAGGCAACAACAACAAAAAAAGATAAACATAACCTGCTAACTTTAAACTCCAGCTTTATTTGGTATGAATACTTGTAATACGAGACATGTTTAAGGTCGTTTTAAATTTAAAAGTCCCAAGGAGGAGGTGGGGGGAGAGGGCAATGGGGAGAGGAAGGGACCTATATAATACTTTCAACAATAAAGATTTATTTTAAAAAATCCATGTAAATAAAAAAAAAATCCAAAGTCTCAATATAAAACTTATTCCAAGGAATTACATATTGTGGTGGTGGGATTTTTTGTTTGTTTGTTGTTTTATCTTTGTCTTTTTTAGGTTAAACAATTAGACTACTTTTATTTTTGTATTTATTTTTGCTTTATTGTATTTTTATTATGTGTTGGTTTGGGGTATACAGCTTAGTGGTTAGACTGTCATATATTTTACATAGTGTTCCCCTCTAGAATTCCAGGATCCCATTTGGCCACTATTCATAGTTACCACAATGTTATTGACTATATTTCCTATGCTTTACTAACTTCCCCAAAGATCAGCAAGAATTGCAACAACTTCCGCAGCAGCCAGCTCATGGCTGTGTAACACTCCCTGCCCTCCTTGTGGCCCTGGTTTTAGAGTGAGCCTCTGAAAGGAAGGTCCTGTTTCCTTCCTCTCTGGCCCTTCAAAGTGTCCCCTGCCAGCCTCAGCACTTGTTCTGTCTTGGCTAGTTAATTCCCACCGAATGGGTGAAAAAAGACCTCAAGCAAGGAGACATTCTGAGGTTTACAGTGCTTTCAAGGGTGAGCTAACAATAAGGTGGAAAGCTCTCCTCTGGTCGGTTAACAATAAAAAGTATAAAAACAGCTATCTTTATTTTTATGTGTGATCTGTGCTAAGTCCTATATGTCTTATAACCATTTTCATCTTCACACCTCAGACCCCACCTGTAAAGCAGGCATGGATCAATCCCATTTAACAGATAAGGAAGCTGAGGCTGAAGGAGGCAGAACAATCTGTCCAACATCACATATCCCGTAAGTGGCAACGTGTTTAAGTCCAGACGAAAGCCCCCACCTTGGGAAGTGGTCTCGTTAGGGAGAGCCCTGGCTCACGGGGAAGTTCAGAACATCTGCAGCCTATGCTGTACAGTTATGTCACTGTTCCCTTTTAAAGTTCCTTTGTTTGTGCTAACCCTTAGACCAGGACCATGCACTGTCTCTTTAAAATTATCATCCACTGCATATCCCAGGGTGCAGCCACATACCTGGGACTTAATCATTGTTGATTGACGCTTTTTATGTTGTGAACAGTGATGCTCTTCATTCGTTCAGTAAACCCTCATTGAAACCCACTTCTGTGCTGACAGTGTGCTAGTTTCTCTGAGGACTAGTGAAGTGAAAATGCTACTCATCCTGCCTTCAAAGAAGTCTAGAGAGGGGAAAGAGTCATAGATTTAGGGACGAGGAATCCCTCTCACATTTTGCCTGTTCTCCTTCCTTGTTCCACCTCACAAACGGAGGACATGCTAATCTGATTGGCCTGGTTCTGGAACATTGTTTTGGGGCCACACTTACTATTGGGCAGGTGATGGTTAATTTTATGTGTCAACTTGACTGGGCCACAGAGGGCCCAGATAATTGGTCCAACACTATCCTGGGTGTGTCTGTGAGGGTGTTTCTGGACGACGAATTAACGTTTGAATTGGTAGTCTGACTGAAGCAGATTGCCCTCCCCAGTGTGGGTAGGCCGGATCCAATCTGCTGAAGGCCTGATTAGAACAAAAAGGTTGACCATCCACCAAGTCAGAGAGAATTCTTCCTTCTTGATGACTTTCAAAAATGGGACATTGGCCTTTCCCTGCCTTTGAACTTGAACAGAGATATCAGCTCTTTTGGGGTCTCGAACTTGCTGGCCTTCTGACAAGAATTACCCCATCAGTTCTACAGTTCTATTGGGACTCCAGCTTGCCACCTCACCCTGCAGATCTTGGGACTTGCCAGCCTCTGTAATTGTGTGAGCCAGTTCCTTATAATACTATATACATAGCAGTATATATACATATATTCTGTTTCTCTGGAGAATCCTGGATAATACAGCAAGATTCCTGTGTTTTAAGAGGTTAGCTCTTTTAGTCCATTGGAAGTGGTACAGTTGGTAAGCTGAAATCAGGCCCCTTTAGTTACCTGGACATTTTTTGTTGTGGTGGTTGCTCTTACCTCTTTATATGCTAAGCCAACTGATCTTTTGTTTTAGCTCCCATACCATATGATAAACTAGAAAATGGATCCCAAGATTTAGACTCTGCCACAAGCCGGAGTCTAAGCTATGGGTTTTAATTCAGGTTTACAACAGCTCTGAGCTGGGGGATAGTGATCACTGGCCCAGCCACAAATTGGTACTTGTTTTGTACTTGCTCTTTTCCCTGGTGTGTACATTTCATTTGGGCGCTTGGTAGAGAGGAGCTGTGATTGGCAGGGATTTTTAGGTCTCTGCTTTAATAATACTACCCCCGCCACCCTAAAAACAAAACACACACACAAAAAAACTACCAAAACTTGACATAACCCACTATAATCCACTAGCTACATCACAGAGGCAGAACAAAGTGTGATCATTGAAGCAAAGCCATCGACCATGGGGCCCCAGAAAAGCATACTTTTGACTTGATGTTGAAATGGGAATTTTTAGGGGTGAAAAAGGCAGGTTTAGGGAATTTTTGCAATTAAGGGGTCCATGGAAGAAACACAGAGCTACAAAGGTTATATTTCCATAAGACAAGGGAATTGGAAGAGGCAGCAGTTACATTTCCATAAGACAAGGGAATTGGAAGAGGCAGCAGTTACATTTCCATAAGACAAGGAAGCAGGAAGCCAGCAGAAGTTACAGTTCCATAAGACAAGGAAGCTGGGAGAGGCAGCAGTTACATCTCCATAAGATAAGGGAACTGGGACAGTCCTTACAGACAGTCCTTGGGTTACATCAGACTCAACGTATGTCATTTTGTGGTTACCTCGCCATGTCCCATTTATTTATTAAAAAAAAAAAAGAAGTTTCATCATTTCGATGTATGTACATATGTGCTTTATGTTTTCTATTATTTATTTACCACAAGTAAAGGTCAGGAATTGTTATCTTTAATTTTTTTACTGTTTTTACAAAATAAAGAAGAAGAGCCTCATATGTCCCATGTGAGGTTTGACCTTTGAGCTCAGGAGTTGCTACAGTGACCAAATCAAAAGGGAATTAGTGGCCAATCAGAGGGGCTATCAAGGCACAAAGATCTGCAGCCTTTATAAACCTGGGGAAGAGGAACTCGGGGGGACTCGTTCCTGCTCCCCAGGCAGGAATCTGGGCTTGTTCTTCAATAAATTCCCACCTTTGCTGTGCCATCTTCCGTCCGTGGTTTCATTTCACTCCAACAAACAAAGAATCCGGGAAGCCATCCTGCCCAGGGGAACACCGCCTGTTCCAGTCCAAAAAACCCCGTATCAATGGCATTGTGGAATGTATGTGTTTTTAGGTCTCTTTTCCAGCACTGGTACAAGAAACGGCCTTGGAATATAAAACACATTGAGGGCTAGGCAATGCCTGTGATAGGGCAGGGCTAGACTGTGACATCGCCCTTTGAAAAGGGTATCAGCAACTCTGGCTGTATCTGCAGTAGGAAAACAATGCTTCTTATTACCTATGTAGAAATAGACACCCACCCACACTCCTTTACTAATGCCTTTTATTAGTCATAATCCTTAAAGCCGACTAAGTTCAAATAACTTCCCAGGTACCTATTAGAGAATGTGATAAACTACCTATAAAGTTTTGTACACCATAACAAGTTTAGACATAGCCTTTCCAAAAAAAAAAAAAAAATCAGGGTCACAACCAGAAACACTACATTTATACTCTAAACTCCAGGACTCCATCACTCTACTTATTCTTATGAATATATTTGCATGCGATGTGATTCTATCCATTTAAAATGGGCATCACTCTCTCCTTATGGTGGGTTTTAAGTATGTAATCACTTTACTTCTCCGCTCTGCAAGGAAACATGGCAGTGGACCTCACACAGATGCTCCTGAGCAGAATCATCTTGAGCAGGTGGGAGATAAGCAAGAGCTGCTTTTCTTCTACCAGCCACTGATTTTCTGAAAGGCAAACCACACAGCCACTTTGAAGTCCAGGAGAGAGCTGCAAGGGAGCAGGGAGATAAAACAGAAGGGAAGAGTGGATTTGAAATAAAGTTCATCTCTGTCCTCTAGGTGTAGATGGCTATTGGCAAAGCTCAAACTGCCAGATTCTATCAGAAGAAAATTTAGATGATTGTGAAAAGAGGGTGTTCTTTTTTTTCTGTTCTCATTTTTTAAAATTAATCTTTATTGTTGAAAGTTACATGTGTCCCCTTTCTTCCCCCATTGCTCTCTCTCTCCCTCCAAGCCTTCACCACCCACTGTGTGCGTCCTTGGGTTATGCATATACGAATATGAGTTCATTGGTTGATCTCTTCCCTGCTCCACCCTCCCCTGCCTTCCCTCTGGTATTTGACTGCGTTAGGGGAAGGGTGGTAAGTAAAACAACGAGAAATCTCAAAAGATCTTGAATAAAATGTTCACGTTAGCAGAAATGGTTGCTTTTAATTACAGCGTGTAGTGTACAATGTTAACACTGCTCATGAAGTCTTCCCTTCTGTGTATGTTGCACAATAGGATCACATATATGGATTGTAAAAGTAATTATTTTGTGTTGATTTCTTCTTAAAAAACAACATGATAGATAAAAATTTTGGCTTGATAGTTTTTCAGAATAGTTATGACTTCTATAAAATTGTAAACATATTACATTTGAGTATTACCTTTCCTTTTTAAAAAATGCTTTCCCTTGGGCTTCAATATAAGCCTAAGAGAGAGGCTAGAATAGATAAACGCTCTTATCTCCACTTTACACATGAGGGAGTGGAACCTTCGAGAGCCCACTTGAATTGCACAGGGATGCTCGGAGAGTAACAGTGGAGAGGCCAGAAGAATCTAGGTTCTCTGATTCCTGGCCTCTTCTTCTGCAGACTCCCTCTCATTCATGGTTTAGTCAGAGAGAGAAAAGCTCTCTTCTCCTCTTTCTTTTCTTTTTTAAAAATATATTTTTATTGATTTCAGAGAGGAAGGGAGGGGGACAGAGAGACAGAAACATCAATGATGAGAGAGAATCATTGATCAGCTGAGTCCTCACGCCCCACACTGCAGACCCAGCCTGAATCGAACCTGGGACTGTTCAATCCGCAGGCCGATGGGTTCTCTCTCCTCTTTCTGACACATGTATTGTTTTTTTCAAGGTGGTCTTTTGACAATTTACTCTTTTTTTGTGTGATTATTTTTATTGCAAGTGACAATAAATGGGACCGAAACCCTCCCGCCAGGTACAGAAGAAAGTCAAGGCTGGAATTCCACTCTTTTTGTCTATATTTCTCTTGTCTGAGAATAGGTGGGGTGAGGCGGGGCTGATGAAAGAAGAGAAGCACAGAATAGCGGGAAGGGTGGGGTCAGGAGACCTGGATTTTGGTCCTAGGTCTGCCCTACTCACTGCTGGCTCGGTGCAGTCCTCTATCCTCTCTGAATCAACAGTGGCCCCCTGGGAAGGAGGAGGCGGGCCCACATGACTCTGGAGCCCTGTCCCCTGCCGGGAGCCGCTTCAGAGGATGGCACATGTCCAGCTATCTTCTCTCTCTCTTGGGAGCCCTGTGTCCCAAGAGTCCACTGGAGACCCATCCCTATTCTCCACGCATGGGTACCTCAACCAGGCTGCAGCCTCTTGTGCCAGCCGCTGCCAGCCGCCTCCACCTGCAACGTTTCCTGTAGGGTCAGCTGGGTCCAGAATCACGGGCCTGGGTTGCTCGAGCTGTGTCATCAGATATTGACAAATGACAGGATTTTCAAAGTTGTAATACTTAGTCCAGTAGACGCAAAGCTGCCGGTAGTGCACGACTAATTCCAAGACCGTCCGAAACCCCTCAGCGGTGCTGAAGTAGGTCTCCTTGCACCCACGCTCCCAGGCGTGGACGGTCAGCAGCTCCAGGGCGTACTGCGGCGGCAGCGGCTTCCCCAGGCGCTGCTTGCACAGCTGGTACCAGTGCTTGACCAGGCGGATGAGGCTCTTGAGCTTGGTCGGCCGCTGCCGCAGGAAGGCTCGCTGCAGCTCCGTGAAGCAGGGGGAGAACTCGCCCTCCTTCCCCAGGCGTGTGCACTCGTGGATGAGCCGGACGTAGATGTGGGGGTCAGGTCTGTAGCCCGCGTGGATGTGCGGCACAGTACCCCACTGACCCAGGACGTCAAAGGCGGGCAGTACATCAAACTCCACCTTCTCGTCCAGCCCAGGGGACCGGAACACGAAGCTGAGCGCGCGGGGCTTCTCCCGTTGAGGCTTGTGGATCTCAAACTCCACTCCTGTCTCTCTCTGAAAGGCTTCCAGCTGTCGTATGATTTCCCAGATGAACTCCCCTCGGCGATCCAACTGCTCCTGAAAACTTCTGAGCTCGCTGAGGAAGACCACGAGGTCAGCGTCAGAGCGGCCTCTGAGGGTCGTGCCTTTGCCCGAGGAGCCGCCCTTCACCACTTTGGACACCCGGACACAGTGGGAGGCACCTTGGAAACACCTCTCCTTGAGGAAACTGCAGATGGCATTGACGGCTTTTTTGACCGTCCTGCGGAAAGGCGTGTCTGGCAGGAGGTGGTCTTCGATGAACTTGTCCAGATTTCTGGCCGGGGTTAGGCTGAGCTCCATCGTGACGCTCCGGCAGGAACAGGAGAGCTGCTGGCCGCAGAGCTGGCTGCAGGAAGTGTGAGCCTCTCTTATCTTCTGCTGCCCGAGTCTGCACTGGGTTAGGTTTCGTTTCCTGGGAAGGGAGGAGCTGTGTCTTTGGTTTTGCTTCTTGGCAGGTCAACCAATCCTGGGATCCCGGAACAGCGTCTGCTCTCTCAACCTGCTCCTCATCTTGCTGCCTTTATTATCAGCCCTTTCTTCAGACTGTACTCGGAAACTGTTGCTCTTTAACCCCCATTATTGCCAAGAGCAATCATAATTCAAATATGAGTTTTGGTTTCCTTCTTCCTGGTTTTTGTTGTTGCTGCTGACACAGTTGTCTCCTATAATCTTCATAGTCTCCTATGATTTTTTTAAAAAGGTTTAGTTACAGTTGACATTCAATATTATTTTATACTAGAGGCCCAGTGCATCACATTTGTGCACTGGGGGAGGGGGAGGGAGTCCCTCAGCCTGGGCTGTGCCTTCACAGTCAGAGACCCCTTGGGGGATGTCTGCTTGCCCAGAGCCTGGCTTCTGGCTGAGCACCGCTCCCCCTATGGGAGCGCACTGACCACCAGGGGGCAGCTCCTGCGTCTGCCCCCTGGTGGTCAGTGCGCATCATAGCAACTGGTCATTCCATGGTTTGGTCGATTTGCATATTAGCCTTTTATTATATAGGACTAGAGGCCCGGTGCACAAAAATTTGTGCACTCGGGGGGGAAGGGGGAGGTCCCTCAGCCTGGCCTGTGCCCTCTTGCAGTCTGGGACCCCTCGGGAGATAACGACCTGCTGGCTTAGGCCTGCTCCCGGGTGGCAGAGGGCAGGCCTAATCCCTAGGTGCAGCCCCTGGTCGGGCTCAGAGCAGGGTCGATTGGGGAGTTGGGGCGCTGCTCCCTGTCATGCACAGAGCAGGGCGGATCGGGAGGTTGCGATGCCACCCTCAGTCACGCTCAGGGTAGGGCCCATCAGGGGGTTGGGGAGCTCCCCCTGTCACATACAGAGCAGGGCGGATCAGGGGGTTAGGGCGCCGCCACTCTCACACTCAGGGTGGGACCGATGGGGAGGTTATGGCTCTACCCCGTCACACACAGAGCAGGGCCCGTGGGGTGGGGGGGTTGGGGCGCCGCACCCTGTCACACACAGAGCCGCAGGGCGATCAGGAGGTTGGGGAGCTCCCCCCTATCAGGCACAGAGCAGGGCCGATCAGGGGGTTGGGGCGCCTTCCCCTGTCAGGAATAGAGCAGGGCCGATAGGGAGGTTGTGGCCCCGCCCCCTGTCATACACAGAGCCACAGGGCGATCAGGGGTTTGGGCGTTGCCCCCTGTCATGCTGATCCCGGTGCCGGGAGACCTTGCGGCTCCGCTGATCCCGGTGCTGGGAGGCATATTACCCTTTTACTATATAGAATAGAGGCCTGGTGCATGGGTGGGGGCTGGCTGGTTTGCCCTGAAGGGTGTCCCGGATCAGGGTGGGGGTCCCCACTGGGGTGCCTGGCCAGCCTGGGTGAGGGGATAATGGCTGTTTGCAGCTGGTCACACACCCTTCAGGGTGGGGGTCCCCACTGGGGTGCCTGGCCAGTCTGGATGAGGGGCTGAGGGCTGTTTTCAGGCTGGGACTGAAGCTCCCAACTGCTCCTTTTTTTCTTTTTTTTTTCTTTTTTATTCTGAGCCAGCTTTAGCTCTGAGGCTCCAGCTCTTAGGCCTCCGCTCCTGAAAGTAGGTATCTGGTTTGTTTAGGTTCTACAATCGAAACTCTGTATCAACTCCAGCTCTGAGATCCTGGCTCGCTGAAAGCTGGTTTCTGGGGTTTTGTTTAGCTTCTATTTTTGTAACTATTTTTCAAACTGCCAGCTCAGAGGCCTGCAGCGGCAGGTGGGGAACGTTGGAGTCCTCCATCACTGAAGCAAGCAAGCCTCATGTTAGTTTCAAGCTGCCTGGCTGCCTGCCGCCATCTTGGCTGGCAGTTAATTTGCATATGTCACTGATTAGCCAATGGGAAGGGTAGCGGTCGTATGCCAATTACCATGTTTCTCTTTTATTAGATAGGATTAGTTTCAGGTATACAGCACAGTTAGGCAACTATACAATTTATGAAGTGAGCCCCTGAATATTTCAAGGACCCACCAGGCATCCTACATAGTTACTACAATATTATTGCTACTGAATTCAAAGGATTTGCCACTTGAGTTTTCTATTAAAAAATGAGACCTGGTCGTTGCAAGGTAGTTTTATTTACTTGCAGCAAATAAAGGAGACGAGATTCCTATCCACAGCTCTGCCTCCTTGAAGGGAGGCTTGGCTATTGCTTATGTACAGGTCGATTTCTTTTCTGCAGTTGGCCGCATTCCTCCAGTGGAGCTCCTGTTAGCTCAGCCTGTTACTGCTGCATCTGCAAACTGCTGTGCTGTATTTTAACATTTAGCAAGAAATAATATTTGGAACTACCCAAGTTTTCGACCTTCGTCCTATCTAACAACAATTGACTATATTCCCTATGCTGTGCTTTATATCCCCATTATCTTGTAACTCCCAATTAAACTCCTTACTCCCTTCACCTTTTCACCCAGGCCTCCAACCCCTCTTCCAACTGGCAACCATCAGTTTGTTCTTTGCATCTCTGAGGCTGTTTATATTCTGTTTGTTCATTGATTTTGTTCTTTGGATTCCACATAGTATAAGTGGAATCATATGGTATTTTTCTTTCTCTGAGTTACTTCACTTAGCATAATACCTTCTAGGTCTTTCCATGTTGTTGCAAATGGTAATATTTCATTTTTTTTATGGCCAAGTAATATTCCATTGTATATAGGTACTACAACTTCTTTATCCACTCATCTATTGATGGGCATTTGGGTTGCTTCCATGTCTTAGATATTTTAAGTAACTCTGCCAGGAGCATAGGGATGCATATATCTTTTTGATTTAGTGTTTTGGTTTTTTTGGGGACATATACCCAGAAGTGGAATTGCTGGGTCATAAGGTAGTTCTATTTGTAATTGTTTGAGGATCCTCCATACTGTTTATAGACCGCTACTTATTTGTTGTTGAGGTATTGATGAAAGCCATTCTGACAGGTGTGAGGTGATAATCTCATTGTGATCTTAATTTTCATTTCTCAGATGATTACTGACATTGAGCATCTTTCCATATGTCTATTGGCCATCTGTATGTCCACTTTGAAGAAGTGTCTATTCAGGTCCTCTGCCCATTTTTTGGATTGTTCATTTTTTTTGGTATTGAGTTGTATGAATTTTTTTTTATAAATTTTGGATGTTAACCCCTTATTGGATGTATCATTGGCAATTATCTTCTTCCATTCAGTAGGTTGTCTTTTTATTTTGTTGATGGTTTCCTTTACAGTTAATGGTTTCCAAAAACTTTTTAGTTTGATTTGCTTATATTGTCTTTTGCTTCCTTTGCCCAGGATATATCAGAAAAAATATTGGTATGATAAATGTCCAAGATTTTACTACCTATGTTTTCATCTAGGATTTTTATGGCTTTAAGTCTAACATTTAAGTATTTATTCATTGGAATTTATTCTTGGGTATGGTGTAAGAAGGTGGTTTAGTTTCATTTTTTTGCATGTATCTGCCCAATTTTCCCAACATCATTCATTGAATACACTGTGTTTACCCATTGTATGTTCTTGCCTCCTTTGTTAAATATTGACCATAAAGATATGGGTTATTTCTGGGCTATTTTGCTCCACTTATCTATATTTCTGATTTTATGCCAGTGCCATGCTGTTTTGATTGTAGTACAGTTTGATGTCAGGTAGTGTGATTCCTCCAACTTTGTTCTTTTTAATGATTGCTGTGACTATTTGGGGTCTTTGGTGATTCTATATAAATTTTTGGATTATTTGTTCTAACCCTGTGAATAAGACCATTGGTATTTTGATAGGAATTTTATGGAAACGATAGGTTGCTTTGGGTAGTCTTTTTACGATGCTAATTCTTTCTATCCATAAGTATGGATATGCTTTCATTTATTTGTATCTTCTTCAATTTATTCAATGTCTTATAATTTTCCTAGAATAGAAAATTCTTGGTTAAATTTGTTCCAAGGTATTTTTTTAATGCAATTGTAAATAGGATTATTTTCTTAATTTCTCTTTTCGATAATGCATTATCTCTATTATAAAAACCCTTTGACCATGACGCCACGTTGCAACGACCAAAGACTGGTCACCAGGAGGCTGTGTGTGCAGCAAGGCGTGTGTGAGTGGGCAGGGCTGTGTGCATGGCGAGGTGCACATGGGTGGGCGGGGACTTGACTCTGGGTCTTGGGGCGCAGCGGGAGTGAGTCTGGCCCTGGGCGTCCCGCCCAGTGCATCAGGAGTCAGTCTGGTCCTGCCTCCTGCCTGGCCCAGCGGGAGTCAGTCTGGGTCCCACCTCCTGCCCAGTGCGGTGGGTCTGGGTCTCGGCGCTGGGCCTCTAGTTGTATAAAAATGGAACTTGCCCTAGCCAGTTTGGCTCAGTGGATAGAGCATTGGCCTGAGGACTGAAGAGTTGTGGGTTCAATTCCAGTCAAGGCCACGTGCCTGGATTGCGAGCTCGATCCCCAGTAGGGGGCGTGCAGGAGGCAGCCGATCAATGATTCTCTCTCATCATTGATGTTTCTATCTCTCTTTCCCTTTCCCTTCCTCTCTGAGATCAATAAAAATATATTTTAAAAAATGGAACTTATTTCCGAATATTTATTTTGTATCCTGCTACTTTATTGGACAGTTTACACTATGATAAATTGGGATCTTGAAACATATTTTCTTATTCTCAAGGTGTCTGGAGCTAAAATTCTGTAATGGGAGATTGGGACACCCTGCTCTGAAGGCAGCCACAGTGGAGGCTGAGCTTCCTAAATGGAAGCAGGATTTACCATGATGCTGGTGGGCTGAAGGGTATTTAGTGTTAGGAAATGAAAGATCCTTGAGAAAGTTCGACCCTTCTCAAACATGAACACTAAACAATTACCAGCCAACCTGAAACCTCAGCCCACAGTTCTTCCTCATTCCAACCTTCCAAGACCTGGGCAAACAAAAATACACATGCCATTCGAGGGAAAGGCGTCGTGGAGGAGTTAAGGTTTCACCTGCGCTGGAGATAGCTGGATCATTCCTATGCTCTCAGGGAGGAACGAAAACATGGCCTGGGGCCAAGACGTGTCAGGAAAAAGGTCTACATTCGAAATTACAGCCTTTGGAGTTGTCAGTGGGACCCTTTTACAATTTACTGTTTTCATTTGGTTATTTTTATACAACTAATTTGCACCAGATATTTAATTTAGCATTTTGATCATGTCCTAAAAGGTATCCTTTTGTTCTAGCTGATAAGTAATAAAGTACACACCCAGTAATACACTCATATAACATTTCAATCAAGCTTTACAATAAATGTCTAGCAGCTTTTTAGAACGCTCAGTGAATATCCCAAGCAGGACAAGCTAATTAAAAGGGTTAAATAATTACAATAAATAATTTCCTCATTAATTCCTTCTTCTCAATTTAATATAATTAATTTGGCTGACATATGAACTTTAACATGAATTCTGATATTACTGCACTTAATCAAAAGGGCAGTTTTAAATTCATTTCAGAATGTCATATAATTACTTACAGGCGCCTGACATAGTGAGTGAGGTACTATCATATTATGGGGTAATGTCTGTATAAGTAGGCAACATCTTGCTTTATATAAGTTATGTAAGTCACCACTGAAATTATAAATAGTTGATACATTGCTGCATGGAATTCATGTTAAAAATGACATTTCCAGAATCTATATTGAAATGAGTTAAGATGCAAATTATTTATTAAAATTATGTCCTAATTATTTTATTCACTTACACATACACAGTTTAAAAAATATGTGATTTGAAGTGAACATATTTTGGAACATGTGCTTAAATGCCCAAACAGCACTTTTCATGTCCAATAGGTTTTATAAAATACTAGTTAACCAGCAGCCAGATAAATATATAGAGACATATTTATTTCTGAAATCTGAAGTAGTCCTTCTCTATTACCTGGGATGCTGTTAGACTTGATCTGGTTAGGATTCATATTAGCTAATTTAATGTAAAAAAGGGAGGGGCATTTAAAAAATTACCTTGTTATCAGGAAAACACTCATCTTGTGACTTTTAGTTTCCAAAGGGTGGCATAAATCAAAATGACTACTTGACATTAAAAATAAGGCATGTTGATATTTAAAAAAATCTTGTTACAAACAAAAACATAGATACTATACACCACAATTTGGTGGGACTATATAGCCATTGAGTTGTAGTGGCTCAAAGTAGGGTTAAAAGCTTTCTAACACTGATCAGTCTCTGTCAGACTAATTTGGGAAAGTAAACAACTGAAACGAATCTCCTAGCTCTGAATCAATATTTTGTGATAACTTATTTATTTTTTGCCATACGCAGGTAATTGGATAAATCCCTGGAAAGAATTCTGCCTGTTTACACCAGTTGCTCGGGGAAGGTCTTCATCCCAAGGCAAATCTCAGCAAGCCTCTGCAGAGCTGTCATGCTAGGGCAGGAGGGGGACAGACATGGAATGTTTTATCCTGTCATCTTGTGTTGCCATATGTAATTAAGAATAATGTATGAGTGCAGAGATTACTTTTACTCCTCACTACCCATTAAAAACACACACCACGATTCTCAACCAGCTGGTATGACTCAGTGGTTGAGCGTCGACCTATGAACCAGGAGGTTACAGTTTGATTCCCAGTCAGGGCACATGCCCAGGGTGTAGGCTCAATCCCCAGTATGGGACGTGCAGGAGGCAGCTGATAAATGATTCTCTCTCATCATTAATGTTCCTATCTCTCCCTCTCCTTTCCTCTCCAGAATCAATAAAAATATATTTCAACAAACAAACAAACAAATGACAACTCTCCTTCTTGGTTGCACACCACTATGCCAATTACCCTGTGTCATTTGGCCTCAATCCAGTAGTTGTATCCTCACATGCCTTTTTGACCCCTAATGACTCACCCTATATAGAGTCCATGAGGATGAATGAAGGCTACATGGGATGATCAATGATTTTAAAGGTGATTTTATAAAAGATACGCCATCTGAAAAAAATTATCAGGATAGTTTATCTCAAAGAATAAAAATAAAATTTTAAGTTAGTAAATGACCTAAATGACCTCCATTTCTTCTATGATTAATAGAATAGAAACTAGCTATCCCCTCCCACTCTCTGCTGGTCCCCTTCTGCTTTCCACACACGACTGGGACACTGATACCAGGGCTTTCCCAATTCTTTGAGCCTAATCCCTGGCTAAGATATAGAAGACAAAGGTTAAAGGTCAAATTTGGCCTTTCATCTCTCTCTTTTTAAAAAATCATTATTTTATGGGTGGATAAGATAGGGCTAGTGAGAGTGTCATCCGCTTGGAGCTGATATTAAGTGGCACTTCTACATCATAGAGTCAACAATGAGTGCCGGGAGCCGGTCCATCCTTGCTGTTTCAAAGGACCCGGCATATATGGCATACCGTTCTTAATATGTTTGCTCACCTTCTTGGCACTATGTGTTTTAACCAAGGTCTCTGAGAAAGGTTGTTTCCCCAGGTAGGGATTTTCCCCTGAAGTTAGGGAGGGAATAAAACCTCTTAACTAGTGCCAGGTGGGTAATTAATCACTTTAACTATGAACAATCATGCTTAAGCTACATAATCTTTACTCCCTGGAATGGAGATAAGAAACTCCCTAACCTTTGTAATAGAGATTGATAGGATTGAATCAACTGGTATAAATACAGATGTAACAAAACAGCAAGAGACAGAACTTAGAACACAGAACTTAGATTGAGAGAACATGGCAAAAGATCCTGGACTGAACCTGACTACAGAAATTGGAAAGAGAACCTGACTAGAACCTGGTGACTGAACCTGGCTGGAGAACCTGGACAGAACCTGGCTGGAGAACCTAGCGAGGGAACATGGCTACAGAACCTGGATGGAGAACCTGGAGAACCTAGCAAGAGAACATGGACACAGAACCTGGCTGGAGATCCTAAGCAGAACCTCTCTGGAGATCCAGACCAGAACTTGGCTGGAGATCCTGGCTAGAGATCCTGGCTAGGCTGCTGATCAACTGAACGCTGTCTCCGTGTCCTTCCTTCTTCGCCGACTCTGTCTACGCCTTTAGGAACCCCTGGACCTGCTGGGGTTGGACTCCGGCATCTGGTATAATAGAGAAATAAATAAATGGGTACAGTCAGCTCTCCCAGCCACTAAGAGCCAGTTCCAGCCCAACATATGCCTTAAAATACTAAATTATTCTACCCTAAAAGACTGAAAAGTATGCTAATATAGTTGCTTGTCTCATGAAGTGTAAACTTGGATCTTGGCAAATTCAGGATTCTATAGTTAGATTGTGATATTTATAGCTTAAGGCTTAATGTCTCCTCTTAGATTGGCATTCTGTAATATCCTTTCTCATCCCTTTCACAGGACTCATTTTTAGTTTACATTATCTGCAGAATTTCAAAAACACTGGCCACACCCCCTTCTGTTCTAATGCTCACTGTGACCAATAAACAGTGTGTAGATGAGTACCGAGGCACTGAATTGCTATCCTTTTCAGATATTATTTATTAATCCCCTGGGCAGTGGAGGTTAAAACACTGTCCTGTGTTGGCTTAAGACTAATCTGGGAGCTATAACAAATGTACTTAAAGCATTAGATCAGATTCTAAATATTGCTTCCTGCCACACTAAAAGATTCAATTTTTGAAAATATTACTGTCCATGTATATATCTGTAACTTTTTAAAAAAAGTTTAGAACAGTACATGTTCTAAGAATAGAACAGTACATGTTCTATTCTTAAAAACTGTAATAATGGGATTTCAAGTTAAAGCATTACCACCAAATAATCCATATTTTAATTTTCTCATTAACCCTAGAAACGTATTTTTGTTTCCCATTATTAATAAGAAAATTACTCAGAAAATATATAAATGCATGTAACTTTTAAAAAGGGTAGCTAACGTTTTAAGTAGCTTATTTACAATGTGTACTATCTATAATAATAAAAGCATAATATGCTAATTAGAGCAGACATCCTTCTGGATGAACTTCCGGATGAAGCTGGGGCTGTGAGGGGAGCCCAGGTCCCAGGTGCCTGGTGGCAGCTGGAGGGAAGCCCAGGTCCTGGGTCCCAGAGGGAAGCCAGTGCCGGCAGCTGGGAGAAGGAAGGCCTGCTCTTGCATAAATTTCGTGCATCGGGCCTCTAGTTTCTAATAGTAAATGAGATAAAGCTGGATTGCAAAACCTAAAGGTTGTGTGAGAACAACTGCATATGCTAAATTTCTAGTGTCTGACAGTTAAAATCTGTAACATTTCCCTGTTATTCTTCCATATAAAATCTAAGTTGGCAGTTGTGAAGGGTCTTTGTTTGAATACACAACCAAAAATATATCACAAATATACTCATTTGCTTCCACTCTTTGGCTTACTGAATGTTTATCCATATAAACATGCATTATTTGGTTAGCAGCAGGCATCTATAAAGCCAGTGTGTATACCAACAAGAGGACTATGACTCTGACAGAAGGAAACACCATCCACCCTACAGCTGCCATCTCCCCTTAGAGTGGATTTGGCCGAGGGAGACCACTGCATAAGATCCATTAGAGAGGATGCACCATATTGTGTTTTTGTAACTATTGGGAGGAGAAAAACAGAGGAGTCAAACAAAGATCTGGCACCATCTACGCTTTCCAAATGTTTGATATAACTCATTATGGTTTTATTTATTTATTTATTTATTTATTTATTTATTTATTTATTTATTTTTAAATATATTTTTATTGATTTCAGAGAGGAAGGGAGAGGAAGGGAGAGATAGAAACATCAATGATGAGAGCGAATCATTGATTGGCTGCCTCCTGCATGTTGGACTGAACCTGTAACCCAGGCATGTGCCTTTGACCGGAATTGAACCTGGGACCCTTTGGTCTGCAGGCTGATGCTCTATCCACTGAGCCAAACTGGCTAGGGCTCATTGTGGTCATTTTTAAATAGTCAGATGAACACATGCTCTAAAGCCTGTTCTAATTTGGGGACTTACCTCAGCTTTTCCATTGAATACCTACGTCTGTCTACATCAGATTTGAATTCCTTCACTCAGAATAGCAGGCCAGGACAACCTCCCCTTGTTGCTTCCTGATTTGATGGGAAGTTATTCCTAGACATTTCATGGAACAGAGTTCTTTGAGACTGTCACATTGTGGTCTTAATACCAACTCAAGGCTCATGGCTGTCTCTTCCAGCCCCATGTGAATGTTAACATCTCAGTTCTTAGGGTCTTATATTAATACTAGAGGCCCGGTGCACAAGAATTTGTGCACTCGGGAGGAGGGGTCCCTCAGCCCGGCCTGTGCCCTCCCGCAGTCTGGGACCCCTCGGGGGTTGTCCGCCTGCTGGCTTAGGTCCGCTCCCTGGAGAATCGGGCCTAGGCTGGCAGTCAGACATCCCTCTGGCAGCCCAGGAGCCCTCGGGGGATGTCCACTTGCCAGCAGGGAACAGGCCTAAGCTGCAGTGGGACATCCTTAGTGCTGCTGAGGAGGTGGGAGAGGCTCCCGCCATCACTGCTGTGCTGGCAGCCGGCAGCCTGGCTTGTGGCTGAGCAGAGATCCCCCTATGGGAGCTCACTGACCACCAGGGGGCAGCTCCTGCATTGAGTGTCTGACCCCTGGTGGTCAGTGTGTGTCATAGTGACCAGGCATTCCCAGTCATTCTGCTGTTAGGGTCAATTTGCATGTTATCCTTTTATTATATGCCTGGTGCATGAGTGGGGGCTGGCTGGTTTGCCCTGAAGGGTGTCCCGGATCAGGGTGGGGGGTCCCACTGGGGTGCCTGGCTAGCCTGGGTGAGGGGTTGAGGTCCGTTTTCAGACTGGCTACACCTCCTTTAGGGTGGGGGTCCCTGCTGGAGTGCTTGGCCAGCCTGGGTGAGGGGCTGAGGGCCGTTTTCAGGCTGGCCACACCCCCTTCAGGGTGGGGGGGTCCTGCTGGGGTGCCTGGCCAGTCTGGGTGAGGGGCTGATGGCTGTTGCAGGCTGCCAAGCCTCCCAGCAGGGACCCTCACTCTATGAGGGTGTGGCCAGTCTGGGTGAGGGGCTGATGGTTGTTTGCAGGCTGGCCACAGCCCCTTCAGGGTGGGGGTCCCTGCTGGGGTGCCTGGCTAGCCTGGATGAAGGGCTGATGAATGTTTGCAGGCTGGTCATAGCCCCTTCAGGGTGGCAGTCCCCTGGGGTGCCTTGGCCAGCCTGGGTGAGGGGCAGATGGCTGTTTGCAGGCTGGCCACGGCCCCCAGCTACCCAAGCTCCCAGTGGAGGCTGGCTGGAAGCAGATATCTGGGATTTATTTATCTTCTATAATTGAAACTTTTTCGCCTTTAGCGGAGGCCACAGCCGGCCAGGGCAGGCGGAAAGCTTGGCTTCCTCCATTGCCAGGGCAACCAAGCCTCCTGCTTGCTCCAGCTCCATGGCTGCCAGCTGCCATCTTGGCTGGGTTAATCTGCATATAGTCGCTCTGATTGGCTGGTGGGTGTGGCTTTGGAGTTAGCGAAGGTACAGTCAATTTCATGTTTCTCTTTTATTAGTTTAGACTAGAAGCCCGGTGCATGAAATTCCTACACTGAGTGGGGGGGGGGGGGTGAGGGGGATTCCCTCAGCCTGGCCTGCACCCTCTCCCAGTCCGGGACCCTTCGCTACTTACCGCTTAGTGCTGCTGTGGAGGCGGGAGAGGCTCCCACCACTGCTGCTGCACTCGCCAGCCATGAGCTGGGCTTCTGGTTGAGTGGTGCTTCCCCTGTGGGAGCGCATTGACCACCAGCAGGCAGCTTCTGCGCTAAGCATCTGCCTCCTGGTGGTCAGTGCACATCACAGTAACAGGTCATTCCAGTTGTTCCACCATAAAGGTCGTTTAGGCTTTTATTATATAGATCTGATATCCTATGGGCCTGATAGTGTGTCAGTTCCTCTTTTTATCTTACATTAAGGAATTTCTGATTTTTTTCAACTTTGGTAAAGTATTAAAGATTTTTAATATTCTTTTTTAATCTAGCATTTCTGTGTTTTGGAAAAGGGATGCCACTAGCTTAGCCTACCCTGTTGCTGGAAGTTATGTGTTCCAACGTCTAGGATTATAACATTTTAGAGCTGGGTGGTACATTAGAGATCCTTTCTTCACTCAGTGAATTGAGTTTTAATTTATTTTTCTTCATCAGGTACCAGGTAAGTTTGACACTTGAAAAAAATTACCTGGGTTGTTTTAATATTTTTCTATCCATAAGAGATCCTAAAATCCCTAAGTTGGAGATTCCATTCAATTCAATTTTATATTTATCAAGCATCTCCAGTGCAATGGGTTGGTGAAAAGAACAAGAGTTGTACATTGTGGTCTCTGACATTAAAGGAGCTCATATTTTAATATCAGGCCCAAATGTGAACAGATAATTGCAAAATGATTCAATAAGTCTATTATTACAAGGATAAATGAGATACTTTGACAGATTGGAGGCTCTTAGTGGGAAAGTCAGAGCCTAGAGGAGATGTTACTGATGTAGAATTATGAAGAGAGAGAGACAGTGTGTGTGTGTGTCTATGGGGTTAGTAGAGGTCTTAAGGGCATTCCAGGAAGAAGGAAGAGACTGCTGATGCCAGAAAACAACAACAACAAAAAACAGTGCTGACAGTGATAATGTAGAAGTCAATAATATAATTACAAATACTTCTATCAATTGTGGTTTCTACAGTTTATTTCAACAAATAGTTGTTGAGGCCATTATTGTTGAAACCATCTGTTATTGAATACCATGCTCTGTATGTTCACCTGGCAGTGATTTTATGCTATTTCTTTTTTTACTGCTGAGAACATTAAACGTTATTTATAACTTGAATGTTTAGTAACCTTCCATTTTTTTCAGCATGTATCAAGTTTTAAGAAAGTATAAATGCAAAATTCTGATGAGGGTTAGCTACTATTATCTTCTCACACAACTCTCCTCCAGCACTAGGTCTTTATCCTCTCTCACTACCTACCACCTATTTAATCCAAATTCCCACCCATCCATCCTTCCCTGCTTTCCAGTAAGGATAAGTTAGGACTCAGGCCCTCTTTCCAAATGGTCACCAGTGCTGCATTATGACCATGAAGTCACAGAAGTCATCCAAGACTGAAGGAAAGGATAGGAGGATTTAATACTTCTCTAACCAGGGAAGATGACAGTCCAAAAATGATGTTAGAGAAATTGTGGCAAAATTTTGTTTTCTTGTTTATTCTTACATTTTTTTTTGTATATAATGTAGGGTATCTCAGAATAATATAATTATTAGTTATGTCAGTGTCTTGCACATAGTATGTATCCAAACATATTTGGTGAATTACTATAATTTAATTGAGAAAAACAAACAAAATGTACTGGCCCATGGGACAACTTGATACCCACATGCAAGAATAAAGTTAGTTAGAGGTCAATCACACTCTATATACAATTAAATCAAAGACCTTGGAAAGGATTAAGGGGGAACGACTGCTAACAGGTACAGGGTTTCTTTATTGGGGTGATGAAAATGTTCTGAAATTTGATGATTACAACAATTTTGTGAACATAAGAAAAAACGCTGAATTGTACATTTTAAAAAGTGAATTTTATGGTACGTAAATTATCTCAATAAAAAAAATAGATACAAAAACTCAACACAAACAGCAACAATAAAACCATAGCCCAGAAAGTTGAATTGAGGCTCTTATTAAAATGTTCTTCCTAGGTAGTCCTAACATTACAGAGGAACATAAGTTAAAGATGAAAGAACATGTTTTAGTTAAAATAAAATTGAAGATAGTCAAAGATATACTCTATTTCAATAATGCTAAGATGCATATTTTTCACATTTTTGAAATGGGGATGCATCTTATAATTGACTAGAGGCCCAGTGCACAAAATTCATGCATGGCTAGGGTCCCTAGCAGCTGCTGGCTGGGGCCTCCCTTCACCTGGCTGCCTGCTGCCACTGCCAGCCAAGGCCTCCCTTCCAGCAGTTGGTCAGCCAGCCCCAACCTCTGGTTGAACTCCCAGTCTAGGGGACAATTTGCATATTAGGTTTTTATTATATAGGATGCTGTGTCACAGTTTATTTGGCTGCATTTTTCTTCCTTCATGGTACACAAAATTGTGGTATGTTTATGATTCAGGGAAGCATAGTACTTAATTTTTAGAATAATGTGGCAGAGGCTGCTAGATGTTCTTCAATATGTGATCTCCTTTTATCAGATTTTTTTTTTCTTTTAAGCTGGGTAAATGGCCACTCAGCCAAAGGCTATACTCCTAGTTTTCCTTATAGCTAGGTGTGGCCATATATCTAAGTTCTGGCCAATGGTATGTAAGTGGAAGTAATATGTGCAACTTCTGGTTTTTGTCCTTAGAAAAGAAGCATATTCTCTCTTCTCTTTCATCTTTTCTTCCTTCCTTCTTTCTCCCCTCCAAACTTCGTTCCTTCCTTTCTTCCTTCTGAATTGCAGATGTGATGGTGAGAGCTGAGCAGCCATATTGATCCATGAGATGGAAACAGTGTGTTGTGGGTGGTAAAACAATAAGACACCAGAGTTCTTAGTTATTATGAAAAAACATACTGTCCCTAGACTGACAAAGTGAGATGGAAAGAAAGTTCTAGTTTGTTTAAGTCACTCTTATTTGGGGTTTCTCTGCTACAGAAGCTGAACAAATATTCTATCTAATTTGAATGGTTTCACATTTCTGTAAGACTATCATTACTTTTTTCAATGAGTAAATTCTTCTTCCTCTAAACACACACACAACTTGTCTGGGCCAAAAATGATTTAGAAATGTAGCATTTACTTATAAGGAATGCATTATGAATAGCCTTTCACTTTTCATTACCATGGAACGATGATTTTAGCTCACATTCAATCCATATTTCTAAATGCCTTTGTTAGGGCTGTCTGTTCAGTGCAATGGAAGACAGGTTTTTTAGTGCAAGTAAGATTTCTTGATAATGCTACGTCTGCCTTGTCAGCTGAATTCTGGCTTATTGTCGCAATGTGCTAAAAATACATGATCAGATTTCACTGTTAAGAAAATTCTTTCAACAACACATGTACAGTCAAGTTTGTTGCTGGGTAGTTGAACATTTGGGTCATGAAATTTAAAAAAAAGTCTCATGACAACACTGTATGGAAATGTAACCCTCTGAAGCCTCGTTCTGTCTTCGCGCGGTAAGGCCGTGAGGAGCTGCGCTGCTGGGAGCTGATGCCCCTCTGTCCTTTTGACAGTCATCCTCCTGGTTCTTCATATTTGCGGAGAGGGCACGGTGAGGAGGCCTGTTGGCTTGATCTTATTAATGCCACCATCTAGAATACAGATTCTTGGATATTTCATCTTCACAAGATGTGCTGCAAACTGGAAAAAAGAAGCCAGTTTTATAGAGAATATACAAAATTTGTATTTGCCCAATCCCATTTTTTTCTTAAGCTGTGAAAAACAAAACTAAAGATACTATTGCTGTCACTGTGGTAACATTAATTTGACTTTAAATAGAAATTAAATTACTCACATGTTGACACATACTTCTTTATGCTATGAAATAAATGTGTTTCTTTAGTTCTCTTTTAAACTTGTTTGGATAGGCAATAAATACACGTGTAAACAATTCAAACAATCTAAAAGGGTATATAGTGAGAGGTAAATTTCTCCTACCTCTGTTTTCAATCTCCCTCTCGAGAGGTGATTAATATTTCTATTTTTCATGTATGTTTCCAATGATAGTTAAAAAATCTCAAATCTATATTGAACATTTTTTAATCCTCACCCAAGGATATGTTTTTATTGATTTTTAGAAAGAGAGCAAGGGGGGGTGGTGGTGGTGGAGAAGAGAGAGAGAGAGAGAGAGAGAGAGAGAGAGAGAGAGAGAGAGAGAGAGAGAGAGAGAAAAGCATTGATTGCTTGCCTCTCATACACAACCCAACCAGGTATCAAACCCACAACCTAGATATGTGTCTTGACTGGGAATAGAACCTGCAACTTTTTGGTATATGGGACGATGTTTTAACTAACTGAGCCACTTGGTCAGGGCTATAGTAAATAATTTTTTATATTATTGTCAACTTGTTAGTTATGGAAATCCCACAATGTCCCAGAGAGGACCTATAAACTGGTTGTAATATGTTTTTGGAGCAACGGCAATAAACAGTTTGAGACCATAAGTTTGAATGAACTTGAAGGACTGATCCAAGAAGTCTTCTAGATGGCTAGCAAAAAACGGACTTCCACATGTCTCCTTGATCTGTCCTGTGTCCACCTACCCAGGATCATGATTATTTTTCTCTATTCCTTATATGTTTGGTTGTGCAGGTCACCCTCTGTTGGGAACATGCTCCATTTCCTACCAGCTCCTGCCCCCCCGCCCCCACTTTATTTCCTTCTCAAAAGCTCCCCCACCCTCACCTGTCTAACTTCTTCCCTTTAAAAAAAATTTTTTTTCTTTATTGATTAAGGTATTACATGTGTCCTTATCCCCTCATTCCCCCCCCCCCCATGCCCTCACTCCCCTGGTGTCCGTGTCCATTGGTTATGCTTATACAGGTCTTTCCCCTGAAGCCACTGGAGTTTGCTAACACTGGGAGCTTAGAAACTATTTAGATAGTGGGAAATTGCAAGCTTGTGACAGATCAACATAAAGGTAGAATCAGGAAGAACATGCATTGAAATAGACTGGAAATACAGGGAGAGTGAAATTCTTAAACTGATCTCTAGTTTTTGGTGTTTGAAAAGTCCTGTTTCACTGGGATCAAGGGTAAAAGGGGGAGAAGACACTTTAAAAGTAATTTTTCAAGTGACGTTCTAAAATATAGCTGATTGTGTCATGTTTCTTCTTAAAAACTTTTAATAGCTCCCCACTGTGAAACGTAAACTCCTCAGCACAACATTCAAGGCCATGGATCACCTGACTCTCCACCCACCTGGAAACAGCCTTACCTGCAGTCTGTGCTCTTTCCTTTGCCTGGAATGCTCCCTCCTCACTTTGGCCCTTGTCCCAACACTTTTCCTCACTGAAATTCTACCCATAATTCAAAGGTTAGGTCTGTCATCACCTTCTCTATGTAGCTTTAGGAATCCCTCATTTAACTGGAAAATTTTCCCCTTCTCAATGATTTTCTAGAACTTTATAAATTTCTTATAGCACATGCCACATTCTGCTTTGAGTTCTAATCAGTTGTATACATGTCTTATCTTATTAATTAGATTAAAAGTTTACTGCGGGCAAAGGACTATGTCCTTTTCATTTCTGTTTCCTCATAACAGTTTCCACCATGTAGACAATCAGTGTTTGCTGCCTTGAATTAAATTAGTAGTTGATTTCAGTGTATTTTTCTTTTGTCTTCCTCTTTTTACCAATTTTTGCAAATGCTATTTGACAGCAAACTACTATTTTCATGTGTTTATACATGAACTTAGGCATTTATTAAACCATCAAATATTTATTGAGTGCTTACTATTTGAAAGGCTCTATGCTAGGGTTTGGGGGGTATAACAATGAATGCAACATAAGCCCCATCCTTCGTGAGCCTGGAGTTTAGTGGGAGAAGCAGATGAGTGAACAGGCAATTGCAATGCCATTTGATAAATGCTACATAGAACCACCATTATGGCTGTGCAGATTGTCTCTGCATGAGAGAACCTGGAAAAGGGGTAAGTGGAGCATGAAATGTAGCCCATCCTCTCTCCAAGCATGTGCTCTTACGGTGCTCTCGTTCTTAAAGGGAGGATGGGTTTTTTACTAACGTACAGAGAAACTCTACATGATAGTGGTCCCACTGACATTATACAAGTAAGTAAAAGGTTTTCTATGAGCACTTGGGAAGGGTACTTAGTTCCAGGCTTGAGGAACTAAGAAAGAGTTCCATGAAGAAATACTATATAAACAGCTTTTCAAGACAAACAGGAGTTACCCAGTTGAACAGAAGTGGGAAGAATGCTCCAAATAGAGAGAGCAGTACAAAACAAAACAAGAACTACATATACTGAACTGCAAGTGGTTAATTATGGCTGGAATCTAGAGGGTGAAGGAAGCAGAGAGGGATGGAAAACAAAGCCGAGTCCGGATCACAAAGAACCCAGAAACCATGATTAGGGTTTGAATTTTATTTTGGAGGCAATGGGAAGTCACAGAGGCATTTTGACAATGATTATATTTACTTTCAAAACGTTCACTCTGGTTGTAGAGTACAGCTGGAGGAGGGAAGGGGACTGCAGGCAGGGACAATGTAAAGCTGCAGCAAGTCAGGCAGGAGATACCAGTGACTTAGGGGATGAGAGAATTTCATACCTAATTAACAGGGTGATAAGACAAACAATAATTTTCATATAATTTGTTGCCATTAGTCAGGAGGGTGAGAGAATTCACTGTTTCACTCAAACAGCCTGGGTGGTAGGAGGAAAGTGGAGGAACTTTGTAGTTAGCACAGGGTTTGGATCAGGGCTCTGTCACTGGTTAGCTGTGGGTAAGTCACTTATTAGCTTTTTGGCCTTAGTTTCTCCACCTGTTAAATGTGCAATATTACTCCACTTCAGTGGTGCACTTAAAAGCATTTTGGGGTGGATTGAATTAGATATATGTCTAAATGCTTGACTCAGTGTAAATACTCACTATAAACTAGTTTCTTTCTTTCGTCTCTTTGTCCCCCAATTCATTCTTGAACAGGAAAGCCATTTACACCTTGCAAGTATATAGATTCAAACTTAAGAGGGAGATTTGTCTGCAATGGGGACAAATCAATGTTCATGTGAACTGTTTTTAATGGAACAGTAATTTATACGTGACTCTTACCATTTACTGGGTCACATATACTTTTGGTAATCAGATGAAAGCTATAGATGTATTATCACTTTCAATAAAAGACAAATATGTACAACACTTAAATATAATTTCAATTCAATCAAAGACCTTCTAAAACTCATGATAAACTCCAGGTTAAAAAAATTTTCCTCTATGCTAATTCATTTAATTTTAAAATTTATGTTAGTTGATTGTGACCTAGTGTCTAGGTATTGGAATCTTCATGTAGACTTACAGATTAGTGTTTATCAATAGGTTATGCTGTCAAACAGTTCTCCCAGGAAAGGCTGCCTGGAAATTTTTTAAAGTTCATATTTAAAAAAATAAGAGAAAATATTTTTAGATATGACAAAATTTGTTCTAATAAAAAAAAGTACACTGGCTCACAGTAGAGAATAAGCCTCTTCTGATAAAATTCCATCATCTAATACCATTGTGGGTCAGGACATTTTCCTTTGATCTGTACATTTTCCTTTGATCTGTGATATTTGAGGCTAGAATTTCAGCAACAATCATTCTTTAACTTCTGTTTACACTAGACAACAGAGAACAGTAAACCCATACTACATCCAAGCCACTAGTCATATTCCATACAGTATACTATGCTCTGAAAAGAATGTATTCAATAAAAACTCAGATTCAAAACAGTTACGGCAATGATGGATCATAGCCAAGTTCCCACCTCTGTAGGGTCAAGCGGGAGGGCAACTATGGTTAGTTTTTATTTAGCCACAAACATTCCTGCGGTAAGGAGTAATTAATTAAATGGTGGGCTGTGGAGGGCAGGGTGGTGTGTAGAATAACATATAATAAAACAACATAACTTTCATCTTCTGATGGGTCATGAATATAGGTGCCAGAGACCACAGGATTCAGATGATGACTTGGCAGTTTTTCCAGGGAATTGGAAATGAGCTCCCTCTGTCTTTTTAAAAACTGCTTTGTACACAAAATAAATCTAGTAAACGTGTTAACAAACAGACAACCAAAGTCAGGATTAGGTGTTTTAAAGTCCTCTTTACTACAACTCCTACCTTGCTTTTTATTCACATAACATCTGAACACTATGTGAATAGGGACCTACGGGGCAGCTTTTATTTTAATTCATGGGTCTTTTAAAAGTTATCCTCCCTCACTTAACAAATGTCGTTATATAGGATAATTTTTACTGTAAAGCCTCATGGGATATCTCGTGTGCTCAAATTGCATTAATAAGTAAATTGTTTCCTTATAATCTGACATAAATCCACAGACCAAAATATTTGCTGACAAGAAGACAAGGAAAAAGTCAGGAAGAAAGCCAAGTTTAACCATAGCCAGTGATTATAGGTCTAACAAGAGGGAGAAAGAATTCCTTGCATATTTGGAACTCATAAAGGAGATTCACTTCCCATTCTTTATCAAAATGCAGAAGGTACAATCATAAAGAGGCCTAATACATTTTCTGTCAGGTAAAAGATCTCACACAAAGTGGCTTAAAAATATCACATTAATCTGAAGAACTAGGTAGATACTATCTGGAGCCTGGGAAGTGTACTGTAGAGACAACACATACACTTGCTTGGTTTTCAGAGTCACTTGGTCCCCTGTGAGCACATACTGGAGTATGATCATCTCCGATGCTCGGGACCAAAGGCTGGAGGAAGAGCTTGAGCAAAGAGAGAAAGCAGACAGGGTTAGAGAGAGAAAAAAGGACCGGCAATGGTAAGGGCTATCAGTGATCATCACAAGATCATAAAACTTGGTTTAGCTTGGTTAAGGGATTCAGGAAGTAATGGGGTGGGACGGGAAGGTGGAAGCCTCATATTATTGCTGTACAAACAACTTCCAACCTAAAATCCAAAGACCAAATTACCTTGGCCCCTAGAGGAGTGTAAAGGAACACAATTGGAATATTATCTTATTTTTAAAAATAGCTTCAAAGGCAGGCTTTACTTATTATAAATCTGAATATTTTCAGTTGAAAACAATGCCATATTAAAATTTTTTAAAAAAAATATATTTTTATTGATTTTAGAGAGGAAGGGAGAGGGAGAGAGAGATAGAAACATCAATGATGAAAAAGAATCATTGATTAGCTGCCTCCTGCATGCCCCCTACTGGGGATTGAGCCTGCAACCTGAGCATGTGCCCTAGATAGGAATTGAACCCAGGCCCCTTCAGTCCTCAGGCCGAGGCTCTATCCACTGAGCCAAACTGACTAGGGCGCCATATTTTAAATTTAATCCTTACTTGCCATGTGTAGAAAGCACCAGCCACTCACACTGTTTAGTCACAGAATCTCCACAAAATCTTTCTCTTATCTAGGTTTTGGAATCAAATGTTAACCAGAAATATATGTTTTGTTCTTTTCTTTTTTTCGGGGGGGAGGGGAGGGGTTGCTTCCTTTTGTTTTGAAGGAAAGAATAATAACACACATGACGTTACTTGCCATTGGCTTTTATGTTCTCAGATGACTATTTCTTTCAATGACAAAAAAGTGTTGATATAATGCCACGAATATAACATTTTTAAAAAATATATTTTATTGATTTTTTTTTTTTTTTTTTTTTTTTTTTTTACAGAGAGGAAGGGAGAGGGATAGAGAGTCCGAAATATCGATGAGAGAGAAACATCGATCAGCTTCCCTCTGCACACCCCCCACTGGGGATGTGCCCGCAGCCAAGGCACATGCCCTTGACTGGAATCGAACCTGGGACTCTTCAGTCCACAAGCCGATGCTCTATCCACTGAGCCAAACCAGTTAGGGCACGAATATAACATTTTAAGGGTAAAATCAGCTGTGCCAAATACTTCCCAAAGGATTGACAAGACAAGCACAAGCAGGAAGAAATCTTAGTGGTCAGATAACCACAAAATATAATCTTATATAGAGAGCAATTATTTTTAAAGTCTTGTGAGTTTCTGTGACCAACACAGCAATATGATGTTTATGGTTTTTTCTTAAAGACTCATAAAGGTAGAGAAACACCAATTGGAGTTTCATTCTGTTCTGGTCCATGTTGTTGGTTATTTCAGTCTGAGACCTATCACTGGCTCCAGAGATGGATCCCAGGGGGGAGAAAACATAACCCAATACCACATTAAAATATGCCATCGTGCTAAGTTATTGTTCTTGCTAAACATTATAATTTACTTCTAGGAAGGAGGTGGGTTCATGATGGTGTTTTGTCAAGCCAAGAAAATATTGCCTTACTCACATTTAGATACTGGCTAGATTAATTCAGCACATTTCAGTTTTGTAAGAAGTATCTTTTATGGGGCTTTCTGTACATACCATACTGGCATGTTTTCCTTCTATATCCAGGGAATCTAATGCTAGTTTAACAATCAAAGATGCAGTTTCTCATTTGAGTTTTAAAAAATCAATGAGACAAGAATGAGTCCTTGCCATATTTTCCATTTAAAATGTGACACAAAGCTTGAATTGGCTTTACTCTTGTTTTGACACAGAGGTCTTCCTACTCCCATCAACCCTACCAACAGGTGCAGTCTATATTTGTTTGCCTTGTTAAGTTAAATTTGGCCAGGCAGCAGCAAGGATGGGCACAAAACCTGATCCCCGCTTGGAGCATTAGCACTTGGGCCTCCACTTCACCTGCATGGGACTATCTGACTTTTCTTGATGCTGACATAACATTATTCACAAAATATCTGAATATGCTTGATTATCTAATAACTCACTGTTTTATTTAACCCAGTGGTTCTCAACCTTCTGGCCCTTTAAATACAGTTCCTCATGTTGTGACTCAATCATAAAATTATTTTCGTTGCTACTTCATAACTATAATGTTGCTACTGTTATGAATTGTAATGTAAATATCTGATATGCAGGATGGTCTTAGGAGATCCCTGTGAAAGGGTCGTTCGACTGCCAAAGGGGTCATGACCCACAGGTTGAGAACCGCTGATTTAACCTGTTGGGTAATGTGAATTAAAGATTAACTGACAAGTGCTCCTTAATAGGATTTAATTATGGCATAGAGAAGAATCTACATGAGACCGTAGTTAAACTGAAATCTTGCAGTCCTCCTTTTTTGCCCTCTCCTGGGGAAAAACAATGTTTTCTCTCAATAAGAAATAGCAGATTCTAAAGGTTTTCTGTTATATTTAACAAGAGGCCTGGTGCATGAAATTCGTGCACTTGGGGTGGGGAGTCTCTCAGTCTGGTATGTACCCTTTCGCAGTCCAGGAGCCCTCAGGGGATGTCTGTCTGACGGCTTAGGTCTGTCGGATATCCTTAGTGCTGCTGCGGAGGTGGGAGGGGCTCCAGCCACTGCTGCTGCACTGGCCAGCCGTGAGCCTGGCTTCTGGCTGAGCAGCGCTCCCCCTGTGGGAGCGCACTGACCACCAGGGGGCAGCTCCTACATTGAGTGTCTTCCCCTTGGTGGCCAGTGTGCATCATAGCAACCATTAATTCTGCCACTGGGCTGAAACCGGCTTTCCAACATCCCCTGAGGTGTCCCAGGTTGCGAGGGTGCAGGCCAGGCAGAGGGACCCCACCGATGCAAAATCAGGGCCGGGCCGGGGAGGTTGGACAGCCAGGGTGGGACTGCGAGAGGGCTCCAGGGCATGTCCAGCCCTTCTCACTCAGTCCCGATTGTCAGGACCCCAACAGCAAGCTAACCTACCAGTTGAAGTATCTGCTCCCTGGTGGTCAGTGCACGTCATAGCAAGCAGTTGAGCGGCCTTAGCATATCATTAGCATATTATACTTTGATTGGTTGAATGGCCAACCAAATGACCGGACACTTAGCATATTAGGCTTTTATTATATACTAGAGGCCCAGTGCACAAAAATTTGTGCACTCGGTGGGGAGGGGGGTCCCTCAGCCCGGCCTGTGCCCTCTCTCAGTCTGGGACCCCTTGGGAGATAACGACCTGCTGGCTTAGGCCCGCTCCCGGGTGGCAGAGGGCAGGCCCAATCCCTAGGTGCAGCCCCTGGTCGGGCTCAGAGCAGGGCCGATTGGGGAGTTGGGGCGCCGCCCCCTGTCATGCACAGAGCAGGGCGATCGAGAGACTGTGATGCCACCCTCAGTCATGCTCAGGGTAGGGCCGACTGGGGGGTTGGGGCACCGCCCCCTGTCACACTCAAGGCAGGGTCGATGGGGAGGTTGTGGCGCCACCCCCTGTCACGCACAGAGCAGGGCCAATCAGGGGGTTGGGGCACTGCCCCCTGTCACTCACAGAGCAGGGCCCATCAGGGGGGTTGGGGCACCACCCCATGTCACACACAGAGCAGGGCCAATCAGGGGGTTGGGGCGCTGCCCCCTGTCACGCACAGAGCAGGGCCCATCAGGGGGTTGGGGCGCCGCCCTCTATCACCCACAGAGCAGGGCCGATCAGGGGGTTGGGGCGCTGCCACTCTCACACTCAGGGCAGGGCCGATGGGGAGGTTATGGCTCTACCCCATCACACACAGAGCAGGGCCCGTGGGGGGGGGGGGGTTGGGGCGCCGCACCCTGTCACACACAGAGCAGGGCCGATCAGGGGGTTGGGGCGCCTTCCCCTGTCAGGAACAGAGCAGGGCCGATAGGGAGGTTGTGGCCCCGCCCCCTGTCACACACAGAGCCGAAGGGCGATCAGGGGATTTGGGCGCTGCCCCCTGTCACGCTGATCCTGGTGCCGGGAGGCCTCGCAGCTCCGCTGATCCTGGTGCTGGGAGGCATATTACCCTTTTACTATATAGGATAGAGGCCTGGTGCACGGGTGGGTGCCGGTTGGTTTGCCCTGAAGGGTGTCCTGGATCAGGGTGGAGGTCCCCACTGGGGTGCCTGGCCAGCCCGGGTGAGGAGATGATGGCTGTTTGCAGCTGGTCACACATCCTTCAGGGTGGGGGTCCCCACTGGGGTGCCTGGGCAGCCTGGGTAGGGGATGATGGCTGTTTGCAGCTGGTCACACACCCTTCAGGGTGGGGGTCCCCACTGGGGTGCCTGGCCAGTCTGGGTGAGGGGCTGAGGGCTGTTTTCAGGCTGGGGGTGACTGAAGCTCCCAACTGCTCCTTTCTTTCTTTCTTTTTTTTTTTTTTTATTCTGGGCCAGCTTTAGCTTTGAGGCTTGGCTCCAGCTCTTAGGCCTCCGCTGCTGAAAGTAGGTTTCTGGCATTTGCTTACAATGTTGCGATCCTGCTGGCTGAAGCCCAGCGGACTAAAGCAGGTTTCTGGGGTTTTGTTTAGTTTCTATATTTGTTACATAGTTGCTTAGAGTTGCAGCTCAGAGGCCTGCAGTGGCAGGCGGGGAATGTTGGAGTCCTCTGTCACTGAAGCAAGCAAGCCTCATGTTAGTTTCAAGCTGCCTGGCTGCCAGCCGCCATCTTGGCTGGCAGTTAATTTGCATATTGCCCTGATTAGCCAATGGGAAGGGTAGCGGTTGTACGCCAGTTACCATGTTTCTCTTTTATTAGATAGGATGATGTGGAAGCTAGGCCAAATATAAAATATTTATGAAGTGGTAATTGTAAAGAAACCATGTAATAGCACTAAATGGCTAATCAATTGTAAGTACAGGAAATAGTTAATGAATACATAATTAAAATGGCATTATGTATCTTTTGATTATAATTATTAAGGTACATGAATAAGCAGTATTTCTCAGATTTGTTGTCTTCTATGCGATTTTAGAGAATATATCCAATACATCTGGTCATTGTAGAGTAATTCCTTCACATTTGTATTACAGAAGACATTGGTCTTAATTTGCATGTCAAATAGGTGATTATAATAGCATCATATTCTAGACAAGTGGTTTATTCATTCCTTCTTGAAGTTGTTCAATGATATTTTGCTACTTGTTTAATTCAACATTGAGAGCCTTTTCCTTTTATTGAGTTATGGTCTATTTTATTTACTATTTTCATTTGTTGGATTTTCAGTCTAGCTCTTTTATTAGGTCTTTACAGAAGATGTAAAACTAGAAAAATTACAAGGAGTGCCTACTGTGTGCAAACAAAACATTCCCAGTCCAAATATGACTCTGACATGAAATCATAAACATTTGCAAAGATAATTTGTAACTGGCACCTCTGCTTCTTGCATAGCATTCAACTGGGGCCTCCTTGGTCTTTTCAAAACCGGACTCTGCCAGCTGCCAGCTGCAGTGCACTGATTTTAATTTAGAAGAAAAGCTGCTACTTGTTTGGAAATCACTGTTTTTTTTTTTGTTTTTGCTTTTAAAAAAATGCCCCCAGAGAAAAAAGTTGAGACCTAATCAGAACAGCTCCAATAAAAGATTTTCTACTACATTTGACCAAGAATTATAACTCTGAGAATAACTGAACTTGGGTAGCCTGGACACATCGAACCCTAGAACTTTTTTTTTACATTAAGGTACAATATATATAACATAAAATTTGCCATTTTAACAATTTTTAGGTATACAAGTCAGTGGCATTAAACAACCATGACCACTAATTATTTTCAAAATTTATCCTTCCATTAAGAAACTCTGTGCCTGATACCATTGTAATTATCTGGTTATTATTTAACAGGATAGGAGTAAAGGAGGACTAGATAATATAGGCATGCCATGTATACAGCTTTGCTAATTTAACACTCTTCAAGTCTGTTCCTGCTGATTGACAGGGAAGGGACTGGACAAAGGCAGTTTGGACGTATGCCCAGTAAGGTCTGAGTGATGTGAGAAGGTGTCTACCTGTCTGTCAGTCACACCTTGAAGCTAGAATAGGCATGGCCACTGCAAGGGCGCAAAACCTGAATATGTAAACTTCTGAACAAAGGAAGTACCCTCTCTCTCATACACAGGGCTCTTGGCTCTTGCCTCTCCTGCTTGCCTGTGCCCTGTGACTCCTGCTGCAGAGGGCACGCTCCCTGCACTCGCCCATGTGGCTCATGGCAGGGGGACCCACACAATGGACTGATAGACTGAATTTGGACTGAGGCTGAATTAGACCCAACTGCAACATGAAAGAAAGCTCTGAACATGGGCTCTCCTTTTGGCTCTGCTGGACTCCCAGCTGTACCTTTTTCAGGACTGGGTTAAGGGACATAGGACTTTATAACTCAAGGAATAAAACCCCACACAAATAAAGCCTTTTATCACATCTCAGTCTTCCACGGGGGCTTCTGAAAATGCTTATTTCAGTGGTACCCCAAGAAACACACTTCCACTCATGTCTGAGAAATCGGGCCCATTAATTCCTCCAGCAGCATAACCATTAAGCAAAACTCATATTCCACCCTCCTCCAATCCCTAGTAGCACTAATTTACTTTCTCTTCCCAAGAATTTGCCATTTCTAGATATTTTATATAAGTGGAATCATAGAATATTTGTCCTTTGTGTTTGGCTTACTTCTATTAAAAATAATGTTTTCCAGGTTCATCCAGGTTGTAGCATAAACCAGGACTTCACTCTTCTTTATGGCCGAATAATACAGTGTGACAAAAGTAGGTTTACAGTTGTTCATATGGAAAACAATGCAATAATTAATACCTAATAATATGAGAATAAACTCTGTTTTGCATATTCACAACTATAAACCTATTATTGTCCCAGACTGTATACTGTATATATATATACCACATTTTGCTTATTCACTCAACTATTGATAGACACTTGTATTGTTTCCACCCTTTGACTACTATTAATAATGCTGCTATGATCAATGGCATACAAGTATCTGTTTGAGCTCTTGTTTTCCATTTTTTTGGGTATTTACCTACAAGTGAAATTGCTGGCATATGATAATTCTATGTGTGCATTTTGAAGGAATTGCCAAACTGTTAAACTATTTCTACAGAAATTGCATCATTTTACATTCCCCCCAGCCATGCATAGGGAATGGGGGAGGTTCTAATTTCTCCACATCCTTACCAATACTTGGGTGTGAAGTAGTACCTTACTGTGGTTTTGGTTTGCATTTCCCTAATGTTAGGTATATTTTCATGTGCTTTTTGGTCATTTATGTATCATCTTCAAAGAAATGTCTAAAATGTCTAAATATATGTCATTTAAAATTTGTTGTCTTTCTGTTGTTGAGTTATAGGAGTTGTAAATAGACATATAACTGATCTTTGTGTGTTGATGTCATATTCTGATATCAGATATATGATTTACAAATATTCTCTCCCATTTTGTGGGTGACAAGGATTGCTGGCTACCACCAGAGGATGGGAACAGCCTATGAGAGCTTCCACCCAGAGTCGCAGAGGGACATCGTGATTTCAGACTTGTAGCCTCCAGAACTATGAGAGAATAAATTTCTGTTGTTTTAAGCTAGCCAGTTGGTGTTACCTTTTACCATAGTCCTGAGAAATGAACACATGTTCCAACTTTGATACCTTTTATTTCTTTTTCTTGCCTAATTGCTCTGGCTAGGATTAACAGCAATCCTTTCAAACTCTTGCAACACACTTAAGAGGTGGGATGACTTCCTCATGCTATGAGGCCAGCATAATACCCACTAGTATACCAAAACAGACACAGACCCAACAAGGCTTCAGACAAGTACCCCCAGTATTTACTGATGCAAAAATCCTCAACAGTATACTAGGAATCTGAATTTAAGAGCATATTAAAAGGATTATACACCACGACTAAGTGGGATTTATGCTAGGAATACAAGGATAGTTAAACGTATGAAAATCAATCAATATAGTATACCACATTCATAGAAAGAAGAGGAAAACTCACAATCATCTCAGTTGTTGCAGAAAAGGCATTTGAAAAAATTCAACACCACTTCTTGATCAAAATATTCAATAAACCAACATGAGGAAAAAAAATTTCTACAAAATGATAAAAGCTACATATGAAGAAGTCCAACTAACAATACTCAATGGTGAAAAGCTGAAAGCTTTTCCCCTAAGGTCAGGAAGAAGACAAGAAGGCCTGCTTTTGCAACTTTTACTCAAGAGAGTACAGTTCCTACTTGCTGATCTTTCCACAGAGGAACAGGATAGAGCTGCCTATTCTGCCATTTTGCTGGTATTACTCCCAAACTCTAGAACTTTTACACTATCATCATATGTAAAATTGTACCTAAAATTCAGATATATGCAAATAATAGCACTGGAAAATAAAATTAATCATTAGCTAACATATCACATCACAATAATTTAGATACCATGGCTTTAGTTCTAAATTAAAAGATGTTTTCATTTACTTAAAATTGAACATTAATCATTAGTTATACCGAGTTTCTCTCAGTATGTTTAGATTGTTCCCTGTCAGACTCTAGATATATAAAAGAGAGGTAAGAGATTCATGAGTTTTTACTAATCATCAATGAAACTTGAAGGATGACTTTCATTTAGTGTCAAAACTCAATATTACCATTAGCCCTGTACTTGTGAGACAAAAATGGCCTACGTCCAAAAGTATTAAAGTTCTCATCTGACTACATTTCCAGTGTTCACATTTCTGGATTATTCTGTTTATTCAGACATAAAGGAATGCACATGTTAAAGGGGAATATTGTATCTCCACTGCTAATCCCTTTGAGGAAGAAAATTTTCTAAGTATATTACTAACCTTTCTGTTTGTCTATTTTCCCTGCTCTGGGAAGTGGAGTGATTGGTAGATCTGGGAAGGCTCATCCTGCCCTTCTTTCTCTAGGGAATGAGCTACCTGCAGGGAGAACAACACCTCTTCGACTTTCCCAGGAGCAGATTCTCCCCTCCCTTTAGAAAAAGGGCTTTCCTGGTTTAGTGTTGCCTACATCTAGATGTGTTCTCTAATTCTGGAGGCTTTGTGAGCAGGCCCATTTGGCTCTCATATTAAACTATATTCTCCAACTTGCCTTTTATAAAGTTTTTTTATTTTTATTTTTTAAGTTAAATATCCTCTGTCACCATATATTTGACCCCCTTTACCCTTTACTACCACAATGTAATAGACAGATGACATATTATAGAATTGTACACATGAAACCTATATAATTTTATTAACCAATGTCACCCCAATACATTTAATTAAAAAAATGAAGGTGGTATCTTTGACCTTCACATTCTTTGTTTTATTTTTCAGTTTGTTTAGAACAGGGGTCCTCAAGCTTTTTAAACAAGGGGCCAGTTCACTGTCCCTCAGACCGTTGGAGGGCCAGACTATAGTTTAAAAAAAAACTATGAACAAATTCCTATGCACACTGCACATATCTTATTTTGAAGTAAAAAAACAAAACGGGAACAAATACAGTATTTGTATTTGCATGTGGCCCGCGGGCTGTAGTTTGAGGACCCCTGGTTTAGAACATAGTCGGGGAGAGGGAAGTCGTTTTGTTTCACGTACTCCTCCTATCTAAAGTTGGTATCCTTCCTGAATTCTCTATCATCAAAAAGCTTTGAGCCTATAGTAAACAAAGCTGAAAATCCAACGAAGTCCACCAAGAGCTTTCTGAATCTTTAATCAAGCTCCTATGTTCTTCTCCAATCAAAGGAATTGAGGCTACTTCTTTGCAATTTCAGAAAGTAGTGTTTTCTTTAAAGAACACCTTAGGCTATTAGGTGTTCATTTGGATCTTTCTAAACTTACTATTGAACCTGATGTTGCACACTGAGGAAGAAAGCTTGAATCCTTTTACTGGGAAAAGGCTGACAAACTCTTCTATGTAAGAATATAGGTAGATCTTCAAAGTTCATTTGATATGTAATCTATTCCTGAAGAAATAAACTTTTAGACAATCTGTTCTACTAGGCAGGTAAATAACTTATTCTTCACACATGACATTTCTGAGTACACTTACCTCTGCTGTGTACTTTGCAGAATTCCCCACGATGACAATGACCTTTCCTTTGAAGCTTTGGAGCATAGCGGTGTGAGGGCCCTGGGTAAGTTCCCCTTCTGCGGTGAATGCAGTGCTGAATGGAATGTTGATGCTGCCTGAAATGTGACCCCGAATAAAACTGAGAAGGGAAGTTTAAGGAAAACACTTATTTGTGTGCAGACTTGAGAAAGAGAGAGAGAGAGAGAGAGAGAGAGAGAGAGAGAGAGAGAGAGAGAGAGAGAGAGAGAGGTAATTGATTCCCAGAAGATAGTACCGTAAAAATCAAACACAGACCAGACTTGAAAATTCCTGGAGTGGACAAAACCGGTTTAGTCATACGAGTAAAGTTTAATTTAGCTTAATTTCCAAGACAAGCGAGGCTGACTTGACCTGGTTCACTTCTTGCCTATGCCTCTGAAAATCATAAGTGAAACTCAATTTGTTCCCCCAAATTGATAGGAAGTAACTGCTAACCAATTCCCTTTCATGTAAGAAAATTCGAATATTGTGGCCAATAAAGTCATTGCCTCCACACTGTATAAGCTGCATTATGACACTATGCCTCTGAGCCTTATTTGATGTTTTGGTTTGAGTGTTCTTGGTTTGCAAATTGTCTCTTTGGTGTGCACACAATAAACTGTTGCTAATTACTACTTTGGTGATTCATTGGCTTTATTTATGAATTTTTGACAGTTCTAAACATCTTCCATGCTCACATGAGTACTTTATCTAAATGAAATAAGGCACCTCTAAGGAAAAAAAAAGTTAAATGTGAAAATGTAATGGAAAAGAGAAAGGAAGATTACTGGCCAAAGATGTAAAGAATTTCCTGACTAAATGAAGCATTGTGAAAGTGGTTCGGATGCAGCAAATCAATGGCAATTGCATGGGCCACATAATAATCATGCCTTTAAGTTCATTACTACTACTATGATTACTCCTAAGCTCTGAAAGTAATATAGCCAAGCAGACATTCCCAGATATAATTTGATACTGCAAAAGTCTATCTCCTTTGGGTAAGCGATTGCTAAATGGGACTCTGTTTAGAATTGTTAAGGTCAACAGCACTGGTTGGAAATAGTTCTGTTGTTGGTTTATTTCTCAAGTAAATTTAGCCGACATTTCCACTCTTCAATTTTATGGTCTCTAAAGGGACTGATGCTTATTATATTTGCACTTTGGCAGGGTTCTGATGGTTTCATTGACTATAAATTTTATTTTTGGAATGAAAAGCGTCTATTAGCTTAAAATATTTAGAAATACCTTAAGATCTTAAAGAAAAAATATATGCCCTCCTCAGTAAGTAAAAAGTACAATTTAAAAAGTACACCTAAAAGATGATTATTTATATAGAGTCTATAGAGAAAGACATTCTTAAATATTATTATCCGTTGAATAACAATTCACATAAATAAAACAACTGTAAAAACAGGTCTAAAGGAGATATATATGATGTTTTGGTAGGATATGTCCATTTGGAGAGGACAGGGTAAGTTTTCACTGAGAAAGTAAGTGATGGCTGAGTTAAAATTTGAAGAATTAATAAAAGTTATTTAGGTAAAGAAATGGAATGAAGACAGAAGAAATTTGAGGCTCTTATTCTCAAGAAAGATGGTGCACACTGACCACATACTTTACATTTAAAGTATTTTAGTCAGCTGCTTCTTCCTCATTTTTCCTTTAAAGAACATTTGGCATTAATAGAGGACTATTAAAAGTTCTGAAAATGAAAAGATAGAACATTAGTATCTCATTGTTTAGAGTCTTCTAGAAAGGACAAAGAATTCATGATCATTGGCAGATCTTCCTTGGTTTTTATCAGTACTACTCTCTCAAACATTTACAGTTATCCAATGTTCTCAATTTCAGTTTTCATGACCAGTAATGACTTTGTTCTCAGCATGTCATCAGTCTGATAGTACTTTTATTGTCAGTAAGAACATACCTTAAAATGAAAATTTTTGATAACACAAAGAACCTAATGACTCAAATATTATTTGCAAATGTATATACATCTACCAGCCTGAATCAGTTGCTAGGTATTTTATCAAAAAGCCTTTAGCCCTTATCAACCATGAACGTTTTTTTTTTTGTTTGTTTGTTTTTTTAGTGTTTTTATAGTAGCAAAAGCAATACAAACCTATCTTGGTCAAATACTATAGCAGACATATTTGAGTTGCCTGCCCGCCCCCCCATTCTCTTGCTGAAAGGGCCTCAACTACTGACCCTGATGAAAGGGTGAGCCCTCAGCTGTCATGTTTGTATCAGATGATCCTGCCACAATTATGATTGACAGCATAGTAGGGAGGAGAAGTGAAGGGTTATCTGATGCAGGCTGAGCCAATCAGGTTCTCTCCTTTGAAAATCAGAAATAAAGATAAAATACAATGCTCAGACTATACTAAGCGTTATAAGCTAATGTCACATTTGAGTGTCTTCTATATACAACTTGTTCAGCAACATTTAGAAAATCGGTGACTATGTAATAATCTACTTATATAAAAACCCTGGATGTAACATCACATCCCAAAGCTCAGATGAACCGGAAGTCAGTCCTGCAGGGGTCGTCTTGGAAACAGCTGCACCCTCCCCCAGCTGTTTCCTGGAGGGCGAGGTTTCAGGCAGGAACCTGCCCTTGGAGCAGAGCGTGGAAGTACTGAGTCCTGGGTTGCCTTGCCAAGGGGTGCGCCCTCCCCGACCTGTTTTCCATGAGGCCCGAGGGAATAACCCACCCTCGGAGGGCCAGGAGAGCCCAGCAGCAGTCAGTCCTGGGTTGCTGAGGCGGAGGCAACAGTGTGGTAGAACTCTGGGTCTGGCCCAATAGGGGGCGTGGCCGGCCTTCAAACCAGACCCTGACAGGAGGGAGGAGGGAGCCCCATTCCTCACAGAATCTGCTGTTGGATAGCTTGCTGTCAGTGGCCTACCAGCCAGGAACCCCATTCACCTGCACTCCGGAGGGAGGAGGGAGCCCTATTCCTCATGGAATCGACAGGTGGCCAGCTTGCTGTCCGGGGCCTGGCAGCTAGGAATCCTATTAACCTGCATATCTGTAAAAAGTTTTAATACATTATATTAGAGGTTGTGGTGGTACTGTTTTACCCACAGCGTCTACAGGAATTGCTACAAATTTACTTCTCAGTGGAAGCGCCTTTCATTCCCAATATAAATTACCAATTCCATTAAAGGAAACTTCAATTTCTAGACTCAATATAAAGAGCGAAGTTGCTAAAACTATTAAAAAGGTCCAACTTCTCATTATTGATGAATGCACCATGGCATCCAGCATGCTATGAATGCCATAGACAGATTACTAAGAGAAATTATGAGTCTGAATGTTGTTTTTGGTGGGAAAGTTCTCTTTCCTGGAGGGGATTTTCGACAATGTCTCAGTATTGTACCGCATCCTATGTGACTGGCCATAGTACAAACGAGTTTAAAGTACTGCAATGTTTGCGGATGTTTCAGAAAGTTGTCTCTACAACAAATATGAGATCAGAGGATTCTGCTTATAGTGGATGGTCAGTAAAACTTGGAGATGGCAAACTTGATAGCAGTTTTCATTTAGGAATGGATATTACTGAAATCCCCTGTGAAATGATTTGTAATGGATCTATTATTGAAGCTACCTTTGGAAATACTATATCTATAGATAATATTAAAAATATATCTAAACGTGCAATTCTTTGTCCAAAAAATGAGCATGTTCAAAAATTAAATGAAGAAATTTTGGATATACTTAATGGAGATTTTCACACATATTTGAGTGATGATTCCATTGATTCCACAGATGATGTTGAAAAGGAAAATTTTCCCATCGAATTTCTTAATAGTATTACTCCTTCGGGAATGCCGTGTCATAAATTAAAATTGAAAGTGGGTGCAATCATCATGCTATTGAGATTTCTCAATAGTAAATGGAGTCTTTGTAATGGTACCAGATTTATTGTCAAAAGATTACGACCTAACATTATCGAAGCTGAAGTATTAACAGGATCTGCAGAGAGAGATGTTGTTTTGATTCCAAGAATTAATTTGTCCCAATCTGACACTGGAATCCCATTTAAATTGATTCGATGACGGTTTCCAGTGATGCCAGCATTTGTGATGATTATTAATACATCACAATGACAAACTCTAGACAGAGTAGGCATATTCCTACCTGAACCCGTTTTCGCACATGGTCAGTTATATGTTGCTTTCTCTCGAGTTTGACGTTACAGTTAAAGTTCTAAATACTTAATCACAAGGGAAATTAGTCAAGCACTCTTAAAGTGTTTTCACTCTTAATGTGGTGTGCAGGGAGATATTAGAATAAGTTTAATCACTTTATCAGTCATTGCATCACTGTTGTTTTTATATCATGTTTTTGTTGTTTTCATATCATGTTTTTGTCATTTTTTATCATGCTTCTGCTGTTGTTATATCCTTTTGTTACTGTTTATTTATTAATAAATTTATATATTATTTTCATATACATTTTACTAATTTCCTTTCATCTCTCACACTTCTATTATAGAGAAAGGGCAAATAGCAATATTAAAATATCTCCGCTAATTAATTCCCTTTTAATGTGCACGAATTTCGTGCACTGGGCTACTAGTAGTAGCTATAAAACATCTGGTTATTATAGCAGTCATCTGGTCAGGTGTTTTTGAATAGAGCTGTTTACTACTCTGATAGCACTCTGTGATCGGCAAACATTTTTCTCTGGTAACTGGTGACTTTATCCTGTTGCAGTAAGCTGTTTCCTTCCCCCAAAACATAACACTCTGCTCAACATTCCATTTGGCAGACATTACGAAAGCATTCAAGAGTGGGCTTATAACAAAGATACATTTTCACATTAAACAAAATTTGGTAACCCAATATACAACTAAACCAGAAAAAGTACTTAGATTTTTTTACAACCAATTATTAGAACAGTATTAACAGGTAAGGATGATGGGCACTGTTTTCTCAGTTTCTAAACATGAAGATTTTTCTGTATTTGTAAGTCAGTCTCCAAAACAATACTGCTAATACATGCACTATACTTTAATCAAGCAGATAGAATAAATAGCAGTTTTAAAAATACTACAGGTATATTGTATAGGTAAATTACACAGGTAAATGTTCATATTCTAGAAAGTTCTTTTACTTTACAAAAATATTTTAAAATTCCTTTAACATATTTTATGGCTCAAAATTGAACACAGAAAGCATCTTGTGTTTTTCTAAATCCTAAAAGAACACAGCATTTTTGTTGCATACCACACTTAGTGACATTATATCTCTCTATCCAGAGCATACCAGCATTTCACCAGACCACTTATGAAGGTATCACACCTTTATATTAACTTGTTTGTTGCCATGTTAACTAATTATAATTAGTTAAACAGAGCCAGCCCGAAGTAAAGGCTACAGCTTTAGAATATCAATAACTATAAGGAAATATGGAATTAAACCCATGCCTTTCTCATATATAATGTAACTAAACAGCATTAATTGATGTAAAAGTTTCATCTTTAGATAGCATCATTTTTCCTTGCTAAATCTATTGCTGCTTTTTTGAATGGCATCACCGTCTCTCATATCAGTCTAAAACTTCATTTCTGACATCTCGCCAGTGGCAACATCTAACATCCTGTTGCACTAGTAAATCCCATCCTCCTGTCTCTCTATTCCCATTAACACTTACTTGCCTATTTCAGACACTCATTACCTTGAGCTTAGACTATTGCATCAGATTTCTGTTTTTTCCCAACTCTCATTTTGCCACTTGGAAATCCATTTTATTGGATTAAAAATTAGAAAGCAAAGTTCTGATGATCACCCCTGTTGAACAACCTTCCCTGGAGACCTTTAAAACAAAGCTCAGACTTCTCAGGTCAGCCCTCATGAATAGGACCTAACTACTTCAGTTCCCACCAAACTGAATCACATACTGTTTCCAGTATATGTCTTACCAAGCTCCTATAGTTTTCTCTTCCTAAATGCCTTTTCCCCTTTTTCTGAGTGTTCAAATATTAATCCTTCTTTAAGATTCCTTCATGAAAGTTCCTCTGCCCACAGTGTCTATAGACCTCTCACGACATTATTTAGATCTTGTCTAAAACATACTAATGTACATGGCTTCCATCAAGACTTAAAACAATTTATAGGAAGGATCTATTTTTATCACATCTATGAAACTCTTACAATGCTGAATATAGTGCCTAGAACATACTAGTATCTTACATATCTACTGAGTAACTAAGTTTCAGAATTGTGCCAAACCTGGAATATGTGTCAGTGGCAAATATGTTAAATGCCTCCGGTCCCTCCTAGCTAGTGGCACCACTACCTATCAATACTTAAAGTGCCATGATAAATAATTCTCCTTTGTCAATACACAGGATAAGAAAGGGAAAGAAACAGCAACAAAAATTATCTCTCTGGATTTTCTCCAGCATAGGTACTAACCCAAAGGGCCCAATACAATTGGTTTATTTTAGGGTACATCTAGAATCGTCACTCTTTGTGCTATGAATATGAAGGGATGTTTATGTACATCCAATCTCTGGGGGATTCCATTCTTCTAGTTTTGCCTGGACAGGCGCTCCTCTCTCATTCTTCCTCCACTTACCTGGTCAAAATTCTTTAATACTTTCTTATAGTCTTTGGAATACAATCCAAACTTTTTATGCAACATTCTCCAGGAAGGTGCCTTTGCCTACTCTGGTCGCATTTCCCATCCTCATATATTCCAACCACGCACATCCAGAGTACTTGTAATTCACTGAATGTGTCCTTCTCATACCCTGTGCACCCAGACAGTATGTGTTTTCAGTCTGAAATGTCCTCTCTCTTCACCAATGGGAAGACCTACCTCAGGCACCATCTGGCTTAGGTGACCATCCTTATATTCCCATGGCCTTCTGGGTATGCCTCAGACATAGACATTTCAGGCTGTATTATAATTATCTACTTAATGCGTCTGTCTTAGTCACAAGACTGTGAGCTCCCAGTGGACAGGGGTTCTCCATTGCTGGGCAAAGTAGTCCTCAAACAGGATTAACTGGCTGAGTAAATGAGACCTCATGGCACTCAGGACTTGGGTCTTGGAGCAAACAGGAGCTCATGAACAATAAATGGACCTCTCACAATTAATGATTAATCCAGACAGAGGAGACATTCCTCAGCAGTGGCTACCATGTACCCCCACGTACACCAGATCCATTCAGATAAGGGTAGTCTGAACCTCCACCCAAATGGGATGAAAAAAAAAAAAATCTCACAAAACCTCATTATTACCTACCCTGCTCTGCACACAAGTATCTCTTAATTATTGTGAAGAAATGTAAAAAACTTAATTATTTAGGGCACAGAGGCAAGAATAATGCTAACACGCCTAAGAATGAAAAACATGGTATAATAATGAAAGCAACTAAGTTTATGTGTTTTTCAAATTAAAAAAAGTAAAACTGAACTTGTCTTCCCTTAGCTTTCAATATTAAAAAAAAAAGGTAAAATGTTTACAAATAAAACTGCAAAAACAGCCTTGACATCAAGCAAATGAGAATAACATCCCTTCAAAGTACTTCTGTTTACAGATACCACCAGTTGGACCACATTTGTTTACGTGACTAACACAACTCTTAATATGAACTCCAAGAAATTTGTAACTCAAACTATTTACAACTATTGAAGAAAACAAATTTGGCTAGTGTATATCTTTGATGCTAGTAACATTACTTATGGAATGTATGCCACTACATGAGAAACATTTTCTATTGCCTCTTTAAAATCTGCAATTATATAATGTTTTTTTCTGAAATCCCAATAATGTATTGGAGAACAGACATAACGGATTTTACTGTTATCTAGACTGACACTTTATATTTTTTCCTTATAAAAACAAAAATATGATTTCCACAAAAATTTCGCTGTTTAGCCTCCTTGTTATAAGCTGTTCAGCTCTCATATTAAGGACTTACACCAGATAATCTGTAGGGTTGATTCTTATTCTACATTTGGGATTATGCCTTTATTGTCAGGTGGGTGAAGCCATCTCCATGTCCCCCAGCCTTCCTTTTCTGAACTCCCCACCCTCACTTGCTCACACCAAGTTTAGTGGCAGTTTCCTTAGATTGTTGATTCACTTCTCCTCACCTACAATCATAAAAATGGGTAACAGATTAAAATATTTCCTCTTGCAGGATATTTGTAAGTTAATTGAGAATATTTAAAATACAAGGTAAATGACTGAAGCTTTAACAGACTTTCAGTTGAGGAGGTTCAGGACAGGCTACTCTCAAAGATATCATCTTAGCCTATGGAATTTTTTAAACTGAAGAAATTTGAGAAACAACATGTGCAGAAAGGACTTTCTGACTTTCCCCAAATCAGGTTTTAAAACCTGCACTGAGAAGTGCCCTCCCTAGCCCAGAGAAAATCTCACAAGAGTGCTATTTGCATAAATTATTTTAATTACTTTAATAATAGCCTTTAAAATGAAAATAAGGTACTACACTATGATGCTATGCTGTTTGATAATTTTATAAAAAACTATGACTAAAGATTCAACCAAAAGAAACATAAGCTAAAAAATCCAAGGTATTTTAAGCCTTTGAAGTAACAAATAAGAAGAATTTATAGACCAGGGGTCCCTGACCAGTCAAATGGAAATTAATGCTTGTTTGGGAGTCAGTGCACTCACCTACTCTGCTAATGAACTTCCAGTATCCCCAATCAGGGACATGAACATTTATACTCTCATCATACTCAGGGACCTCACAGTTTAGGGAAAATAGAAAGTAGTAACTTTTCACAAAGAGGTGGGGATATATCATTTGAATTAGTGGCCTCTCAAATTGTATTTTCAGTAATCAAAGACTCTACAAATTGCTTCAGAAGTTCTGCAAATGTATGGTTTTAATTTCATTTTAAAATTGTGATTAAAAATATGCACATGAAAATGTATATGGCAATTTTAGCATATGAGAAAATCCACTAACCTGCTAACCCTCACTTACATATTATCTTCATTTATAGTTAGGAAATGCTATGAATGTTAACTTATGAAGAATCCTATATAATAAAAGCCTAATATGCTAAGTGTCTGGTCATCCGTTCAACCAATCAAAGCGTAATATGCTAATGATATGCTAAGGCTGCTCAACTGCTTGCTATGACTTGCACTGACCACTAGGGGGAAGACAGTTGACTGGTCGATCAGTTGCTATGTTGTGCACTGACCACCACGGGCAGACGCTCCAACCAGTAGGTTAGCTTGCTGCTGGGGTCCTGACGATAGGGACTGAGTGAGACGGCTGGACATGCCCTGGAGCCCTCACGATCCCTCCCTGGCTGGCCAACCTCCTGCATCCCCCCCAAGCCCCGATCATGCACCGAGCCTCTAGTATTAATTATAAAAGTCTTCATTTATATTTTATATATTGAGTTTCAAAGAAAAACTATTTTAAAAGGGAGTTGCTCTGTTCAAAAACAAATTTGAAAATCTAATAGATGATGAAAAAATTAGGATAAAGATTGAACTGTTACTAATTTGTACTCATTTATACTTTAATGCCAAACAAAATCACCAGAAATTATGGTACATTTAATGTCAGTGAAAAATATGTTCTCTATAAGTCAATATTTTGAAGATTATAATAAATTTAATGATGAGATCTGGCAAACCCTCTTTAGCCTACGAGTTAGACCAGGTAAATACTTCTCATCTTTGCTGAAATTTTAGCCAGAGTAGGAAGGATTCAAATCCCCCAAGAACAATGCACACTAGAGAAACACAAAAAGTAATAAAATATCCCAAAAATCTGGTTTTGTTTGGAAAGCATTTTCGGGCCTCTGGTATGTAATAGTATCTTATAAAACATTATGCAACTCTACTATGGCATCCGGCTTGAGAGTTACTTAGCTATTTGAATTCAGAGGAATCCCAGATATGTTCATTGTTTTTACCACATGCCCTGTAAATGTAAAGGAATCAATATGAATAAGGCAGGACCACCCTCCAAAAACGCATGTACAAAGGATACTCTTCGTTATTCCGGATGTCAACCACCAGGAGCTTCGGTTTACTGGACTTGGTCTTCTTGGTGGGTGTTTTGAAGTGGCCCGTCACTGTGAGCTCACACAAGTCAATCAGGTCCTCTGCTGAAATCCGGGGAGAAACTTCTGACTTTAGGTCATTTAATGGGATGGATTCTCTTGACTGAAAGAAACATACAAATAACACAAATATTGAGAATATTATAGAGACAAAGTGTAGCCGGAGAAAATATCTTCAGGCTCTTGATATCAATCACTATAAGCACACAGGAGAACAAGAAACAATATCCCAGTCTACTGTGTAACCATGTTACTATTGAGGCTTACACTTTTATTAGTCACAGATATAGGAAAACATTATACTTTTGACTACTACCAAGCTCTTGGTTCAAATGTGAAAGAGATGAGGAAGATTTTTCCTTATGAGAGCACTGTGTATCTTTAAAAGCAGTTTTTTTTTTTCTCTAGTTGGTTTGGCTCAGTGGCTAAAGTGTCAGCCCATGGACTGAAGGGTCCTGGGTTTGATTCTGATAAAAGGCTGAAGGGTTCTGGGTTTCATTCTGGTAAAAGGCATGTACCCTGGTTGCAGGCTCAATCCAAGCCCCGGTTAGGGCATGTGCGGGAGGCAACCAATGGATGTGTCTCTCTCACATCTATGTTTTTCTCTCTGTCTCTCCCCATTCCGTCCACTCTCTCTAAAAGTCAATGGAAAAATATCCTCAGGTGAGGATTAACAAAAAAATAAAGATAAAAAGCATCTTAAAAAATAATTTGCGCAATTCCTTGATGTAGAAACAAAATTCTAGAGGGAGGCTGGGCTTCAGGAATAGTCCAGCCAGTGCTCGGGGCCCGTTTACAGTAGGCTCAGATTTGCCCTTCTCCATGTTGGTGTGATCTTTAGACTAGCTTCTTAAAAAGCAATGACAAAAATAAAAAGGGGGAGGAGGATGTTTATGTGTTAAATTTTTTGAATTATGATGCAGAGCGTTGTACAGCGGCTGAAATGCTTTGGTCGTCCAGTGCAAAAGCCTTCGCCGGGTTAGCCCGGTGGAAGGATGCACAAAGCAGACAAGAGTTTTACCAGATCCAATAATGATGTGGGGAAGAGGTTGTGTTTTGTATCTTTCCAGAAGGAGCAATGCAGCCAGAGCGTTATGTGTGTCATCACAATGGACCCAGAGAAGCTCCTTGTCCCTTTGTTCAGAAGACTGAGAGCTGCCCCAATGATAGCAAAGCAGAAGACAAAAATGAAGGCTACAAAAGGGGCCGAGGTGCCAAAATTGGGTCAGCTGAAGAAGTTAATGACTGAAGCCCAGAAGATGGTAGAAAAGCAAGAAGTGGAAGCTACTCCCTCAACCATGTTTCTGGCTATGCTAGCATTGGTTAGCTGCTAGTCTTCTGTAAAGTCTCATGCAGCCAAGTCCAAGGACTCTGAGTAAATACACACCAGCAGCAAAAGAAACTTTCATTTTGTAGCTAAAAATGTTAACATGCCTGTAGTTTGATTTCTCTCTTATTGCTGTGTTGCACTGGCATTGTTTTGTTATTGTTTTAATAGCCAGAGTTTTGTTCGTGATGTTCAAGTTTTACTTTTAGGTTTATTGTAGTAGCTTAAAAACAAAAAAGGGGGAAATGTTGGGAGCGGCTCTAGGGTCAAGCCTTGGACTGACCTGTGGCAGGGCCATAAACAAGTGCCAGCTTGGAGGGCAGAGCCCTCCTAGCATAATTAAGTTTGACCTTATAGTCCTCCTAAAATCCTTCCTAGATAGCTAATGGACTGTGGGAGCTGCAGCAAGTGCTGCCAAAGCAAGGTGAAACTCACAAGAACATTGTAAACATACTGACCACTACCCTTGCTTTGCTTTGTGTGCTGACTATAAAATAAAGACTCAGCTTGCAGGCCATGGCGCTGTCTCTCCATTAGAGAAGTAGCGTCCCACCGAGCCCCAGCTGTATTCTCTTGTCTGTCTTCTTTAATCCTTCATTGCCCCTCCTCAGGCTCATTGAACATGCCCGTGCTGGACATAGCGCAGTATATTCTTTCATTTTTTTGTAAATTCCTCTGAGATATCATCTCACACCTGCCAGAATGTCTACCATTAATAAAGAAACAAACAAGTGCTGAAAAAGATGTGGAGAAAAGGGAAGCCTAGTATACTACTAGTGGGAATGCAGATTGGTGCAGCCATTATGGGATTTTTTTTTTTGAGAGTGGAATTTACTAAAAAATAAATAAATAAAAAATGGAACAACCATTTGGCCCAGTAATCCCACTTCTAGGAATATATCCTAAGAAGCCCAAAACACGAATCAGAAATAATATATGCACCCCTATGTTCATAGCATTATTTACAGTAGCTAAAATCTGGAAATAGTCCAAGTGCCCAGCAGTAGATGAGTAGGTAAAAAAGGTGTGGTACATTTATACAATGGAGTACTATGGAGCTTTAAAAAAGGAGAATTTCTTATCCTTTGCAATAGCATGGATGGACCTGGAGAGTATTATGTTGAGTGAAATAAGTGAGTCATAGAAAGACAAATATCACATGATTTCACTTGTAAGTGGAATCTAATGAACATAATAAACTGATGAACAAAAAGGGACCAGAGACATGGAGGTATGGAACAGACTGACATATCTCAGGCAGGGGAAGGGTGGATAATAGAAAGGATGGGAAGAGATTAACCTAAGAACTCAACTATAAAATTAAAAGTGTAATATGCTAATAAGACCAGACAGCCAAACGACCTTCCGGACATCCTTCCAGATGAAGCCGCGGCTGCGAGGGCCTAGCCCCTTGCACGAACTTCATGCATCGGGCCTCTAGTATACATATAAGCATAACCAATGAACACAGGCAATAGTGTAGTGCAGGCCTGGGTTGGGGCAGGGGCTGGAAGGAGAGGGAAAAGGGGGAAAATTGGAGGCATTTGTTATAATGTCAACAACAAAATCAAATTAAAAAAGTGGATTTTATCAAGATCTAGATTAAGTGATGACAGTGGAAATTGACAGCTTTGTTCTATTTATTATCTCTTTTTACTTTCAGTCTTTCTCTTTTCACTACTTTTCCTTGGCTTACAAATATACCCAATATTTTCCCACCCACAGTGGAAAATAAATTAAAACACTATAGCAGATAAGAAAATTACTTTCCAAGTGGTGGGTTTTCCCCCAGCTACTAACCCTCTACCTTCTCATCTTTAGTTTGTTTTTCCCATCCACTCCTGAATCACTGCAACTTGGTTTCTGTCATGATACAGTAAATAAGGAGTGGACCACTGACAGGGGAAAGGAAGAAAGACACATGAAAGGCACTATAAGAAAACAGATGGAAGATAAAGGGTAGGGTTGAGTAAATAATGGTTCTTATGTTTTGAATATGGATGACTGGGGGGGAAAAAGATAGTAGCAGTGACAGACAGTAGATAAGGGGATGACAAGTTCAGATTTAGATATGTAAAACTGAGGTTGCATAAGGTCTACCGAGCTGAAATGTTGAGAATGCATTTAGAGACAGAAACTGGTGTTTGGGGGAAGTCATGACTAGAGGATCATATTTTTGGAATTATAAGCATAGAAATTGAAGTTTAAGTCATGAGAAAGAGTAAACAATTTGAAGAAAAATGAAAAAAGGCAGAAAGAAATCCCAAATTTAGCAGGTACATCTATACAGTCTGCTGAGAAAAATCTTAAATTATGCAAACTATTAACAAGAGTTGGAAACACATAAAGTTGAGATTCTTTAGGGAAATATTCATCAATTTTTATTTTTCCACGTCTATAATAAATAGAGTCTTCTTTCTTAGTGCTACATATTTCAAGCTCATGTATGAAACAGGCTTTTGTGAATGGCACAGACATTAACTATCATCTCAAAGGAATTTTAACAATGAAAAACTGTCTTCAGAAACTATCAATCTACAAGGATCTATTTATTCATATACTTAAAACAATAAATTGCTTCAGTGGCATGTTGGTATTTTTATTTCTCCCTCTTCGTTTTAGAGGAAACAGGGGGAGCCTGCTATTTCTATTACAGACATAGAGCATCTGAAATGGAGTTTGAAATAAAACCGTCATGCTCTGGATGCTGCATAATGTAGTTCTCACACTAGAGAGATATTTCTCTCCCTCAAATAAAAGAGAGATCATGTACATGAATATGAAACCCAAAGAACAGTGGTCATAAATGTTTTTTTCAGTGATTATGAATTTATGTTAAAATTTTCACAGATGTGCCCTTGAAAAATTATGTGTAAACTAAATTTCTGTAAGGAGAGTAATTTCCCCTTTGATATATAATAACATTTTAGAGATATTTCATCTCTCTAGTCCTCAATTATTTCATGTATAAAAGGAAGGGACCAGGGTAGGTATCTTATATCTTATACTTTAGCTATAGAATTCTATGACTTTATTTCTGATTGATTTTTCAATTAGCAAAAGGTGCAAAAATGCCTGCTTACTTCCTGGGACAAAAGTTGGAAACCTGTACATAATACTTAACATCAGCAGAGCAGTTTCTATTAAAGGGATTCAAGAGCGATTCAAATTGTGAAGCTTAGCAAAGTGTTGTTCAAAAAGCATAACATGCTTATATAAATGTATACTAATAAGAACTTATGCATTTCAAGACAAGTAGCTGGGAAATATTTCATAGTTTAAACTGGTTGAAGTGAGGACAGAAGAGATGGAGGTTACAGTAAGTGAACACTCTCGCATAAGTGATTTCTGGGGCAAAAAGAGGGTCAATGTGGCAATGTATGCCAGGAGTGGTGGTGAATGCTACTGTGTATGTTTCTGTAAGTTTCTGGAAATAATTTTCAAAATAATACCAGAACCTGATACATTTTATAGGCTGAGAGAAACAAGATTAAAAAGCTAAACATGACAGCAGCTCCACTCAGCTGAACTCCTATAAGTGGAATTGTGATACTTCCTTCAGGAATGTCAGAGAACTGATTCCACATAGATCGTTATGATCAGCTTTCAAAGGCAGCGGAGATTCAGGGTACAGCCAGCTGGTGGCTTAGAGGTCACAGTATTTTAGTTAGTCTCATTGGCATTTTCATCCCAAACTCTAACTTTCCAAGGTACACTCTTTACTTGAATTGGGGTGTTTACTCTCTCACTGCTACCCTTTCCCTAGTAGAGATAAGTGCTACCATTTTTGTTCAGGTTTTCCTTATTACTTGGGAAATTGTCCCATCACTTCCCTCACTGTAGAACCAAAGAATGTCAAATAAATGACCAAATATTATCTGGCTGGAAGCTTCAGTGAATCTCTGTGGAAGAATGTGTGGAGATCTCCCTCTCCCACAAACACATTGCTCTTCAAGTCTAGTCAATTTTTTCCCAACTCCTTCCCAAATTCACAGGATTGCCCATTCTATGAACTCTCATGATATTTTCACCCAATGGCAAGCAAAGACCTTAAATATAACTGTGGCTTAAACTAAAGTTTGGCAGTTTCTGGGAGGACTAATGCCCTCTGCATAGAGAGCCTACATTTAGAACTGGTTCCCAAAGCTGAAACATAAGACAGAATTTAGGAGTCAAAAGTTATGGCTTATCTTAACCTCCTACTGAATATTAAAACATGTTGAAAAGACATTTAATAAAACTCAAGAAATCAGAATTCATGATCTTTTCATTAGAAAATTTATCTCTTAAGACAAAAAACAGCAAAACATTACAAACAACCTAAGCATAATATAAAGATATCCTCTATTACCACTGTTCTTTAACACTGTTATAAAGAATTGGGTGGAGCAATTAAATAACAGAAATATATAAAATGTATAAAATTGGAAAAGAGGAAAACTTATCAGTAATTTGCAGATGATATATAACTAGAAAAAGTGAAAAACTTATAAACAATGAGAACAACAATTGGCTGATAAATGACAATGATGATAATTAATGATAATGAAAACTTACAGTGTTCAGCATGTGCCAGCAGTGTTCTATACATATTAACTAATTTAATCCTCTGTAATTCTATGAAATATTTAATATTTTACCTCTATTTTATGGACAACAAAGAAAACGATTGCATAACCACACACCTGGTGTGGCAGAGCTGAGATTAAAAAAGTAATGTCTGCATTTTTAATCACTACACCAAACTTCTTGTAAAATCAACAATCTTTCTATTGATTAAAAAACTAGAAAATATAATAAAAATAAAACATCTCAATAATAACAGCAACAGAAAGGCTCAAATATGAATAAATACCAACAAGAAACATAAAAGAAAACTATAAAATAAACAATATGTTTATTCTCCCTACTTATACATACATTTAATTCAATCACAACATATATACCAAAATGATTTCTCCCCAGGAGAGTGAGAAAAGACATTCTATAATTCATGTAAAAACACAGTGCCAAATGTATAATATTATTTTAATAGCCTCTTGGTACTAGAAAGAAAATGAAACGAATATAAATGAAAAAAGAATTCAGAAATGAATATAAATACATGTGGGAATCTAATTTATCATAAGGGGTATTTGGATTTAATGGGGACCATTTAGTTTATTAAAGAAAACAAACATTATATTAATCTTAAACTAATTCAAATATCTATTTGATAAGTATAAAGTTTAAAATCTATCAATTAAGTCAAGTCTGTAGGACTCAATTTGACTCCTGTTTGCTCAGTGTTTGCTTTAATTAATTTCTGTAGGATTTCTGAACAATAAACTATAATTCATACTGATGTATTTTGGAATAATTCCAGTTTAGCAAGGTTTTTTTTTTTTAAAAAAAATTAGTAGTAACTTTTCTTTTTTTTTTAGCAAGGTTTTCTATTTGCTCATTTTGACTTTGGGGGAAAGGATAAAAGAAATAACCTTTAGCAATGATTCTCTGGAAGATGTGAGATTGTTGCAGATAAAAGCTGTCTTTTTTTTTTTTTATTATATACCTTTATTTGTTAAATCCTGTGTTGGCACCTGTACAAATCAGGTTAACAAAATGAATTTTTAGTAGCAGGTTTATGTCTCATATAACATGGCTTGTTTATTTAGTTTGCATATGTTATAGGATATCCTGGGAGAAGGGCTGGAATAAACAGGACATTTATACCCTGGAATTGTAAAAGTCATTGCAATGACTCCTGCATATAATAACTATGTCTGTTGTTGCTAGCCTTTCTGCAGAATTGTGCCAGAGTCCATTTCTTTCTAAATGCTATGGAATGTCATTGATATACAAAAGGACAGCCCTGTACTTTGAGGTTGCATAAGGCAGATCACAATGCAAGACCCAGATATACATTAGAAGTTGAAATTATCCTATCTGTGCCCATGGCTCTTCATGAAGAAAATATATTCTATAAACTTACTGTGGAAAAACATTGCTACAGAAGCTATCTCAAATCAATAATTAATTAAATCAGCTGCAAAGGAATAAAAAAACTGTCACAACATAACCTTCCTAGCAAGTGCTGTGTGGATATGCTAATGCTGATTCAAAGCATCCTCTGATGTCTGTAGGAAGTGTGAGTTGCCCTCTCAGATCAGTTCAGCTACTAGCTTGGGCCAATCCTAAATAGGATATTCCACTTAATACAACAATTGTTATTTCACCAAAGATGGTAATAATATTTATTTTCTTTTGTGTTTCCCATTAAGAACTTCACCCCCAACATCCTCCTACCAAAAACTTCTAAACATCTCTCTTTTCTTCCCAGGATACCCCTCCTCCCCCGCAAAAAAATCATCAATACAACACTCTAGAAATCTAGTGCTCCTTCAGTCACAATTCAATTTTTGTCCGGCTCTGGGCACTTTTTTATGCTAATTTCACTTGCTATTTATAGGGCACTGCTCCATTCAGAACAGGCTTGTGCACAACTGAAATGTCCACATTTAGAAAAGTGGCAATTAGTAATCTGATGAGTAGGATGAGAAGACCCAGAGATTTCTATAATTCAGAGGAAGAAACATTTTTAATATGCAACTATGAAGTACGATTTTCTAAGGTAATTATACAAAAAAAAGGATAATAGTGAACGTTTAAAAATATAGGGACATGTATTTAACATATAAATGTTTCAAGCTTCGTACTGCTGCAGCTAAACAATTAGATTTTTAAATGTGAAAAGCATGAAGGGTCACTAGGAAAAGTAAGGATAAAAATGCATCACAATTTACAGTTTCTTTACCTAGAAGTAAAGAATGACCCTTGAGTTATTTCAGTAATTGTATTTATTAACTGTTTCATTCTACAAAGGATTTGAGATTTTGGTCCAGTTTATCCTTTCAAACAATCTAAAACATGTTTTTATCCCTTCCTGATATAATACTTCCACCTGCCAAATAGTTTTCTGGTATGCTGAATTACATTACACCCCAAATTGGGAACTTACATACTGTGGTTTGAAAAGGCAGTTTATATAAAATGGTAACAACTTTGCTAACTCTGGACTTGGCAGCCTCTCTTTAAAATGACATTTGGAGCTGGAGAATGAACATCATGGTGATCATGGGGACAAGGCTGGGCATTGATGATTTTCTTCCCATTCGTCTGAACTGAAGATCTGTTCCCAACCACCTGTCTTCAAGTACCCTCAATTAGCGAGACATTGTGAAGAGATGCAGTCCACAAGTCCACACTACTATGAAATGAAGACCTCTCTATAACTGTAAAGGCCTTAACAAGTTAAATTACCAAGTGTTTGAGTAGGTGCGTAATAAATATTTGCTGAATGAATAAAACTTAGTCAAAATTCTTTTAAAATGATGAGGAAAAAAGGAAAAGGAAAATTAAAGACTTAAAAAAATCATTATCCTTCTCCTGCTTTTCCTTAATCCCCACCAATATTTCTCTCACTTCTTTACATTTCTTCTCTGGAGGCAAAATTGTTCATATTATTAAGTTTGCAGGAGGGAGAACAGTTTGTCACTTTTAATTACTGATGCTTTCCATGTTATATGACAACTGTGTTTATACTCATATGTACTCATACATTAACACCCTGCCCTTATTACTAAGATCACTATATTCATTCTGACTTGAATTAATAGGGTTATCTTTTACTGATTTCAAGAGAGAAATCATAAAGTGTAGTGCAGTAGGAAACAAGTTGTTTTTTTTTATAATATACTTTATTGGTTTTTTACAGAGAGGAAGGGAGAGGGATAGAGAGTCAGAAACACTGATGAGAGAGAAATATCAATCAGCGGCCTCCTGCACACCCCCTACTGGGGATGTGCCCGCAACCAAGGTACATGCCCTTGACCGGAATCAAACCTGGGACACTTCGGTCCGCAGGCCGACGCTCTATCCACTGAGCCAAACCAGCTAGGGCAGAAACAAGTTTTTTGAGTCCTGTATGAATTTCACTTTCTAATTTCTTTCTACATGAATAGTTTTTGAAATACAATGTTGTAGGTCAGTTCCTCTGACTGCAGAACAGGAAGGGGTGGGGAAGCCAGGAAGAGAGATTTAGAAGAGGGCTTGTCCTTGGTAGTAAAAAACAAAAAGAGAGGGTCAGAGAGTGAGCAGGCTGCGATTGCAGAGTTGTGAAACAGGTGGTGGTTTCGGTTCAAGAAAGGAGAGTTAACTTGCCAAAAAAGGTTAGATATAAATAACTATAAAACAAGTAGATTAGTATACAAATATGCAAAGAATAAATACAAAAATAACAATTAACCATAAATATGAATATCTTATCATTGAGTCTCCTCCCATGAACAAACATTATTATTTAGCTGTAAAGCCATGAGAAAATTGTGTGCACATATGTTATGAATTGTGCCAGGACCTTAGCAAAAACAGAGAATCCATGAGTCAGCCCTCAGAGATTGATTTAGTAGATATGGAATGTTTGTGGAGACTCAAATATGCAGTTTAGCAAGTATTATAGAACATTTTGAAGACCATCTTTCAGATACATTGTCTTATGGAAACAGAGCTAGAAGAGGCCAAGGAGGATTCTCACCCCTAGCCATCAGAGAATGTGTGGCTCTGCCAACACCCTGATTTTGAACTTTTAGCCTCCACAAGTATGAGGCAATGAAACTACTGTGGTTTTAAGGGGGGGGGGGGGAGGGAAGGTTACAATGTTAAGCTAGTTGAAGTCTGAAGAAGGGATTAGGGAGGAACAAGAAAGGATGCAGGAAATTGTTGTAGGAAAGGCAGCAGGTAAGAGATGATGGTGAACTTGACTAAAATGATGGCATCAGAGTTAGTGGGAAATAGAGATTTATGAAAAGGGCTTTCTGATTGATTAAACATGGAAGGAGAAGCAGGAGTCAAGGATGAATTTAGAGACTGACTTGAATAAGTTGGGAAGTGATAATGGTGATTATTCATATAGGAAATTCTGAAGGAACAATGGCTTTAGGGGGAAAAGAAAATAAATTCCATTTCGGACATGTTAATTAGAGGCTGCTTGTGTTGAGTAGGCATTGGCTATATAGGTCTCCTAGAGCTAACAGGAGAAGCTAGAACTGCAGCTAATAACAGGCTCATGACAAATGTAGGATGCGAGTGTATAGGACTGTCTAATTTCTGTCTTGTGGGAGAACAGGAGGCCTGCACAGAACCCTGAGGATTGCTACATATAATGATATGGAAACAGATGAAGACAGTGAAAGACATTGAGTGAAGGTAACAGAGAGGAAAGAGGAAAACAAGATCAGGAAAAGTCATGTTTGTAAAAGAGAGAACAGTTAACTGTTCTGAAGGTTCCTAAGAGACCAAATGGGAGCACACAGTTGAAAAGAATAATTTGTGACTTTCTTCAGGGGAATGGAGAAGGTTGAATAAAAAGTGAAGTGAGCATAAGAAGAAGGTATTTTTGCCCTGGTCAGTGTGGCTCGGTGATTAGAGTGTCAGTGTGCCCGATTAGAGTGTCAGTCCATGCACAGAAAGGTCACGGGTTCAATTCCTGGTCAAGGCACATACCTGGGTTGCAGGTTTGGTTCTGGTCCCAGTCAGGATGTGTGCAGGAGACAACCAATCTCTCTCTCTCTCTCTCTCTCTCTCTCTCTCTCTCTCTCTCTCCTCCTCCTCCCCCTCCCCCTCCTCCTTCTTCTCTCTCTCTCTCTCTCTCTCTCTCTCTCTCTCTCTCTCTCTCTCTCCCTCTCTCTCCCTCCCTCCCTCCCTCCCCTTTTCTCTTCCACTCTCTCCCAAAAAGACAAAAATCAATGGAAAAATCCTCTGGTGAGGATTAACAACAACAACAAAATAAGGCATTGTTGTTTGTTTTTCTTGCTTGTTCATTTGTTGATTTCAGTTTTATATGTTTCTTAGCATTTTCTGACTTTTCACTTGGTACATAATCTTATTAACAAAAGTCACCCCAATAAATGAATAAAAAGAAAAAGCCAAAGCTGCAACTATGTTAATGGATAATGTTGAAGAAAAAATACTTTTTCAATAAAGTTTTTCCTAAGATAAAAAAAAATAAGTTGTGCTAGAGGGTAAGATAAATACATTCTGTATGTGTGTATGTGTACACATAATAGAATAATTTAGCCATGCAAATATGAACCTATTGTAGAATGGTGATATTCTCTATCTTTAGATTTACATGTAATTGAGACAATAATGTGATATTCTTGTAATCACTGACTCCTTCTTTAAGGATGTGAGGATATTTAGCACCAGCAATTTGTCTGGAAATTTTAATGCTGCTCTCAGGATGAATAGCTAACAATAATAATTGGATAGTTTTGTAATCTCATTAGCATGAAAAATGGATGAAAATATGACAGGCTATTATAAGTAATACACAAAATGTAAATTATATGTAAATAAAACAATTGGCTAAATTATTAAACACTAAAAAATAACAAGTAGCACAAATTCTAAAAATAATAAACCTATTTCTATTAAACTTCATTTTCCTCAATATGATGTTAATATAGTTTTCCACATAATTTTAAGCCAGCCAGTCCTTGATTCTGACAGACTATTCAACATCAGCTATTTGCTTCCTTAACTTGAGAAACAAGTTATCACTAGCTCTATCCAAGTTGGAGGAGTTCTCTTACTGACTAACAGAAATAAAACCCTGACATAGCTTAGAGACAAGTCAAAGATATTCTCCTCCTGCTTAGAAATTGTTCACAGCAATATTCCCTTTTTAACATTAGATGGACTTCAGAAATCTTGATGGTGTGTTGTCCTCTCAACTAGCCAAGTCATTTCTTGCTAAAGACTCAGCTTCCACTAACACTATTCTTCTCAGTATATGGGCTCATAATTAATTAAAATACAGAAGAATAAAATCAAATTAAATTCACAGAGTTTAAGAATATGCCATTTCTTTTGCTCATCTTTTCCCCTTTCAGCTATTTATATAGCCTCATTTTATATATGGAGTCATATATTTTTCCCTATGATATTTACAATAGGGCAGAATATATTGATGAAAGCACTAAACTCAAATAAAATGTAATAAAATTAAATACAACATATATATACAATATGGTGATATCAATAAGAAGAAGAAAGGATCTCTGGTAGGCTTAGGCTATAAAACTCAAAAAAGGTATATTCAAAGTAAAAGATGATTACATGCATTATTACAGTAACTACATTAAGTTCTTTAAAATATAACTTCAGGCCTGTATATTTAAGAACTCCTTTATTTTACGGTGAATAATTACAACTGCCCAGCTTCTTTCAGCTCTTTAAGTACTTAATATTCAAAGTCACAAGCTGAGTGTTATCATAAGATCTTGGCCCCTGAATACTTAAAACACCAGAACATTAACAGTAGAACTCCACAGTTTTGTAAGTTCCCTCATTAGCAGAGGAAATGTGAACGATTCCAGTGAATGGGTTCTTTACCAAAGCATAGTATACACAGGAAAGAGCAAGTAAAACAAAATTAGATAAATATGCATTATTATTTTTATTTTCTATGACTCTTTTATTAGGGTGGTGTTAAGATTGCTCATGGTGATTAAAAACAAATTATTTTCTCTACATCCTCACAGCACTAGTACACTGCTGGTCGAAATGCAGACTGGTGTAGGCACTATGGAAAACTGTATGGAGTTTCTTCAAAAAAATCTATACTAATAAAAGGATAATATGCTAATTAGAGCAGGAGACCTTCCGGACCTCCTTTCAGACAAAGCCATGGGGGCGGGGCCAAGGCAGAGGTGGTTAGGGGCGATCAGGCCAGGAGGGGAGGGCAGTTGGGGGTGATCAGGCCAGCAGGGGGGACAGTTGGGAGCGAGCAGGCTGGCAGGCAGAGTGGTTAGGGGTGATCGGGCAGGCAGGCAGGTGAGTGGTTAGGAGCCAGCAGTCCTGGATTGCGAGAGGGATCCCAGATTGGAGAGGGTGCAGGCCGGGCTGAAGGACACCCCCCTTGTACAAATTTTGTGCACTGGGCCACTAGTTATATATGAAACGACCATTTGACCCAGTGATCCCACTTCTAGAAATGTATCCTAAGAAATCCAAAACACCAATCAGAAAGAATGTATGCGCCCCTATGTTCATAGCAGCACAATTTACAATAGCTAAGATCTGGAAAAAGCCCAAGTGCCCATCAGTAGATGAGTGGATAAAAAAACTATGGTACATTTACACCATGGAATACTATGCAGCAGTAAAAAAAGAAGGATCTCTTACCCTTTGAGACAGCATAGAGGGAACTGGAGGATATTACGCGAAGTGAAATAAGCCAGTCAGAGAAAGATAAGTATCACATGATCTCACTCATATGTGGGATCTAATGAACAAAATAAAATGATGAACAAAATAGATGCAAAAAACATAAAAGCATGGACTGAGGAATCTCAGAGGGAAGGCGGGTTTGGGGTTGGGGGGAAGAAATTAACAGGGGAACTTACATGCATATATGCATAGCCCATGGACACAGACAATCTGTGGTGAAGGCCTGGGCGGGGTGCAGGGTGAAGGGGGTCAATGGGGAAAAAAAAGGGAGACATTTGTAATACTTTCACAACAATAAAGATAAATTAAATAATTACTGATCTCCTATCTTTCAAAAGCTAGTTGAAATAACATAACTTGATAAAGACAATAAATATCTAGTATAGGTAAGGCATTATAAAAGTGATGAGAAATACCTATATTGCTGTATCCTATAGGTTCTGATGTATAGGATTCTCATATTATTTTCTAGATATTATAGAAATTTCATTTGGAATTTTCAAATGAGAATATTTTCCTTTTCTGAAGAGTTAAAAAAGAGGGTATGGTGTATATTTTACTTTATTTTATTTTGTGGTTTATTTTTAATTCCTAGGTGATACGAAATATTTTTATTTTGACTATTTCCAATTTGACTAAATAATGATCTGAAAAATATTGTCTGTTTATTTCCACTTCTTATTTTTTCTGAAGCTCCATGATCACTTGAAAATTACTTCTGAATACAAATGATAACAATATCTTAAACATAACCTCTGCCCAATAATTATTATACAAATAGGACAACAGTAATATCTTTTCACCACATGTAGGTAGTAGTATTATGAGGACTTAAGAACTGAAGGATTGCATTGATTCTGTAATAACTGCTAAATGATTCTAAGGTGTTTTGAATCTCAAAATAAAAATGGAAGACGATAGCAAAAGTACAATGCAGTAGCTTTCACTGTTATAATATTATGTACTCTCAAAAATAATAGAAATCTGACAAGTCTATGTAACCAAACAGAAGACAGCAAATTTAATAACACAAACAACCTCTGGAAAACACACAGCTACCCACATTCACAATTCCATTGGGTTTAAAGACCTAATGTCTCTGACATGCTTTTTCTTTAGTATGTCTATAAACTTGAAACTGAAAATTACACATGTAATTCTATTGCTAATAAAGCCAGTGTTGAGATGGAGCCAGAAGCAGTTAATTCATCAACAATTCAGTAGTGTTGATAAGGCACTGCCAGGCATCTCACTTGAAGAATTCCAAAAATTTCTCTCCTTTCCCCAAATCTAATAGTCACAGAATTAAGTTATAATGTCCACTCCCCTTCCAATAATTCCACTTAATGTTTAAAGATGTATCTGAATAGACAGGTATATTTATGTTTAAAAGAACACAGCAGAGCTTTGGTAAATCTCAGAATTAGAAAAAGAAAAAAACCACTCAGCTTGGCTCAACCATACTTCATTCTCACTTTGGTGCACATCTTCATGTATGGACATACGGAAAATAAAGGCCAAAGAACAACTGAAGGATGCAGTTTGCTCTTTTAAAATGTAGATCGGTACAAGGACAGGAAGGAGATGCTGGTCAAAGATTTTAACAATTACACAGATTATCCATATACCCTAGGGACACTTCGGTGGTGAGAGACAGAGGTTCTGTTACAAATTGACAATCGCTATACATCCTTTGTACCTCTATCAGCAGAGAATATAATTGAAATTAACTTTCATAGCTTGTATCACAAAATTTTCCCCCAGTTTAGAAAATTACTAATCTAATGCTGAGTATGCACCTCCCCCACTTTAAATGTTCCCTGGAATGAGATTTTCCCATTCCTCTTGCCATCCCAATTCCCTTATAGTCTAAGCTAATTTTCAACATAACAAATATCACTGACCCATCTAATTCTTAACCTAGTGTTTTATTTACTTAACTAGAAATTCTTTGCCCCATTTAACCAGCAACAGTTCATTAGTGAAGATGGTTGCCACCTGTACAGAGAACAAAACAAAAAGTGAAGTACCAGAGTCAACCTAAGTTATTGGTTAACTAATTTATTGATTGCCAGTTTACCCTGCAATCAACTATTATGTTTAAGACTATAGAAACCTCTCCTTATTGCTGGCAATTTTTTCCCACTACAATTTTAAGAGGTGATACTGTTAGACCCCTAGAGCAAGGATGATGGGGCAGGTATAGAAACTCACCAGGGTAGAAAGCTCTGGGTGCCTAGCAAGGGGCAAAGTGGGAAAACAAGAACCTCACCTCCAGGGTAACCTATCCTCCCTCAGCCTATCACTGGTTATGCAGTTTGGACCCCTGATCTTTCATATCACTGGTCAGACGGTTTAAACCCCTGACCTTTTCCTCCCTAATGATAACATTTAGGCCTCAGTTATATTTCATCTCCAGGCCCAGAAAAGCAGCAAAACCAGACAAGTGGCGCCATGGCTGCCTCAGGATCAGATGCAGTGACTAATAACCTGCCCTGGTACCAACCAATCAGTGGAGACCAGGACCCTGAAAGAGCACACCTGGAAAGCTGATGAATATTCTATTAAGACACTCCCCTGAGACCTCCCCTAAGATTTCCAGGACAAAGGACCCAGTGCTCGCTCTCCCTATAAGGAGCATGCCCATGCCATTCCCCCATGAGCATGTATCCTTTAACCCTCTAAGAGACCCCACAGGATTTGCAACCAGGGGAGCAATGGGCAGCGGCAGCTCATCCCTGGCTAAATCCTGAACCTGTCTCCAAGACCCCTTTTTTCTGTGTAGTCCTTCCCTTTGGGTATCCCCATCTCCCATACTCTTTTTCTTGATAAATTTAATTTTCTTTAATCACCATCTAAGATGGCTATTTAGCCTTTGCACACCCCAGCAACTTTAAACTTTCCCCATTAAAAATGTGATTTTTTTTTTGTGATAAAAAAAGCAACTGCCTTCTATTGCTGTCCATGAAGAAAATCTTCTGCTTCCACTGAAGATTTGAGAGAAGGCAGACATTCTATGTCAGAGATGTTCAAGATCATAAATTTCCAAATTATTTCCTGAATTCTCTTTCATATGTTATAAATTCAGCAGTACTTTGAATATGTAAAGTGAAATAAATAAAAAATGCCCTTGAGAAATGAAATCAGCTGCTGTTTGTTTCTTCTTCAATCAAGTATTCAACAATGCTTTCTTTTCTTCTACTACTAAAAAAGTAAATGCTGTAAAGACTATCTGTATTTTATTAATAGACCTGTACAGAGTATATAAAATATATTCTAAAGTCAAATAGAAATTATTTTTAGATTATATTTCAGATGGTTTATTTACCTAATTAGTATTCATATAATTCCCATTATTATTCATATAACTCAATGTTGAAATTATATATGCATAATCTTTTATATGTTTATGTTGTCATTTAAAATGTGAAAAATACATTACGCAAAAATTATTTTTTGCTATTTGGTATTAATTTTATAGTTTAAAAATATTTTAAATACAAAATTATATAACAGTTGCCATGTAGCTCACTCAGCTGATTGTTATAGTAGTCTAAATTATAAAGATAACTTTTGATAGGGTGCTTAGAATTCTTAATAAATTCCTTAAGGTGTCAGTCTAGAAATTTTTTTGCCTTTCTTGTCTAAAGTTGGACTACAAGAGAAAAATTCATATTTTAATCAAGTAAATCAAGTTCTTTTTATATCTTACCACTGAATTCCACTACCCCTTCTTTTCTTATGCTGGCTTTTTTTTTTTTTTTTTTTTTGCTTACTTTTGGTCTGAGTGTGGGTGCTAAGAATACATTATACACATTATGGCATAAACAAATTTTAAGAAATATTGCTTTCTAGCAAACTTCTTCATTTTACTTACCTTGTATAGGTCTGACCAATTCTATATTTAGCTACAAGAATTTCTAGTCTTCATCTTTTACTAAAATTGTATTAACTCTTGCTCTATAGTTTCAGATTGCTTATGGAGAGATCATTAGATACTGATATTACAATATAAACAATAAAGAAAATAAATGCTAGGCAAAACCCATTGTTCCTGAATCATCTACTGCTCTGAATAACTTCGGGAAATGGTGTTTAGCTCTCCTTCAGATTTGCATTCAAAATCAACATAATCTATGAGTAAAACATAACTGTTTCCTCTTCTACTTTATTGTAAAAACATTTCAACTAATTTAATAGCAGGAATGTAGGTGATTGCATGAGTATAGCAAGCACATATGCATTAGGAAAATAGAAGAAAATCACAAAAAATTGCTTGAAAATCTATGACTACAGTGATGTATATTAATGTATACATTTCAATAAATACAAGGGAATAACACATTTACATTACTGATAAAATGGCAACTTAAAATTTAACTTGCATTAAGTAGTCTTCTCAATTTCCTCAACTCTAAAATGGGGGCAAAAATACTTTCTTCAAAGATAAAATAATGTAACTGAGTACCTGAACATTATGATGCACTGTGGTCTTATTTTTAAACTATTCAAACTATAAAAGGCAGTGGTGTTACTATATATAAAAAACTGCAGACTGGCATTTATATTAGACTTTTAGAAGCTATTCTAACCTAAAGTATACAAATGTATTTTAAAGTTTTTATCTATAGTAAATTCATAGTTACTCCACATTTAAAGTACAGCTTAAACTGAGGATAATTCAATGACCGTTCTGCTTACTTTATGACAGTATCTGCAAGCAGTTAGCATTATATAAATAAAATAAAATTTACTTTATTTAATAACATTCCGGGCTAGTGTTCATAATCAAGAACTAAATAATTCTTGTTTATCCATAGTGTACATATAACTTATACCAGTCCTCAATAAATTAATAGGGTGATTATAATTTAACAAAGAAACATATGAAATAGTTCCAGTGTTGACCACAATCTTTTTCCAAAATATACTCAGTTTAATAAATCCATTTCATTCTATTTATATACTAGAGGCCTATTGCACGAAAAGATTCGTGCAATAGGCCTTCCCTTCCCCTGGCTGCCGGCACCGGTTTTCCTCTGGCACCCGGGACCCAGGCCTTAGCTCCAGCCTTCGCTGCATTCCAGCCTTCGCTGCTCCAGCCGGAGCCACCTTCAAGCCTTCACTGCCCCAGCTGGAGCCGCCTTCAGTCTTCGCTCTGCCGCTTTGCGCCTACGTATGCAAATTAACCGCCATCTTTGTTGGCAGTTAGTTTGCATATCTTGCTGATTAGCCAATGGGAGGCGTAGCAAAGGTATGGTCAATTACCATGTTTGTCTATTATTAGATAGGATATTTCAATTAATAAGCAGTGGTAGGATTGTTAAGCAGAGTCTGAGCTACTTAAGGAAAAGTCAATTGGACAGATATTGGCACTAGATAAAATAATTTTTTTGGCAATTCTATAGTTGCTTCAAGATCAAAATAGTGTTAAAACTAAGACACAAAGGTCACAGTGAAATCTTACACTAAAATTAATGAGCAAAACTGCCAGAAAGATTCCCTGTTGGAGAGCCAGCCTCTCTCCCTTGCTCCCCTTACTGTTTATGGTGACTTCTAAATGTGCAGTGACAGTAATAAAGCTGGCATAGCTGCGGGGAAATAGAAGAATACCAGAAAATCTCTTCTTTTGTACAAATACTTTAGATACAAAAGATTGTCATAAAATTCTTGGGTAGTTTTCAAAGTTGAAACACTTAACCTTCAGTTACTAAAAAAGGAATGATGATTATTACCAGTGTTTTACATATATCATTCTTAAAACAACACTGCAAGGTAGTAATTATAATAATTATGCTCACTTTTACAAAAAGGGAAATAGGGAGGTCATATAAATGATTCAAGAGTATAAAACCAAAATGGAGTAGGGCTGAAATTGGACACCAAGTTCATCTAGTTCAAAATTCATACTTTTTCTACTACCATGGTCTGCTTCAGGGAATAAATATGATAGATGAATGTATAAATTAAAGTTAACTGAAGTTTCCTTCTCATAGAAGTTTTCAAACTTCCATTATACTAGCCACAGAATGCAGTTTATGTTTCAATTTACAAAAGCTATTTTTTTAAGCTGATATAGAACCCAAAAGACTACATAATATATAAATCTAAATTCTGATTAACCTAAATTTAATGAAAATGCTTTCATAGGGCATGCATGAAATAATCTTTTTGTATCTACTTTCTATCATACCAAGAAGATGTCAAATAAACAAAATTAGGAGGAAAAAGGGGGACAAAATTTCAGATAAAATGTAAAAAAATAAAAAAAATATTTTGTATAAAGAATTATAAGAATATAAGAATTAGAAAAATAAATACTTTAAAATAGGATTTTGATAAAGTAAGCATGGTAGTTAAATGGATATTAAAAAACCTCATAAACATAAAAATTGACTCAGGAGAATAATCAAATATCTCTTTGATTAAAAGGTAGTTTTTTTTTTTTTTTAAATATATTTTATTGATTTTTCACAGAGAGGAAGGGAGAGAGATAGAGAGAGCCAGAAACATCGATGAGAGAGAAACATCGATCAGCTGCCTCCTGCACATCCCCCACCGGGGATGTGCCCGCAACCCAGGTACATGCCCTTGACCGGAATCGAACCCAGGACCTCTCAGTCCGCAGGCTGACGCTCTATCCACTGAGCCAAACCGGTTTCGGCTAAAAGGTAGTTTTAAAGATAAGTTTTACTCTATAAGAAACAGATAATTCCTTTTATACAAATTGATTACACAGCAGAAAAAAGAAGAAAGAAATATAATTTTATGATCAAAGACTGACAAGGAAAGATGAAAAGAAAATTATAGGTTTATCTCATCTATCAACATAGATGAAAAAATTCAATCCAGAAATACTAGCAAATCAAATTAAGTCAGTTGTTTCTTTCTGTTTCTCCCCCCCATTCCACTCTCTCTAAAAATCAATGGAAAATATCCTCAGGTGAGAATTCATAAATACAGTAAGTAATTTTTTTTAGTAAGTTTCTATTTCTTTTGTCAATCAACAATCAGTAAGTGTACATTCTTATTTTATTAACAACTCTCAGTCTTCCTCTATTTTTATATTCTTTCTTTGTTTTCCGTAATTCTCTCAGTATAAAACAAACTGATATATAAACAGATATGATTGCATAGAAAAAAAGTGAAACTTGTTACTTGAAGGAATATGTTAAACCAATCTTTCTAACCATATAACCAAATAGATACAAAAATTTTCTGAAATCGTTGCATGAATAAAATCAAATATTAGAAAATAGCTATGTTAAAAGGACCTAAGTGATATTATTAGGAGCAATAATGATACTACAGTATATTAACTTTAACATACATCTTTTAGAGTTCATAAATCTTCAAATACATACCAGATCTGTTTTTGGAGTATCTGGACACTCTGAGAAATAAGGTGTTGAACTTCTGACTCCACTGTTATCTGAAGTTGGCTTTGGAAGTTGAGCATGCTGTCTGTAAGTAGCACTTTTAGGAGTCCAACAAAACAGGTTGATTGATTCTCGTACACAACGTTCAATGTCAATTTCTAGATGGAAAATTGAAAAAAAAAATTTGGATTGCTATGTTTATTAAAAAACACAGACACACAACCTTTCCTAACTGCATATATTGACACATGGCTAGGATCATAATTAATTAGAAAAGATTTCAACAAAAAAATAATGTATGCATTAATTAGCATATTTTTGACTGAAATGTTAGGGGGCATTTTGTATTATGAATATACATATTCATATAAATTTACATACATGCATATATATACATGCATATATATCTATGTGTGCTTTATTTGGTATTATCAACATATACACATACATTTTCACATATATGTATGTTTCAGTATATAATTAAACTCAGTACATTACTAATTAAACATCATAGATATTACATAGTTCTTTCTTAAGAATCTGCCTCATTTATTCTGATTATAGTTTTACTTTTCCAAAGTAAATTAGTAGTTGAGGAATTTGGGAGTGGGCAGGCAAAAGATTCAGAAGCTGATTCATTATGACTTCTAGTAAAATGTACTACAAGTTACTTTTCCAATTATTAAAGGAGATATAAAATAATCAGGGAAATTTTATTATTTATTAAAATCTCAATTCAGTACTTCTTTTAAAAATAATTTCTTGAGTTAAATGCAGAAAGGTTTAAATAAAGATTAAATGAACTTGATTAAAAGAAAAATTTTCATAGATTTCCTTTTCTTTTTCAGATTTGAAATGTAAGCATATTTGAAAGAATACATATTTCAAACTTGTTACAATGTCAAATTTTGCTGGTATGTTATGATGGCACGGCAGCTCTTTAGGAGGTCACTATCTGATGAAGATTAAACCAGTCCTGTAGAGGGAAAGCGTATAGATCACAGAGGGGCAGGAGAAATTCAGCAAGTTGACCAGGATGAAGAAGTTTAGCATGGACGAACTTTTCCCTTTCTGTATTCCTAACATCAGTAAATGGCAGATATTCTCAATTCCTCTGCGAAAGTGTGTCAGTTCAGATAGGCAATGTAGAAAAATAGGTTATGTGGTTTAAATTACAAAGAGATAAATTCCCAATTTCTCTTTTTGAAATGAGAAACTCATACATATATAAAGGGGAGAAGGAAACGGCCACTCAAGTCAATTCTGTTGATGGTACATGAGCCATGCATTTAGAGTTGTCTGCTGTTTGTAAGGTGGGAAATCCTTGGAGGAAAGGGGGGAATTGCACATTTACTGAGCATCTGTTATGTGCCAGACATTGTATTCTTTCACTTAGCTCATTTCATTCTTACAATGATTCTAGTAGACAGGTATTGTAACCTTTCTAACTTCTGCTGAAGATGAAGAAGCTAAGACATAAGCAAGCTAAGTGACTTACTATGTTAAGTGTGTTATTATAAGTAGAAAATGTCTGAAGTTGTTAAAGGATTATAGGACATATTTTATTTTCCAATTCATTTGGATTTTGAATTGGTCAGCAGATTTGGGAAGACCAGTTACTCAATTAAGCATTCCTGCATCTGCGATTAGTGATGTTTACCAATTTCAGAGTTGGTTACTTCCATGGCTATGCAAAGAGGTCAGATTTCATCACTCCATATGCTATTCCTAACATAATATTTTAAAAACCCCACAGTTAACATGTTTTTAGACATGGGTCTATTTGAGCAATGGCTAATGCAGTTAAATTTTTTCCCCAAAAACCTCTATAACATTATCCTCTTGATATTCTGGAGAAAGAACAGACATCAACCAGATGAAAAATCAAAGTTTGAAACAAGTTTCGCTATTCCATTTAAGCAGAGATATGTTCACTTCATTTTAGAAAATTTACAGTTAATATGGATAAGATGAAAATTTGCAGCTAAAGAGAGAAAACTGTCATCTTAAAAAAGTTAAGCCATTTAACACTGTAATCTCCAAAGGGAAAGAATTTCAGACGACAATGACAGGTTTTACATCTGCACTGCTCAAAGGAGTGGACACATTTGCCACTCAGTAAAAGCCCAAGTCAATGGTTCAGGTCAGAGGTTGTGGTTCAGTCCTTAAATCTCTGGCAAAGGAAAAGTCATTTGTACCTGCCTCCAAAACACCCTGTCAACACTAAAATGTTTACAGTGAATCTTCAGTATTTACTGGTGCCCGCCCTCTCATTTCACCCCGATTATTAGTACTGATAGATATCCCATTCTCCATTCACTTAACCAAAATATTATGCAATAGTACTTTGTAAACTGTATATTAAATATGCAATTATTCTTAAAAAGTAACCTCTCATTTTAGGACACTGCTGTTTTGCATCTTGCATAATAATTTTGATAGAATGCATTGTGAATAAAGCATGTACACTGGATTATGGTTCCCCAGGTTTCATTCCAAGCTCTGTGAAGTACTTTGTGACTCGGACAGAAATAATGTCTCTAAATCTCAGTTTCTTTATCCTCATCCATTACTTCCCTATCTCTCAGAAATACTGAACTATTTTCAAAGTGATAAAACACATCATATTTCACTTGGGTGAGAATAGGTGAAAAAGACATCTCGCCTTGAAGCCATTTCCTCCAGTTTTAATGGCTATGAACTGTTTCCTAGCACCAGTGAATAGCTTTGCTGCCTCTGTTTACAATTATCCAATTCCCTTTGGCTTTCCCCTTATTTGAACCCTAATATTGTTAAGATATTATCTACTTCTTCTGAATTCACTCCATCATTTTGGTGGAACATATTTTCCAGCAGCATTTAAGAAAGGGTGCATAATATAGTTATTCTGCCTTTGACTAATTATTGGACAAGGCATAGTCTTCCAGAGTTGAACGTGAGTTATAAAAGGCAATGCTCCATTTTCTTGTGAGAAGTCTGATACAATTATGAGTTGAGGTTAATTGTATGTGTTTTTCCTCTTTTCTGTATACTTTTAAGATCTCTGGTGTTCTGAAGTGTCATGATATACGTTAAGTGCATACAACTTCATTGTGCTAGGCATTTGATGGTCCTTTTATAATTCTTCAGTTACAGAAAAAAATTCTACTTTGATGCCTGTGATAATTCCTTTTTCACTGTTCTCTCTTCTACTAGAATCTTGAACATATTGCATTTCTAATAATTTTGCCTTTTACTTTTACTTTCAGTATGTATTTTTGTTCTACTTTTCCGATTAATTTCCTAAACTTTATCATCAGTCCTTTATTATAAAGGTCATTGAATTTCCAAATCATTATTAATTACCAATAAATATTTTATTTTATTTGTTAGTTAAAAAAAATTCTGATTTTTCATGGTTGTAATGTCTTCTCATAATTATGTTTCTGAGGATATGCCTTATTCAGTTTGTGCTGATTTGTGTCATTTAGTGGAAGGCTTTCCTTATAGTTTTGGTGATCTCTGACAATACATATTTAAGAGAACAACACTAAAAATCATATTGGGAGTTTTGTGTAGGTGGGCAGGGCTTGGTGACTGGTGAATTCACAATAGGGTAAATTGGGGACATAGTTAGTTGTTAGAGGACTTTTAAGTAAGGTATTTCTCCTCCTAGGGACATCTCTCCAGAGAACAATTCTGTGATTTGCCTAAATGAATCCTTGCCAGCATTCTGGGAATTGATGATGGATGGACCTGCTGGTTGAAACTATAGATTCCTCATTCCTGCTCTATACTATGCTCTTGACTCCTTGGTCTCAAGACTCTCTGATTCTATTACCCCAAAGAATACCTCACCAAATTTACTGTTACCTTTGGTCATGTTTTTGCAAAAATAAAGATATCTAAACCATAATCAGTGAAGACTGCCATTTTTATTTATACCCATCCCCTCCATTATACTTCCTCTTATGTTGGGCAACATTATAGTGGCTGTGGATATAATTAAGAATAAGCTAAGTTAGGAATACATTTAGTTTGGTTTTATGTGATATATTTCTATGATTTATAATCACTTTGGGGTATTGAAAAAGACTTTCTCCTTGACCAAACTCTAGCCAGGCTTCTCTATGTCCTTTCTTGACTATGCTTCCACCTTGGCCTATGAAAGACTTGAACAAAACACTAACATAGTTTATAATAGTTCCAGGCCACAACCCTAGGATGACCTTTGCCCCCTCTTAAAGTGCCTGCCTGAGAAAAATCAAGGCTGCCAAAAATCAAGGTTGTTCCAGCCAACACCTGAAGAGGGGGTCCCTGTCTCCTAGTCTCTGAGAAGGTAGAGATCTGACTTCAAAAGTGCCAATTAGCAAACCCAGACAGGCTTCCCATGAACCAATGTCCCCCTTCAAACTTTTTTAATTTTTCACTTCGCTGAATCTTCTGAGTTCTAGTCACTTACCTCTCTATTCCTTCATTCTCCTTTTAAAATGTCCAGTCACTTCTGTACAAATTGAAGTTGAGTTCAATTGAAGGTGAACACCTCCTTATTGCAACAGTATATTATTGACTAAAACCTACCCTTACGACATTAGTGTCTTGCTTTGTTTATTTTTGTTAGTATAAAGTTATTGTTAGTTCTAGGAATGACTTCCTGCAGTACTTCCACTACCCACTATACAGAAGCAGAGGTTGTAGTACAAGAAGAATGTGTTCCAGTACCAGATTATGGGTAGGAGAAACACAGTTGCTATGTACACACCCCAAAAGTCAAACTGAGAAGGTCTTTCAGACATTAAACATAAAAACTTATAAGCAAAGAATCTGGTAATGAGCAATGCCTGATCAAAAGAGAAATAAATTCTTTCTGAACGTATACTTGATAATGTTACAGATACAGTTATAAGTATACCATTAACTTCTTTATTTTTTTACTTTTTTGATAGGAATTTTACATAATAGCATTTTTGTGTTCACAGTTAACAACCTGTAGCATTACAAGAAACCGAGACTATACCTGTGTTGTTATATGTTTTATGCATTCCTACTATCAATAAAACAAAAAACAAAAATGCCCTAGCTGGTTTGGCTCAGTGGATAGAGTGTAGGCCTGCAGACTGAAGGGTCCTGGTCCCGGGTTTGATTCCAGTCAAGGGCACATTGCCAGGTTGCAGGCTCGTGCAGAAGGCAGCCAATCAATGATTCTCTCTCATCATTGATGTTTCTATCTCTCTCTTCCTCATACTTCCTCTCTGAAATTAATGAAAATATATTAAAAACAAAAACAAAACAAAACAAAAACAAATTTCAACTAACCTGGCCAGTGAAAAGGTATATCTATTTTCTCTATGAAAATATAGCACAATTATTGTTATATGAAGAGTATGAAGCCAAAAAAAAAGAGAGAGAGAGAAAATACAAGAGGTAGGCCAGATATTTAATACATAAACATATTATTTTTCTGTTTTGTAATTAATTGGTTATGATCACTTTGTTCAGTCGAAACATCCTCTTAATGACCCACTTTTGTATTGTAATTGATATCATCTTAAACAGGCTGCTTCCTCACGTTGCATAATCTTCAGGGCACATAATCTACATCAGTTCCTATCTTTAAGTTTTCTTCTGAGTGTCAGGAGTAGACTCTTGGTGAGAGCAAAGATCTGTAGGGGTGGGAGGAATGAAACTATTTCTATGCAGACATTCAATTGATTCTCTCTAGTGTTCTGTCCAATTTTCCATTCATTTTCAATTCCTGAGGCTGGTGCTTTGCATCAAGAACTGGCTTGCCTCTTGCTGGTATCCTCCTTTGCAGGAAGGGTTCAGCGTTCTTTGGTTTATTAAGTGAGTTACGTCTGGTGGAATTGCTTTCTTTCTTCCAAATATTTGGTAACATTTCTTGTCTACTCATACTCTTCTTACATTCTTGTTGTCCTTAGGATTAGCTTTTTTTTTTTTTCATTCTCTTACTGTCACTTCAGTGATATTTCAGAGGAGAGGAGAGATAATCATATGTGTACAATTTGTCATTCCTACTTAGAAAAGTTTCAAGCTTTAAAGACACTGGTTCAAAGGGGTTGGGAAAGTTAGGTTATGAGTTATACAGCTTTCTGGCAGTTAATATATTTTCTCAGAAAGCAGTAGAACAAATGATATAAGGTAAAGCGCAGTAACATGGGAGGCAGCATGACCTGGGCTTGAATTTCAACTCAATTACTACAAGTTGTATAGCTCTGGCCAACTCATTTTTCTGCATCTCTTTTCTCAATCCTAGGGTTGATATTACTTAATTCCCAAGAATGTTATGAAGTAGAAATAAGATTATTCCAGCATATAGTACGAACCCGAGGTTTTATAGATAAACTTACAGATATATAAAACACATGAAAAATTTTAGCAATTCAGTTAAAATAAAAAACACACAACACAACACAACACAACAAAAGCATCAGGCCTTAGACTCCAGTTAGTCTGCCTTCTTGTTTTAAACACACTTAGAATATAGGTTAATTTTCTATTTTGCTCTTGGTAATTTCTCTTTAGAAAAAGATCGTCTTTTAAAAAATATTCTTTTCTATCTTTCAAAGTCCAAGGACTTGTAATATTATTCAGTAATAAATATTAATGATCTATAAAGCTCTGAGCAGACATGAAGGAAAAAGTCTGAAAAGGCTACATACTCTACAGCTCTCTTCTGTAGTTAACAGTAGGATAGTTATTGTTTGAGATACCAAGCTCATGGTTGTTTCTGTGAGGAAGTTAGGGAATAAGTAGCCAGGAGAACTGCTAAGGATGGGAGATAAATCATTTTGTATATCCAAACCACAACTAGAATACATGACTTATTTAAATAAGAGAAGTTGCTCTGACCAGTTTGGCTCAGTGGCTAGAGCGTCAGCCTGTGGACTGAAGAGTCCCAGGTTCGATTCCAGTCAAGAACATGTACCTTGGTTGCAGGCACATCCCCAGTAGGGGGTGTGCAGGAGGCAGCTGATTGATGTTTCTCTCTCATCGATGTTTCTAACTCTCTATCACTCTCCCTTCCTCTCTGTAAAAAAATCAATAAAATATACTAAAAAAATAAATAAATAAGAGAAGTTGTGAAGGTAATGCTTTATATTAAAACTAGGTTAAACTTTTTTTTTTTTTTTTTTTTTTTAATTTTTTTTTTTAAACAACCTATTACAACTTTATTAGACTTTTCTCTTTATTGGCTATTTGGATTCAACTGAGGCCTTAGTAACCTACTTTAACATCTTGAAGGTGTCAGTACATAACATGAAATGTGATTAGATGGCACAAAACTAGTCAACTTGTCAACACTGAGCAACCAGTATCACAGATGTGGCCGTTTCCTGCTTTTATAATGATTCCATCACCCATGTAAAGGTATTGCTGCTGTAGTGCAAGTTATTATTTAAGAAAGGTTTGCCAGACCAGGCATAATTAATGACAGATACCAGCAATGCCATTTTGCAGACTAAGTCAAAACTCTGCCTTATATTTGGAATGAGAGAGGTAGCAACTCTATGAAAAATTACTTTTTCTTTTGGGTCCCTATTCCCACACTGCCACACATATTCCCTCCTCAATGTGTCCCATCAGCCAATCATCTAACATCCTAACATGACCTGTGGATACTCTCCCAGTAAAAGTGGTAGGATTTTGCTCAGCGCAGGGGAAGGAGGTAGACAGTGGATAAATGGACAAAGTGGCAAAAGGAGGGCAGAAACATTCTAAAACCTTCTCGTTTAACAGAATGTTCTTCATGACACCTCTCAGGATGTAGAGAAGAACTTGGTGTAAAGAAGTTCATTCTGATGGTTACAGATTAGTATGACTGAGTAAGGTGGTTTCTTGAACCACACCCATCCACTAACAGGTTTCCCTAAAAATCTGTGGACAACCAGGGAGGAAGTGTATGCATCCCTTTCCAAATGGGGACCATGCGACTCCTCCCAGAAGGTGATTTTATAACACTGGTTCCCCAGGCATCAGCCTCCCCATCAGCCACTTGCAATGGGCGGTTACAGCAACACACTTTGGAACCTGTCAGGTCTCTGAGTTCTGATATCTGAAGAGCATTTCGGTCGACGTCCACTTCAGTAAGGGCATTGGAGTCCATGGCCACAGTCAGGGCTCTACCCTTTGATAACAGCAATCGGTCTCAGTTTAATGGCCTTCTTGCTGATTCCAGCATCATGGCAGGTGTTCACCACATCCGTCACGTTCTTATAGGACTCAGGAGCCTCTTCCATAACCAGTTTGGGTGAGGCAACACGAATTGCAATTCCCATATCTGCCAATTTGTCTAAGACGTCCTGGAAATCTAAGTTACGTCGAGATTTTGCTCGGGACAATGCACGGCCCGCTCCATGGCAGGTTGTCCCAAAGGTCTCAGTCATGCCCTGCTCAGTGCCAGTAAGAACATAACTACAGGTTCCCATGGTGCCACCAATGAGCACTGGTTGTCCAGTGAGTTGGTAATCAACAGCAATGAGGGGATGGTGAGGAGGGAAAGCTCGGGTGGATCCCTTCCTGTGTACTAACAGGGTCCGCTCCTTTCCATCCACCACATGTTGTTCCACTTTGGCGATATTGTGAGAAACATCATAGATGACGTGTAGGTCCAAGTCATCAGGGGTTGTGTTGAATACCTTGGCAAAAGCCTGACGGGTTAAGAAGGTCATGGAAGAGCGGTTGACCCAGGCATAGTTCCCAGCTGCTGCCATTCCCTTCAGGTAGTCCTGACCCTCTGGAGAAGCGATTCGAGCACAAGCCAACTGACGGTCATTGACTATAATCTTGTCTCTCTTCATGGCTTTTTCCATAGCAACCAGGGCATCTGTGGCTACTTGGTGGCCCAAGCCTCTGCTTCCACTGTGGATCATCACGCACACCTGTCCTTTATGGTCGATGCCCATCTTCTTAGCAGCATACTCATTGAAAATCTCATCTACAACTTGGATTTCTGCATAGTGGTTACCTGCTCCCAGGGTCCCCAACTGAGGAAGGCCTCTTTTTTTCGCCCTCGCGGAGACCTTATTGGGGTCAGCCTGCAGCATCCTTCCATACTCCTCACAGTGCTCCTTGTCTTCGGCCCAGGCGTAGCCTTCTCTTAGCGACCAGTCCACACCCATCTCCAAGGCCTCTTCCAAGTCTTTGGCATTCATTGGGATGACACCTTTGGATCCCACCCCAACAGGGATGTGGTCAAACATAGCTTGGGCAAGTTGCTCCTTCACAGGCTGGACATCGCTTTCATCTAAATTGGTTCTTAGCAAGCGAACCCCGCAATTGATGTCAAATCCGACACCACCTGGGGACACCACTGCTTCAGGGTCATTCATATCAAAGGCTGCCATATTCCCAATAGCAAACCCATAACCTGAATGGACATCAGGAAGCCCAATAGATCGATGAACAATCCCAGGCAGGGCTGCCACATTGCCAATTTGTTTCATGGCAGGCAGGAAGCCACCAACACCGCCACCTCGACACGCATTCCTTAATTCCTCAAACATTAATTTTTCCAGAGCATCATTTACATAGAAAATTCCTTCAACCTGCATGTTGGGCACGAAGCCCTTCTTGATTCGCCAGCAGTTTTTATTGATCTTTTCCAAGAACTGCAGCTCATCGTTGTAGTTGCGACTCATGGCGGCGACTACGGGTATCAACGCCCAGCGCCGCTTTGAAGAGAGCTGCCGCGCTGTCCCCAAACTTTTTTTTTAATGGAAATTTTATTTGCTGTTCACTGAGAAAGAGCTCACACATGTGGAAAGAAAAAATGGCTAGTATTTTACTTGATGGTTTTATCTACTATCAGCTATTGCCATTTTCATAGTTAAAAATGAGTTTCTGAGGAAATCAGAACTGAACTGACGAAGTTACTAGTTTGAACCATTTGAAACTGCACATATGGAATTGTTCTGACCTCCAAAAACTTACTTTGTAAACAAATAATATGTTATCTTGTACAGTGAAAAGTACTGCACTTGGACTCCAAATGCCAGTTACTAACTTACATAATAATGAGCATTCCACAAGATCACTTCAAGAGCAAAATGGAGATAAAATAAACTACTTATTAACATAGTTGTGATATTTATACAAGATAAAATACTTTAAAATCTTTGTAAACTCTAAAAGTGATAGAGTTGTTACAACTAGAGATTATTGACTTTGCCCAAATTTCCTACTCACAATCTAGTTTCTGAAATGAACTCACTACATGAGACTTAGCAATGTACAAACTTAGGTTTAGGGCTAAATGATATTTCTCCATGCCAACGGGTCCATTAAAGCCACCCTACTGTTTATTGAATTTAATTTAACTAAAATTGGACTTACTATACTTAAGAAATGGTAAGTGCTGAGGGACCATAAAGATGAGTAATTGTTGAGAGATTTTTGAGTCTGGTCCAGTAAGTGAGATTTCCCATTGATCACCTTGGGTATTTAGTTAAAAACCTCGACATGCCACATTCATGAATTAAGAGAGAATTAAAAGAGACTAAAACCAAATTAACATAAATAAAAGGACCCAGCAGTTATTTAATTATCTAGCAGAACAAAACTTAACAGTCTTTAAAAGAAGATAAAACCTAGACTCCTTGCAATGTATCTTTATCAATATACATTATATAATAAACAATAACTAGATATGCAAAGCAGAAAAATATGACTTATAATGAAGAAACACAGAAGTTGATAGAAATATACCCAAAAGATGATCCAGAATTGGAAATAGCAGACAGGACTTTAAAGTAACTACTATAAATACATTCAAGGATTTAAAGGAAAATATGATCAAAGTGAACAGATGGAGGAACACTATCTAAAACGGAGAAAATATTCGATTGAATAAACAGCACAGGAAATAGCTACATGTCTAACTTAATATATGTCTAGACAACTATATATCTTAAAGTGCTTTAAATATCATAAAGATCATAAAAAAAAATCTTCTGCTTCCACCAGAGAAAGTGGAAAATGAGGCATTTACAAATATGCCCAGATCATCTTGTTCTCTGTAACAAAGCCTGCACGCATGGGAACCATTTTACCAGAGCCTAAGTGACCTGGGGGAAGGGAAATACCCAACTCTGGCTCCCTCCAGCCTTCCTGTCTCATCTAAAGGGCAGACACTAAGAAGCACCAGAGAAGGTCACAACCCAGAGACAGAGGCTTCATAAAAGACTGAGACCTAATTTGAGGATTACAAAACACTTCCCCTTCCATACAGTTTACCTACATATCAATAGGGCTCCTATTGATATATAATACAAATGAAAGAACTTATTTAAAAAGAAATCTCTAGGGAAACACAAAGATAACAGGGGAGACAAAAAAGAAGGATATTAGACGAAATTTTAGTCTCTGACTAATCTTCAAATTATATTTGTCATTTTGTCACTCAAAATCCCTAATAGTGCCTCAGCTTCTCAATCTAGGTCCCATAAACATCTTAAGCACATATCTAAAACTTAACTTATTATCTTTCCTAGTGCCATGCCCACTCACCCATTTCCTAACTTACTCCCCACTCAGTACCTTAGTTAGAGTATAGGAATACATCCACACACCTAACATTCCAAATCTTATTGATTCTACAGAGCAATTCTGAGAGGGAAGCTGAATTCCCTCACTGAAAAATTAAAGAACTAATGCACCAGCCAGGCAAGTAACTTACTGGAACTAGAAGGTAATACCACATGTAATTAAGATAACCAAAGTTAGACGTGTCAGCCACAGTTACAGGATACCATTGGATCACCTTTAAATAATTATGCATGAATTCTCTGGGTCAGTAAAAAAAAAAAAAGATAAACCAGAAATAAGATTATTAAATTACAGACTTATATACACATACACTTACTATAAACACACATTCCTAGTAGGAAATCGATGAATATTTGTTGAATAAATGAATGGATATATTGTAAAAACACAATCTTGGTAATGTAGTTCAAAGGGGAAAAGATGACAGAATATGTTATTGGCTCCTACTTTAATTCACTCAGCCTTTCAAATCCATGATATGTGCATGCCATTACTAGCACATTTTACTAAGCATCTATCATCTCTGCTGCTAAATGCCTACAATGAAGGGAGCAATAAATAGGAAATGCAATAAGCATTAAAGAATAAAAACAAATCAGGAAAGGCAGCAGGTGTATTATTTCTCTTGAGAGTAATTAATAAATATATAACCTTAATGTGCTTTCCTTTTGTTCTTTGGTTTTTAGGCAAATTTATCTCTTGAGTAATTTTAAGTGTTTATTATCAGCAGTCATTTGTGCCTGCCTGAAAATACAGAGATCAGCAATAAATTCAGCAGAAGGACTGGAGCCAATAAAATGCTGTTTGAATAAAGTAGAATTCTACCTGAAATACATTTTGGTTCAGTTTTTTCTTCCACAGATTGTTATATCAGTTTTTTTCTTCCACAGAAAGTAACCATGTTACTTTCATCTTTTCAACCATTTCTACACTTAAGCATTCAACTCCTAAATTTATAAACTCCTCACTTAAACACAATATATAGCTTTAACTTACTACCCTGCATTATGGGACGTGGAGTTTCCCTAGAGCAGCGGTTCTCAACCTGTGGGTCGCGACCCCTATGGCAGTCGAACGACCCTTTCACAGGGGTCGCCTAAATACATCCTGCATATCAGATATTTAGTTTACGATTCATAACAGTAGTAAAATTTCAGTTATGAAGTAGCAACGAAAATAACTTTATGGTTGGGGTTCACCACAACATGAGGAACTGTATTAAAGGGTCGTGGCATTAGGAAGGTTGAGAACCACTGCCCTAGAGTGTGGTTGGCCCTCCCAAGAGGATATTGTTTCCTTTTCTAAATCTGTCAAATTGTTAGCAAGAAGCTATCAATAGGAGAAAGCAAGTTTCAAATGATTTACATCTCTGTATACATAGAGATTCTCAAACACCTTCCCAAGTGGCCTTTATTTATTCTCTACCAGCTGAAGTCAAACAGGTCTGTCCTAAGCAAAAAGGAAAATAGGATATTACCCTTGGCTCTTGTACCCTTTTGACATGAAAGTAAACTAGAGTGAGCTAGAATGTATCTACAATGCTGGGCCGGTGGAAGAGGCAGTATTCAAGGGAGAGATTTACGGAGGGACGAAGCTCAAGCAGAAGAGCTTCTGAGGGCTTAAGTAATGATTTGTGCAAATTGGTATAAGAATGTCTCGTTATCTTATAATTAAATTTCATTTAGTGATTCCATTTATTTCTATCTGTACCTGGTAAATCAGAGAAGAGAAGAATGCACTCATTAAAGCCATTGGCCAAAAGCCGGTCCCGCAGTTGCTGAAGAATTGCTACTCCGATACAGAATGGGAAAGAGGAATTTCCAAGTAGCAAGGTATCCCAGAGGTGAAAAATTTTGTGCAGTGGAAATACATCTGTAAAGTGACAAAATATAAATAAATTAATTACAATATAAAACAAAATAAAAATTAAAACAATAACAAGCTGCTTAACTAGACATATGACCATTACTTTATGGTTAAAACTATTAAGAACATGTACTATCAAATTGTTTTATAAAATGTTTATTTGGCTTTGTAAATGTATTGCTTCCTAAGGAATCTTAAAATATTGATAATCAGATTGGTCAAACACATGACATTTTCTAACTTTCATTATGAATGTTGGTGTTGTTGTCCCAGACAACATATTTCTTCCTAGAATTTTCCAGATAGTAATATTATTCTCATAAGTTTATTCACCAGCTGAACTTTAATATTATTTCATTTCTATTATGCACTCTAAATACTTTATTAAATTCACATAAAAAAAATCCAATTAGCAATTTTCTATTTTTCACATTTTTTTTTCCATTTAATAATACTGTAGATATTTTCCAGGCCAATGCATACAGATTTACTTCAAATACTGTATTTCACTTATCATGTGTGTATATTTAAGCAGAATGATCACTGTATTAATATTTGTAATTGGTAAAAGTATCACACATTCACATAAGTTGTTTAATTTCTAAAGGAATTGTAGTTTAGGAAATAAAAGAATTTATTATTAGAGAATCTGTAAAAACTTAAGCCTAATGTGGTTGTAAAAGTTGCCTTCCAAAACTTTATGTAAATCCTATAGTTAATATTAATTTCTTTTTCAATAGAAGGAATATGAATGTCACAATATGTAAAGCAGGTTTTCTTTCAATATAATACTCGTTTTTATATTCAGCAGTCAGAACAATTAATATTTTTTTTCTACCAGACTCTATTACATTAGACATACGAATGACTATGTAATTAAATCTGCTGATACTACTGTAAATATACTGGAGAAAAATGGAGTTATCCTTTAGCTAACATAATAGCAAAAGGAAAGGGAAAATGATACTTACGAGTAAACATGGTGAGAAACCAAGGGATGGCATAGAGCTGTAAGTGGGGAAAAAAAAAGGGGTAATGGGGACAGATGGATAAAGAAGAGATAATTAGAATGATTACTAATAAACTGAATGGTAAAGCAAGTTCTATATATTGGTTCACTACATTAATTAAAATAAAACAGAATGTAGATAATTGTAATTATTATCACGTATATTCTATTAAATAATGGTATCTATTACAAATGCTGCATATAGCCCTTATGCTAAAAATTATTCAACATAATGCCTTCATTTTCATCAAAAGATACACTCAAGACAATGCCTAATCCAAACAGAACACTAGCATGCTAATTGCAAGGGTGTATTTTTCCAGTAGTACAAAAATATTCCTGAGATTTAAGTGGTCCTCATTAGTGTTGAGTTACCCTTACTATCTTTGAGAATTGATGAGATATTTAATAAATACCCAAAATGTCTCTTAAAAAGGTGTTATAAAGCATATGCTTTCTAAATTAATAGGAAGCTTCAAAACAGACTAAAAGTGTAAGATCTAGGAATGAAATAATTTGGTCCTTTAGCTGAGTGGCAAATTTATTTTCCTAAGTTTATTGTCTGGGAATAAAAATACATACATAAACACACACTTTCAATTAATTTTGTGAGATTATAAAAGTGAGAAATCATTCTTAATTCTAAAAGTAGAGTACAATCTTCTTTGTCAATAGCAAGTATCAAAAATCAATAATGATTTATAAAAAAATCTGAAAAAGCTCTAATTTTACTTTCTGTGTCAATATAGGCTCCTATTAAACAAATATTTCTATCCAACCTATTTAGTTTAAATAAATATTTCACCACCTACCAATTATGAATTTACGAGTACAGTTGCAATATGCCTTTGTATTGCACACAATTGAGTATTTATGCTTCCAAAATGCCAGTCAAGAACCATAAATATAATGACATACTACATTGATATCTAAGTACTGTATGTGAAATAAAGCCCATTGCTCTCCACTAGATCATTTTTATACGTTAACAGATAGGAATCCTTTCAAGTAACATCACAAGTGGGAGAACTGAGGAGTACAAAGATGTGTGACTTCAATGTTTTCTATGGATTATAGAAAACAATAAAATATAACAAAATTCAAGCTCTTCAGCATAATTTAAGTTTAAAAAAATCAGAAATTAGTTACATCACTAGTATTCAACTTTATTTCTTTTAAGGACATGACATCAATTACATTTCCCTCTACCCTTCTGATCAAAGCCAATTGCCATTAGGAGTCTTTCTGAATTACTTTAGCAACTAGCTAACAACCCATTTCCCCACAAACTGAAGAGGGCATGCATTTGAGGAAACTACACAAAGCAGGGAAGAAACCACTTGAATGACTCAGAGGGCAAACTCGCCAGCCTCACATAGAGCCAGGAATAGTTCAATTTATCACCAGCCAGGATAAAAAAACAAAAAATAAAACAACAAAACCCTGTAATACAAGGTGTCAGGGTATTGACTTAGTAATGGGGAAAATTATGCTCCTAAATTATGTTACCCTGGTCTCACTTAATAAACCTTAAAAGCAAGCCTGGAAAGAATCATACTGTTTAAATGTTATTTAACTGCACCTCAAAATAAAGCTCAAGAACATTTACAATAACATAAAAATATCTAATACCCAACAAAGCAAAATTCACAATGACTAAAAAAAGTAATGCAAAGCAGCAGGAAAAATGTTTTATAATGAGGACCAAAATCATTTAATCAAAATGAACACAGAACTGTATATATATATATATATATATATATATATATATATATATACACACTAATATATACTAGAGGCCTGGTGCATGAAATTCCTGCGGCGGGGTGGGGGGAGTGTCCCTCAGCCAGCCTGCACCCTCTCCCAATCCGGGAGTGCTGGCTCCTAACCACTCGCCTGCCTGCCTATCTGATAGCCCCTAACTACCTCTGCCTGCCTGCCTGATCGCCCCTAACCACTCTGCCTGCCTGATTGTACCTAACTGCCTCTGCCTCAGCCCCCGCCTCCACGGCTTCATCTGGAAGGATGTCCAGAAGGTCGTTTGGCTGTCCGGTCTAATTAGCTATTACCCTTTTATTATTATAGATATATGCAATTGTAGGCAACAACATTAAAATACTTTTTATATCTGTATTCCATTTATTCAAAGAACTAAAGAATGATTGGACACAGTAAGTAGAGGCATAGCAGGTACAAAAAAAGAAGTCAAAATTCTAGAGATGAAAAATATAATGTTTGAGATAAAAAAAAATACACTGAATGGGATTAATAGCAGATGAGACATCTCAGAAGAAAAATTAGTGAACTCGAAGACAAAGCAATAGAACAAAGCAGTAAAACAAAAGAGGAGGAAAAAAACACACATCCTGTGCATCAATGAGCCTCTTTGGAGACTACAAAGGAGAGAAGACAGGAAAGGGAACAAAAAGCATGTTTGAGGAAATAATAGCTGAATATTTTTAGAATTTGATGGGGAAAAACATACACTAATAGATTCCAAATTTCAAAAACCTGAAACACAAGAAACATGAATAAAACTACAGCCAAGTGTCATACTCAAATTTCTCAAAATCAGTGGTAAAGAAAAGAATCTTACAATTTAGCCAGAGGGAAAAAGACATCAATAAGAAGGATGTTTTTCATTGTTTTTGAAAACAGTGCATAATAAATGGCAGTGGAGGAAAAATTTTAAAGTATTAAAGACTTGAAAACCTAGCAACGTCAAATTGTATGCCCAGCAAAATATCTTTCAGAGACAAAGGTAAAATAAAGGTTCCTACAGATAAACTGAAAGAATTCATCACCAGAAGTTCTGCACTACTAGAAATGCTGAAGAAAGACTACTTCAGGCAGAAAGAAATGATATAAAAATCTGGATCTACATAGAAGAATGAAGAGATTCAGTAATTATAAATATGGGGTTAAATACAAAATACTTTTATTTTTAAAATATTTAAAAATAATTGACTCCTTAAAGCAAAAACAATTTGTTGTGGGGCTTATAACATATCACAGTGTATTTATCTTCTTTATTGTCTGTCCCCCACTAGATTATGAGGGTAGAGATTATGTCTGTTTTTTCCACTGATGTACCTGGGGTCTAGGGAAATGCCTGGCACATAAATAATAGACATTCAAATATTTGTTGAAAGAATGAATGAAATATATAAGAAAGATAATCAAAAAGGGTAAATTAAAAGTTCCAAATAATCATGAAATTATTCATTTTCTTAAGGAATTTTCAATAAGTATCAAATAATGAGAAAATCAGCAAATCTCCCTTGGTCAACACATTTAATAAATCCTTTATGTTAAGTAGTCAAAAGTATGGAAAAAAACAAACTTGAAATTTTAAATTATATACCTATATTTTGACAACAATTATAAAAAGAATTATTAAAAGTAAGAGAAATGAGGTTCTGGCTGGGTAGGTCAATTGGTTATTAGTTAGAATGTCATCCCAATACACCAAAGTGGAGGGTTTGATCCCCAATCAGGGCATATACAAGAATCAATCAATGAATGCATACATAAGTGGAACAAATCCATGTTTCTCTCTCTCATCAATAAATAATTAAAAAAAGTAAAATAAAGCATATTTGATATTGAAAAGTAATAATTCAAGTTGAATTAATTTCTTAAATATCCTATGTAATAAAAGGCTAATATGCAAATAGACCGAATGGTGGAACAACTGAACAACCAAACAACTGGTTGCTATGATGTGTGCTGACCACCAGGGGGCATGCGCGGAACATGGTGGGCATTGGCAGCAGAGCGCAGAGCATGGCAGGCGTTGGCTGCGGTGGGATGGTGGAGCAGGTGAGCGGGGGCGCCAGATCAAGGTGGGGCACCAGTCGCTGGCATCAGGGTGGGCCTCTGGTGGTTACTGAAAATTCTTTGCTCTCGTATGCCATGGTCCTGCCTAGCACTCGCCCCTGCTGCTGGTGCCAGCCCTGCTCGCTTGGCACTGTCAGCAGATGCAAGTGGTGGCTGCCGGCCCCTATCGCCCCTGAGGGCTTCTCCACTTCCCCCTACTTCTGAGGGGCAATCGGGCCACCAGCTGCCACTCGCACCTGCTGATGGTGCTGGCCCCAATTGCTTTGTGTTGTCAACATGTGAGAGTGGCGGAAGCGGGGCTGCCAGAAGACAGGGGGTCGGGAGACGTGGCAGGAGGGGCCGGGCAGGGGTGCAAAGGATGCGCCGAGACCTGCCCCTTTGCCCACCCAGACTTGTGGCCCGCAGTTCCTTTCAAGGTGAACGAATTCATGCACTGGGCCCTTAGATGCTCAGCAACAAGTCACCTCTTATCAACTAAATTACAGTCAGATAAATACATAGGTAATATATTCTGTGAGGCTGTAATGCCTGTTAGTTATTCTTTCTATATTTCTTCATTTTATTTTATTTTTAAACTAGAGGCCCGGTGCATAAAATTCATGCATGGGTAGGGTCTCTAGGCCTGGTTGGCGATCAGGGTCGATCGGGGCCTTTCAGTTGCCAGCCGGGGCCTTTCTTCCCCTGACTGCCTGCTGTTGACTGGGACCTTCCTTCCCCTGGCGACCAGCTGCTGGTCGGGGCCTTCCTTTGCTCCGCGCTGCCCCCTGGTGGTCAGCGCACATCATAGTGAGTGTTCAAACTCTCAGTTGGTCGAACTCCCGAGGGGACAATTTGCATATCAGCCTTTTATTATATAGGATTTTTAATTGTTTAAAGTATTAAATATAGTGTTACATATGTCTCCCCTCATTGACCTCTTGCTGGCCATCCCCACCTCCCTATAATTTTAAGATTTAGACAATCTTAACTGATATTTTCATTTTATTTATTTATTTATTTACTTATTTATTTATTTTTCTGATATTTTCATTTTAAAGAATTTTTTTTTTTTTAATATATTTTATTGATTTTCAACAGAGAGGAAGGGAGAGAGATAGAGAGCCAGAAACATCGATGAGAGAGAAACATCGATCAGCTGCCTCCTGCACATCCCCCACTGGGGATGTGCCTGCAACCCAGGTACATGCCCTTGACCGGAATCGAACCTGGGACCCCTCAGTCCGCAGGCCGACGCTCTATCCACTGAGCCAAACCGGTCCCGGCAAGAATTTCTTAAAATATTAGTTATTTCTTCACAATATAGGCTGATACACACAAAAACTCCTAGCAAAATAAGGTAATATTGAATATTAGGCTGGCTCAGGTTTTAATTTTTAAAATAACAAATAAATAATAAAATTTTTATTGCAAATACAAAAAATATCTAAAATTGTCTTATCAAGTTAGAGATGTTATTAGCTATTTTCTGATTTCAAGTTGAAAACTGAAACCCAGTGAAAACAAATCTAACATGCATTGACTATTTTCTCTAGATTATGAAATTATATACGCTTGCTAGTCTGCTAAGAGTCAGCTGAGTAAATACTGCCCCCTAGCAACACCAAGAAAGAATAATGATATTTAGTATTTCATGATGTCTTCCATATGGGCTGATAATATAACAACCTTAAATATCATAGGGAAAAAAAGGCAGGGGCCTCATCAATTTGATTTTGAAGAGCAGAAAATTGTGGCTCAAAAACTTATAAATGTATAAGAATGAAAGATTTAGAAAGAAAATATTTCTTATAAACTCTGAATCTTTTGTCAAAGTGTTTTTAATTCACAAACATTACATGTTCTTTCTATAGAAAATATTACAAAATTATTAAAAAGGGGGAGATCCTTATAATCTACCTTCTTATGAGCATACTATATTTTATGTTTACCTCATCAGAAATATTTTTATATTTAAATTACTATAAGCCACATATTGATCATTAGTTTGATGATTTGCATTAATTCCCTGCATTAGGGAAATGTGCGTCTAGTCTAGCCAGTCAAGAAAAGGATGCCGAAAAGCTCACAAGTTTTCAAAGCAGTAGAGACCATCATATATTTTCTTGAAACTTTGAAGCTCTGGAAATTGTGATCTTATAGTTACATATCTCTTTGAACATTTAGGATAGTTATGAAGATTAGCTAATTGGATCTGAAACACCTGGCAGAGGATATGGCATATGACATCAGTATAGAAATTATAATTACTATTCTTAATAACAATCCAGAAGTTTCTGTAATTGGAAGTATTTTAACACCCTAAAGTTCTGAGATAGCTTCATGTAGCCATCTCACAAAAGATACACAAGCTTTGTTAGAAAAAGGAGGGTGGTAGTGGAAGGTTAAAAAAAAAAAAAAAGGGAATCCTCAACACTGGGAATTGTAGATATTATTTTACAGGTTGAGGTAAACTCATTTAAAGGTAGGCATAGCCTAAGGAGGCTAAATTATTCGCAGTCCTGCTGGCTCTCAGAATCAACATCCCTCAATTCCATTTCAGCTACTGTGAGTTCAGAAAATTACAAATATTCTTACATAAAATTTTTTTCTTCTACCTTACAAATTCTATAAGATCCTTTATTTTGTGAATATTTGACTATTACTGTTCTCTAACTAAATATTCAATTATTTCCAACTATGCTAAAGAAGATTAAAATAATAAAAGTAGAATAATGATAGAATTGCATAGAAGGATTGTACATTGTTAAAAATAAATCACTATTATACCACCTTTTATTTTTCTTATTGTGCTATCCAAAGCATTATATCATCTTTCAAAAAGATACAAAAGATATGTGAAGATACCATTATTGTCTATTTTTTTTCTTTTAAAGATTTTAATATACACAGTTGAGAATTCAGAATGTTTCATTTTCCACCACTACTAGAAAAAAGTAGAACATTGACAGAGGATGTTTCACAATTATTAGATCAATCAGAAGATTGGTAGTAGTAATCTAGAGTCTAGTGAAATGGTAATGTTGGTAATATTAGTGACATTTCAGAGTGTGAATGCTCAGATGATGGTATCTTAGATGAATTTCCTCAAACACAAGAAACAAAGTAAACAAATTTAAAATTCAATGGAAAAGACCTCATCACACAATATTTTGGAAGATAAACCTGAACCATCCTATTTTGCTAAACAGATGTGTGAGAGTAATTTTGAAATGAGATTTCTGCAACAAAATGTGATACAATTCAAGTGGACAAATGCCAAAGGTAGGTGTGTTTACAAAGTGATTAGAAGAAAACAGATGAATAAAAACAAAAACAAATCATTAGATTTATCATTCTAAATTTGTGTTCCTAAATCTAAAAATGAAAATATTTTATACGTATGAGAGAAAAAAAAAACCATTTTTAACTAAGTTATGAGCCCTGTAAATGTTTTGTTTTGATAATTATGCTTTGATCATGTAAGTATAAGAAGAACCACAAAAGCCAAATCTATTAAGTGTGTATTTGAAATCTGGATCAGGCTTTACATGATGGATATGCTCCAGGTTTATGCATGACAGATGAACAGTATCAAAGGATACTGCACACCTCACATACATATATTTTCAAAAACAGGAATATATGGAATAAAATTTTGGGTTTGCTATGTTGAAATTCTTTTAAAAAATATTTTTATTGACTTCAGAGAGGAAAGGAGACAGAAAGAGAGACAGAACATTAATGATGAGAGAGAATCACTGATGAGTCTGCAACCCAGGCATGTGCCCTTGACCGGAATCAAACCCGGGACCCTTCAGTCCACAGGCCGATGCTCTATACACTGAGCCAAACCGGCTAGGGCTGAAATTCTTACTAAAAATTTTAAGTACATTATTTTTACTATGCCTTTGTCCTACTTCTACAAATGATTTTAAAAAATGACTTAAATATAAAAAATAATTTAAAAGGTCCATTGGACCCAGAAGGTAAATGGTTTTCTTTTTCTTTATATCAAAGGTTATAATAGTTACATCTTTTGCAAGTAATTATTTCCTTAATACTGAAATTTTTTAAAAAATAAGTTAACTCATAAATATTTCTTTCTTTTTTATTTTTACCAAGGTTTGCAATTTTGAATTAAAAAACCCTATAAAATAGAAATCTTATCTAATAATAGAAAATATGTAAATTAACTGTCCCTCCACTACGCCCACCAGCCAATCAGAAGAGTATGCAAATTAACCCAACAAAGATGGCAGTTAATTTGCATACATAGTGGCGAAGCGGTGGAGCGAAGACTGAAGGCTTTGTCTGGAGCTGCAAAGACTGAAGGCTCTGGATGGAGCGAAGGCCTGGGTCCCGGGGACTGGAGGAAACCCAGTGCCGGCAGCCAAGGGAAGGGATGGCTATTGCACGAATCTCTTCGTGCAATGGGCCTCTAGTTAATAATAAAATCACTTGGATCATTTAATGGTTTTGAGATTCACACAATCATTCTTGGGAAGGATTAGTTACACTTCCAGAGTACCTTTGAATTATCTCATTGAATACAATAAAAACTTTCCAAAAATTTCTAAAAAAATTGATTAACTTTGCATAAAAGACTATAAAAGATGTAACTTTCTATGAGATAGAAAAGTACCTTAAAAACAAGCAAATAAAAAAGTTTAAAATTTAAAGTGGTGAGTGGCAATGTCACCAATTCTGAAAAACAAGAAAGTCTTTATTGTTATTAGTATCATGTCTCCTCTGGCAAAGTATTCATTAACTGAGGCAGCAAAATAAGATATCTATTATAGCCTGTGATATCATGTTTTCCTAAATGTAAATCATCCTATATAATAAAAGCCTAGGTGGCATCATGCGATGCCCTCATGCAATGTTGTCACAAGATGGCTGCCCTCACATCGTCACACGATGGTCACCACAAGATGGTCTGCAGGGGAGGGCAGTTGGGGGCGAGATCAGGCCTGCAGGGGAGGGCAATTGGGGGCCATCAGGCTGGCAGGGGAGGGCAGTTGGGAGTAACCAGGCCTGCAGGGGAGGGCAGTTGGGGGCAACATAAGGCCAGCAGGGGAGGGCAGTTGGGGGCAATCAGCCTGGCAGGGAAGGGCAGTTGGGAGTAACCAGGACTGCAGGGGAGGGCAGTTGGGGGCCATTAGGCCAGCAGGGGAGGGCAGTTGGGGGCAATCAGTCTGGCAGGCAGAAGCGGTTAGGGGCAATCAGGCAGGCAGACAGGCAAGTGCTTAGGAGCCAAGGGGTCCCAGATTGGAGAGGGTGCAGGCCAGGCTGAGGGACACGCCCTCCCCCCCGCCCCGTGCACAAATTTCGTGCACCGGGCCTCTAGTACTAATATAACCAAAGAAGTAGTGCAACATTATCAGATGCTAATAAGTGAAACAACACCAATAATGGTTCATCGTTAACACTCACTGTGTACTCGGAACTCTATTGAACAGGTTATATGTACTATCTCATTTAATCATCACAATAATACCATGAGGTAAATACTAAGAATAAGAGGACTGTGCATAAGAGAAACTAACTTAAGTATTTAGCCTAGTAAGTTGACATGTCAGGATTGGAATTCTCGCTCATTGGATACCAGCATCTGAGTACTAACTCTCCATATCTGCTTTATCAAATCCGACTCACAGATCCCTAGAGATCCTCTGGGACTCGTCAGGAGTCCATGAACTAAAAGCTATCTTAGTAAAAATACTAAGATTTTTTCACTCTTTTTTTACTGTATTAATATTTGAGCTAATGGTGCAAAATCTCTAGTGGATAAAACTGCTGACACCTTACCACAAATCAAGGTAGCAGCACTAAAGTATAATAGTCATATCCTTGTGAAGAAGTAAAAAGTATTCATGGAATTACCATCTTTTTAATGTCTCATGAGACAAAGTGTGAAGTGTGCATAAAGCACCTGTGCTGTATATGAATGAAGCACAATGGTTTTCTTGAGAAATAGCACCTGGACAATTGTTTGAGCTGTGAATCAGTGTAGGTGCTTTTAAGAAAAAATAGCGTTTTTTATTTGAAAGAATGACATATAAATAATGATTTTTTCTCATACTTGGATATTTGGCAGACATTTCTAAAAAAATGAAATGAGCCTGTTATTTTAAGAAAAATTTCTAGCTGTTAGATGAAGATTGAAATTTTAGAAAACTTGTATCTGCCACTCTGAGCTTGCAGCCTCCCAAAACTTAAAGACTTTTTGGATGAGATCAGTGGTGATTTTAATGAATGTGATTTTTTAAAATATTATACAAATGTTTCATAGATGAAAGATCTATTGCAAGAAAGAGAGCTCAACAAGTCATACATATTCAAGGGCCTTGAAGTATCCAAGGTTAGTAGAATAGGTTTAGGACTACTGTCAGGGTCACCCTAGCAGCAGCCAGACAAAAGGACACATCCTGGCACTCTTCAGATAAGGTAAGACAGATTAGTAGGGACTCTTGTTATGAAAGATTCTAAAAAAGGTGCACTTTCCTAATTTATCCTGTAACCTCATCTAAAAAGCTCATTGTCAGTAGTTTAAAATGTAAAATTTCTTTATATAACAGTAACATGAAGGCCAGGAATAAATGAACAAATGAGTAAAGAAAACAAACACTAAGTACAAAAGTATTTCTGAGCAATCCTTTCACATTGTCTGTTAGCACAGGCTCAGCTGAATATAACTTTGAAAATGACAGTGGTCAGCTTTTAAAGAAGGAGAATGTCAGTAGTAGCACAGACATCCATAAGATTGCAGGTAAGCCCTATCTGGTTTGGCTCAGTGGATAGAGCATCGGCCTATGGGCTGAAAGGTCCCGGGTTTGATTCCAGTCAAGGGCACATGCCCAGGTTGCAGGCTCGATCCCCAGTAGGGGGCATGCAGGAAATTCTCTCTCATCACTGATGTTTCTATCTCTCCCTCTCCCTTCCACTATGAAATCAATAAAAATATATTTTAAAAAAAGATTGCAGTTAAGTAAAAATGATTTTGCCAGCCAATTTGCTTACCATTGAATTTATTTGCTTTATCTTTAGGAATGATAATCAGTTCAAAAGCACATAGAATACTGAGATATAGCCCTTATCATTTCTCTTAAGGGCCACTGACAACTTTTCAAAATTTACAAGTTTAATGCTATTCATAGCATTTCAGGAAAACAGTTTCTTTAAAAATGAAAAAGCGTACTTTCCTCTTCTCATCTCAAAGTCCTGGTATATTTTCAGAGGCAGAAACATACACGAAGACAAAAATGATAAAAATCACCCTGGTCTCAACTCTGCCAAATATAGATTATTCACCCTATTTATATGTAAATCACATAACCACCATGACATATAAAATCTAAGCATCACATCAGTGCACAATATCCCTAACTATTCAAGCTTCAGCAGTGCTCAGCACTCAGAGCTCTGTGAAATGGAAAGAAGCCAGAAATCACAATCTTCCCTGCAATGGGAGCCTGCATTTCAATGATGGAAGACTAATGAAGGCTTACTTTGAGAGGATTAGTTATTGAGCAAGAAACTCAGTTTGGGATTGTATTACCCTTTCCCTTATGAATCATTTGTATTGTTAGAGGTACAGAAAAGTTCCCTAAACAATTATTTTAAATGTAAAGCAATGAAGATAATAATTTCAGGGGGGGTGGGGGGGGAGAAACACTGCACATATAAATGAATAAAATGCAACTAAAAATAAGTGATTACAAGAGTAAGAAAAATGTTAGAAAAATTCACCATTTTATCACACCCCTTACACTACTACTAATTGTCAACAATCTCTATATTTAAAATATCAAATCCTCCCCAAAACCAACTTCAAGTCTGTTTTCAAAGATAAATTTAAAAATAGTTTTAACATTTTCATATTATCTACAGATAAGAAACAAGACAACTAAACACAACAAAACAACAAAAATTAGGATAAAAGATTTCAAAACCAATCTTCCTATCACCAATTTAATGTTCTTTGTTAACTACCTTTCATTTGCCCATTCTCTCTGACAAGAGAATAGTTGCAGAAAAGGGAATTTTCTCCAAATAAGTATACACTCTGTCCCTTCATTTCTCTTTGTTTATTCTAGAATTCTCAATAGTGATGGAACCATTCCCTTTAGGGGGTTTGGAAAAACATGCAGAGTCATATTTCAGAAATAGGTGTAAGCATTTCATTGTTACAGTGATTAGGGGACTGCTATAGAGAATCAATGGCTGGGGCACAGGAAAGCACAGCATTTGCCACATTCTCCCATCCCGCATGACTTAGTAATGTCTCTTAAGACTAATCATACTACATATTAAAATCAATATTACTTTCATAATAATAATGGTATTGAAGAGAATACCATTTTATAAGAATTTATACAAAAATGTCCCAGTAATTATAGGAGGGGATCATAGCAGAGAGGTAAGCATGAATAAAATAATGACAGTCTATGAAAATTATTAAATTACTAGAGGCCCGGTGCACAAAAATTTGTGCACTCTGGGGGGGGGGGGGTCGCTAAGCCCGGCCTGTGCTCTCTTGCAGTCTGGGACACCTTGGGGGATGACCACTTGCTGGCTTAGGCCCGCTCCCCAGGGGATTAGGCTTAAGCTGGCAATCAGACATCCCTCTGGCAGCCCGGGAGCCCTCAGGGGATGTCCACTTGCCAGTGGGGAGAAGGCCTAAGCTGCAGTCAGACATCCTTAGCGCTGCTGAGGACGCGGGAGAGGCTCCCGCCACCACTGCTGTGATGGCAGCCATCAGCCTGGCTTGTGACTGAGCAGAGCTCCTCCTGTTGGAGTGCACCACCACCAGGGGGCAGCTTCTGCATTGAGCGTCTGCCTCCTGGTAGTCAGTGTGTGTCACAGTGACCAGTCATTCTCAGTCGTTCTGCTGTTAGGGCCAGTTTGCCTATTACCCTTTTATTATATAGGATAGAGGCCTGGTGCATGGGTAGGGGCCGGCTGGTTTGCCCTGAAGGGTGTCCCGGATCAGGGTGGGGGGTCCCGCTGGAGTGCCTGGCCAGCCTGGGTGAGGGGCTGATGGCTGTTTGCTGGGTGGTAACACCCCCTTCAGGGTGGGGGTCCACACTGGGGTGCCTGGCCAGTGGGGACCCTCACCCATGGAGGTTTTGCCAGTCTGGGTGAGGGGCTGAGGGCCATTTTCAGGCTGGCCAAGACCCGCCTCACCTCCACCACCCGCAGCCCCCGGTGACAGAGGCTCCCAGCCTCTCCTTTTTTTCCTTTCTTTTTTTTATTCTGGGATTTATTTACCTTCTAAAATTGACACTTTGTAGCCTTGAGAGGACCTCAGAGCCGGCCAGGGTGGGCACTCCAGCTCCGTGGCCACCGCTGGCTGAAAGCAGGTATCTGGGGTTTATTTATCTTCTATAATTGAAACTTTGTTGCTTTGAGTGGAGCTCAGAGCCGGCTGTAGCAGCTGGGAAGTTGGCTTCCTCTATCATTGAAGCAACCATGCCTCCTGCTTGCTCCAGCTCTGTGGCTACCGGCCGTCATCTTGGTTGGGTTAATTTGCATATAGTCGCTCTGATTGGCTGGTGGGCGTGGCTTAAGGTGTAGCAAAGGTACAGTCAATTTGTATGTTTGTCTTTTATTAGTGTACACTAGAGACCCGATGCATGAAAATTCCTGCATTAGAGGGCGGGGTCCCTCAGCCCAGCCTGCCCCCTCTCACAGTCTGGGAGCCCTCAGGGGCGTTCGGCGACCCGGCGATCAGGGGAAGGCGATGCCCCATCACACCTCTGCTGCTGCCACTGCCGGCAGCCAAGCCTTGGCCAGCTCTGGTTACCTGAGCCTCGGGCGGCCCTGGTTACCTGAGCCTAGGATGGCCCTGGGTGGCTGGGGGGCTGAGGGGTCTGGGTGCCGCCATCTTGTGGCTGTGGGTGCTGCCATCTTTGAGGGCATGGCAGTCAATTAGCATATTCCCTCCTTATTAACTGTGGGCACCACCATCCTTGAGGGCGGGGCAGTCAATTAGCATATTCCCTTCTATTGGCTGTGGGTGCTGCCATCTTTGTGACGGTGTGAGGGTCAATTAGCATATTCCCTCTTTATTAGATAGGATTGGATAATTAACTCACCCTACACAGCACATTTAACAAACACCACTGTACTCATCTACCCAGAGTTAACAAATGTTTTGCCACAACTGCTTCAAAATAATTTAAATCAAGTAATATATTATCAATAGAATGGAAGGCTCCTTTGTACCACTCTTCTATTGAAATTCTCTCTTTTCAAAATATGTTGTACTTTGTATGAATTCTGCAAGAATTCCTTCCTAAATGGAAATTATAAAAATGACATTCCACATTTAGGTATTTCAATCAACCTAGAATTTATTTTTATGTATGGTGTGGGGTTGAACTTTGATTCTCATCTCCTCTCCATATAGCTACCTAATTTTATCAGGGCTATTTATTTAATAATCCTTTCATTTCTAATTGATTAATAGATCCCTCTCTGTCACATACAAAATTCCATATATTAGGGGGTCTGTTTTTTGTTTTCTTTTCTGTTTAATATTAATATCATAGTATTAATTTTCTTTTGGTTACCAGAGGGGCAAAAGGTGGGGGGAATGGAAGAGATTAGCCAAAGAACACATATCTAGCCGTGGGCAAACTACGGCCCATGGGCCGAATCCGGCCCGTTTGAAATGAATAAAACTAAAAAAAAAAAAGACCGTACCCTTTTATGTAATGATGTTTACTTTGAATTTATATTAGTTCACACAAACACTCCATCCATGCTTTTGTTCCGGCCCTCCGGTCCAGTTTAAGAACCCACTGTGGCCCTCAAGTCAAAAAGTTTGCCCACCCCTGGTATACACTATGGACACAGACAACAGGCTGTATGGGGGGGGGGGGGCGGGTGGGTGTCACTTCATGAAGGAGGCCAAGGCAGGGGAAATGAGGGACATCTGTGATAGTATCAACAATAAAAAATGTTATACTTTCTTTTTCTATTCTTCTAGTGAATACTATTAACATTTTAATATGCTTTCTTGTACTTCTGCATTCCTTTTGAACAGAGATACTGACTGTCCTTTGTTCTGGATTATCTTTTCAAATATAAGTACACAAGAACAGCCTGGGAAAACAGAAACAGAATCTCCCTTTGCAGCAAAGGACAAGTTTTCTTACTGGTATAACCTTGGAAAAAAAAAGAGAGTGTTTTTCTCTCTCTAGAGCAAAGGGAAGGCATTTTAAAAATTCAAATTCCCTAAAATCAGGGTTTCTTTCCTATAACGTAATTCACTGCATATGCAAGTACCACCTACCAGGGGTGGGCAAACTTTTTGATTCGAGGGCCACAATGGGTTCTTAAACTGGACCAGAGGGCCGGAACAAAAGCATGGATGGAGTGTTTGTGTGAACTAATATAAATTCAAAGTAAACATCATTACATAAAAGGGTACGGTCTTTTTTTTTTTTTAGTTTTATTCATTTCAAATGGGCCGCGGACCGTAGTTTGCCCACGGCTGACCTAGACCCTTTACTTTGTCTTAGTGGGACCAACACAGATATGTGAACCAACATATTTGGAGAACCAACACAAATATGTGAATGTTCAGGTCGCTTGCTCTGCTGTCAGTGAAAGTCCTTTGTCTCTGACACAGGAGTCTTGTGTTTTCCACCAACAACCATTAAACAGTAAAAGGCTCATTTATTAGCTTTTAAATAGGGTAAAATCAAATTGTTTGAAAAACATATTAGTGTTATGTTAAACTGTGTTGTGAAGGGTTTTCACTTGGATTTTATGAGACTTGGGCCTATTTTTGTAGAATTAGGAAATCTGAACTTAGTGGATTCTTAAGTAGCTTCTGTGTTTTGCTTGATATGTTACCTTGGGAGCTTTGCCAGATTTTGGCTTACTTCATTAGCGTCTCTACAGTTCATATTAAGCGGAAACTCAGAGTTGACTTGCAAAGGGTAGCAATGGTGTTGCTTAGCCCATTACTCACCTGCAGTATGTGACAGGGAGTCAAGCCTCTTTTAAGTGGAAGTTAGACTGCAGTCTCATAGGTTTTTGTAAACCTCAAAAATTCCTTTTGAGATAGAAATCTCAAGTTCCTGGAAGGTAACCACACCGACTTTATACTACTAACAAAAGACTGTAATTAGTAGCAGGAACTTGTTCAGATTGGACTTCTTATGACAACAAAAACTTTAAAAACAGCACTCTTTCATGCTGCCAATTTCTGCTTTATCTTTGACCTCATGTTAATAATGTGCCAGGTACTTACATCTGGAATAAATCCAATCTCATTGAGATGATTACTCAGCTCTGGATCATGGAATGCAATCATCTGAGAGAACACAGTCAAATACTCTGAAATGACAACAAAATTTAAGACAATCGTCATTTTCACCCAGTACCTCAAATAAAACATCAAATTCATATACATTAGTTTATTTATATTTTGAATGAAAGTTAATTTCTCCATTAAAATGTGCTCTAATAGATAATTTGATTTTGTTACCACTTTAATCAGTTACTGCTAACTACCAAACATACCAACAAACTATGATATAGCTTATTTTCCATCTTCAGACCAATTAGTTCATTTCTTTAATCACAAATTATACACATGATGAATGATGTTTTCCTATTAGGTTCTACAAATACATTTAATTTAGTAATGTTAAATTGAATTTCTTTTATGTTTGGAAAGTGTAACCAATAAGCAGTACCAAATAGGATAATTATATCTCAAATTTGATAATATATACAGACATAGGCATTTGTTCCAGTTCTAACTTATTTCCACTCTGCATTTGGCATATTTAGAAATAAGAATTAACATCATGCTAATAAGAAAATAGGAATACAGTAGGCAAGTAAGTGTTGATTCTAATCCTATACTAATTCATAGGGTTCAGTTGCATTGTAAGGAATATTTTCTTATTTTTTCCAACAACTTACTATTATTCCAATTTACTAACTATGTACTAATTTAAACAATATATTTGTAACAATCTACTCAAGGGCAAGTAACCATCATTTTGAACATATTAAAAACAAAATTAAAACGTATTTCAAAAATGACAGTAATCCAGTGAAACATTTCTTCTTAATTAATAACCTCAACTCGTTCTTTCAATAAAGTTATAAATCTGTTTTTCAAACCAAAGCAGGTATCTGGGATTTATTTATCTTCTATAATTGAAACTTTGTAGCCTTGAGCAGAGCCCAGGTCCAGCTGGAAGCCTGGGTTGCTCAATGCAGGAGTTGCCCCCTGGTGGTCAGTGCACTCCCACAGGGGGAGTGCTGCTTAGCCAGAAGTTGGGCTCACGGCTGGTGAGTTCAGCAGTGGTGGTGGGAGCCTCTTCCGCCTCTGCGGCAGTTGGAGATCCTCTGAGGGTTCCTGGACTGTGAGAGGGTGCAGGCTGGGCTGAGGGACACCCCCCACACCTCAGGTGCATGAATTTCATGCACTGGGTCTCTAGTTTACCTATAAGCAATGTCACATGTTTTACAAAGAGAAGCACCAAAGCCAAAGAGAAAAGATGAGGAAGTACTGTATTCAATACCACAATAAAGCTAAATTCTCTATTTAATATGAAATTTTACCCATGGGTACTAAATAAAAAATGGGTTAATACTTTGGATTAATACTTTTTCCTGACTGAATGTCTGTTCTACTGCAACAAAATTCTTTTCTCTATCCATTGTCTCATATTTTCCTCTAAGAAGAAAAAAAAAGTACAATTGTATCAGGTTCAAGAGTTCCAGATTGGAGACCCAGGACAGACAGCAAGGTCCCAGGAAACTTTTGAATTTAACTGTTTTTTAACTACATTTTTCTCCTTCCAAATGGTGATGCTATATTTTTAGTCCTAATTTACACAAAAACCAGAGGTATGTAACATCAACAATCATAAGAACTCAACTGCATGTTGATGAAACCATATAATTATTAACCTTTTAAAAAGCACAGGTCAGGCAATTTTCCGCAACTAGTCTCATTTACTAAATATCATTCTTATTTGAGCTTGAAAAAAGATAAGTACTATGTGGCATTACATGGCTAATTGATTTAGCATGAAAACATTGTACTTGTGTTCTGCCAAACATTGATGGCTACATTTATATATGTGTCTATAATATACTTGTGATATAAATAATATACACAAATAAATACATGTATATGTTCATTTTATATTATTATATGTAATATATTATTTAATATATAAAAATAAGTTGCATGTAAATATAAGTTATAAATTTTGGTTGCTTGGGGCAGGCTTTAGATCATTTATAGCATGGCTTTTTATATTCAGAAAAATGTCTTGCTTCAAAGAGGTGATAAGACACATGATGCAAGACATTCTTGAAAATGTCAAGGCCGTACACTCAATGTATTCAATACTATTTCCCAATATCCCCAATATGGAATCATTAAATCATTCATGACAAAGACATGCATTAAACTAAACATATACTTCACTGCTTTCTCAAATACTTAACCTTTATAATAAAGTTGCATATTTACCCTCTCTGTTATTGTTTGATGAGAAAGAAGTTCTATATTCACATTTGACAACTGGACTTTCGATTTTGACATCTGTCCTTTAGACTTTGACATCTGTCCTCTTTCCTCCCCTTTCCTCAAAGACTTACTGAATGTAGTGTGACCGTACATCCTAGTTTACCTGGGAAAGTCTCAACTGCCACCTGTAGACTCAGTGACTAGTACACTCCGTGCCCCCTTTAACTCCGAAAAATATCACAGTTTAGGTTTATAGTCATCCCAGCTATGGGTGGGACTAATGGAACAGCACAACGAAGAAGATACTGCCCCTGCCCTCAAAGGATTTAAAAAGACATGCAGGGGAACAAAAGATTAGGGAAATTTCCACCCAATTTTCTTTTCCAGGTTTATATGATATACTCCTCCATCTTTCCTATTGTGACTTTATATAATATCTCCCTTCATCTTTGCTTTTCTGACTTATAGCCACCACATCTTACAATGGTCCAAATGGGAATATGCCTTGGTTTTATAAACAGTACAAGAATATGCTTAATGTTGTGCCAAAATTCCAATTATTGTTTCTGGGAACAAAACCTAGTACAATAACTTCAAAGAACAGTGTAAAAGTTTTATAGAACAGTTTTCTAGGTTTCTCCTTTCTTAAGTGCAAAATGACATTAAAGTATAGTTGGGTTTTCCACAAAGGATTTATTCCCAATATTAATAGCTAAATGGCTGCCTCTTTCTTCACTTGCCTAAAGCTGACCTTTCATTCTTCAATGGCAGAAAGTATGTCTGTCCTACAAGTTATAAGCCTATTTTCCAATATCTCTAAAACTATATTCAATATGTCCCTTTCAAATCCCGCCCTCCCCCCCCCCCATCTTTCACATCCAACCAGAACTCTAAGGCTTTGCATCTTAGAGTAATTTTAGTAATCTTAGATAACATAGAGGCTAAAACCCTGAGTTTGTAAATTAGTACATTAATTTTTAAAGTACTGTGTGTTGGTATTTTATCAACTCAATAGCAACATGCAGGGGAAAATTTGATAGTGCTTAGAATGATGAATATTAATTTAGGCCAGAAATAATTAAATTTATTATCTTCTTAAAAATGTCTGCGGGCAAATAATAAATAACACTATGGTTAACAACAACAACAAACCCAGATATCTTGAATAAATAGATAATTTTTCTCTCATCAAAAGTAGCAAAGTGTTCTATGGTCCTATAAATATACAAATCGTATATATTATATGAAAGACTTTAAAATAAAAAAATTAAAGTTGCTATTGAATATAGAAACTTTGATTTCTGTAGAGATAAGTGAATAAATAAATATGCAATTTTACAAACAGCCATTAATCAGTTTCATATGACATACAAACTTTCCAAAAGTTGTGGGAGCAAAGGGTACATGTGATATTTATGTCAAACAAAATCAATGCTACTTTGAAGCTTAAACCTTAAAACACTATAAAACAAAATGGTGGGGAAGGACAAAGAGGGAAACCAATAAAATGAGATTCGAATATTTCTAAATGCAAGTCTAAAATAAACATTTTGTAGGAAAAGAAACCACTGTTCTTCCATAAACTTTAGTAACCAATAATCACTATATGGTTTCAGCTCCTTGTTTTGCTCTCCATTCTTCTCTTTCCAACTCCATGTACCAGATTTGATTACAGGCCGTTTTATATACTCATTTTCATGTTTTTACTGCAATGCTCTTCCTTGTTCTTTTTGTAAAGAATGTCCTTATCACCCTAACCGGCTTGGCTCAGTGGATAGAGCATCAGCCTGCGGACTGAAAGGTCCCAGATTCGATTCCAGTCAAGGGCATGTACCTTGGTTGCAGGCACATCCCCAGTAGGAGGTGTGCAGGAGGCAGCTGATCAATGTTTCTCTCTCATCGATGTTTCTAACTCTCTATCCCTCTCCCTTCCTCTCTGTAAAAAAATCAATAAAATATATATTTTTTAAAAAGAATGTCCTTCTCCTTTTTCACCAAATTCCTACTCAAATTTCAAATTCACTAATAAGTATCCTCTCTTTTATGAAACTTTCCAGACTTTGGGACCAAAAAAAAAAAAAAAGTCAAAATAATCAAAATAACATCTCCCCATTTTCCTCTGTTCTAATACAATAACATGTACACTTATCTCATTACTTAAAATTAGTTATTTTCACATTTATTTCCTATATTGGGCTATGAAATCTCTTGGGAAAGGATTGAATATTATTTACCTTAAGAATCTCAATTCTTTAGTTCTTTAAGCAGTGCCTGGCACAGGGTCAGTGCAGGGCAAAGATTAAAGTCACTCAAACAACGCTTTTTCTTATGTAATATTACACACACACACACACACACACACACACACACACACACATATACTTATCCTATATAATAAAAGGGTAATATAAAAATTGACCCTAATGGCAGAACAACCAGTCGCTATGACACACACTGACCACCAAGGGGCAGATTCTCAATGCAGGAGCTGTTCCTTGGTGATTAGTGCACTCCCAAAGGGGGAACTCCACTCAGCCACAAGCTGGGTTAATGGCTGTGAGCACAGTGGTGTGGCAATGGCGGGAGCCTCTCCACCTCCTCCATAGCCTAAGCTTCAGTCAGACATCCCCTGAGGGCTCCCAGAGGGATGTCTGACTGCCAGCTTAGGCCTGATCCCCCTGGGGAGTGGGCCTAAGCTGGCAGGTGGACATCCCCCGAGGGGTCCCAGACTGCGAGAGGGCTGAGGGACCCCTCCACCCCACCGAGTGCACGAATTTTTGTGCACCCGGCCTGTAGTATATATATATATAGACAGAGAGAGAGAGACAGAGAGAGAGTCAACATATAAAGTCAATATAAAAACTGAACAAATGATTTAAAATGCCATGTCTATTGTTTCTTGGGAAAATATACATGCTAAATTTTTCATAATGTTAGAGAACATTTACTGTGGCTTTAAAAAGTTTCAAAATTAATTACTAATTTAAGATTTTAAACACAAATTTATACAAATTATAACTGATAAAATTATTAGTACTTAGAGAAATAATTTTGGAGCGGTCTTTTAATTATAATATTGAACTTTTAAAGTGCATCACTGATTAATGAATCAAATTTAAAAAAGTCTTTTTTGGCCTTTCTGACCAGTGTCTCCAAATTCATACGGTGTACATTATGGTTTCTCTTGCATTTTCATATATTAAATAAGATATTGTCATACTTGTATAATAAGCCTTTTAACAGTATACTAACAAAGTCTGTAGTTAAAAAGAGTGAAAACTCTTTCATGTTGAAAACTCATTATCACTAGATAATACACACATTGATCTGCAATGTGAAACAATTACTGGAAAAATGAAACTTTCAGAGGTAAATAATTTCTGTATTTTATTATTTATTTATTAATTAATATATATTTTATTGATTTTAGAGAGGAAGGGAGAGAGATAGAAACATCAGTGATGTGAGAATCATTGATAAGCTGCCTCTTGCACGCCTCATACTGGGGACTGAGCCAGCAACCTGGGCATGTGTCCTTGAGCAGAATCGAACCTGGGGCCCTTCAGTCCACAGGCCAACGCTCTAGCAACTTAGCCAAACTAGCTAAGGCAATTTCTGTATTTTAAAATAGGTATCTACACAGAGCCAAAATAACAATTACTGTAATGGAAGTTATCTAATATGACCCTTTAAAAACTGGTCATCCAGACATCATCCAGCCATCTAATAAATACTATAGATAATTCATTGTATAAGTTCTGTTTTAATTGCTTTTTGAAGATTCTCCAAATAGCTACATCTCTCTTAAAAGTACAAAAATCCAGCTAGGCATTATGCTTCATTAAGGGCCTGATAAATTTGAAAAAATATTATTTCCAGGCTTTTACATATGAAAGTTCAGCTAATATTACAAGTTCACATTAACTTTAAAAATAACAGCATTCTATTTCTGACTTATATTTAACTGAGGATTAAAGAACCACCTTTTTTGCACAACTACTAACATGATTACTTTTTACTTTTAGTGCTTTCAGTTTGTCTTTAGTCACTATTTGACAGATTATTTACATTGTATATTGCCTCTAGTATCATCCAAGGTGTTTTAAATATACTCATTTCTTTACCAGCATAAGTAATTTATTGCAAAATCTCTAATGTCGTACACTAGTGGACCTGACAATTCATTCAAGATTATTATGGGATGGCAGAAGCAGGAGGTAGGGAATACAATAAAAGTGTTGCATGTGAACATAGAGTACTGAGGGGCAGACTTCATGCAATAGCCTACTTGTGACCAATTCTAACCAACTAAGCTACCTTGGGCAGGAAGGAATTGGACCAGGCCATGAACCCTCAGTTCTCATTTGGCCAGTACACCCCAGGTTTCTGGCCTTCCTTTGTGCTTCTTCACTCATAGTCCTATGGGGGATTTGATAAGATTTCTAGCTGCCAGACTTGTGGAGCTACCAATTGACCACGGGGTCTCCAGTCTACAAGAGGAAACTCTACAAGAACTTGGGCCTTTATTGAAGCTTCTTCAGACAGGAATGGCTGGAATGATACAGAGTACATCGTCCATCCTAATAAAAGAGTAATATGCAAATTAACTGTCACTCTACGACAAAGATGGCGGTGCCCATAGAGGCTGGGGTGGGACGTTGGCGGCGTCGCCCAGGCAGTGCAAGCCCAGCAGGCAAGTGCGGCCCCTAGGCAGCACCCAGCAACCCGGGAGCAGGCAAGCGCGTCCTGCAGGCAGCAGAACCTGCGTGGCCATCACCGTGGTGTGGAGCAGGCAGGCCCCGCAGAGAACAGAAAACCATGGGGAGTGGGCCTAAGCCATCAGTAGGACATCCCCCGAGGGCTCCCAGATTGGAGAAGGTGGAGGTCGGGCTGAGGGACCCCCCCTCCCCGCACAAATTTCGTGCACCTGGCCTCTAGTTCTATAATAAACACCATTGATAAGCATAATAAGGAAACTATGAGTAAGTGTGAAATGCATACCAATTAGTAAGATACAAGCCACGCTCTTATAGGACATCACTTCATAAATTCTTAGAGGATAACACTGCATGACTCTTGAAGTTGGATGGCTTTACTAAACTAGCCTATAAGAAAAAAAAACTTCCTCCCAAAAAAACATACTATCTTTGATTATAAAAAAAATCAAAGCAAAATCTTGTTGCTCTCTAAAAACATTCTTAAATTAATCCCAACTTTATACAAGTCCACTTTCTAGGAACATGCAGGGTATTAGGCATACCCATTTTAAAACATTTCTAAATACAAATATAAATCAATAGAATTTGCATTTCAAAATTAATGGAGACACTGGATCATTATACCAATTTCTAGTACCTATCTACATTGTAGACACAGAGTGCTGAACATGACTTGGTGTGCTTATAAACACACACAATGCTTTTTAAAAGTTTAAATTATTTTTCTCTATACTTCGAGGTAAATGATGCTGGAAAAATAAATGTTTTTATGTGCTGCACTATTTATCCATATTCTTTTCTTCCTTCTATTTTTAACCTCTTTATCTATTTAATTTACATTTCCATTTCTACTGCCTTTCTAGTTATTTTCTCATTATATTTACTTCTGATACTCTAATTTTATACTCATGCTAAGTAAGTGAATATATTGCTAATTGAGATCCCACTTATTGAGAATGTTTAATAAACTGAACATAGCTTGTAATTGCCACTTCATGTATTCAAACTGAGTGAATTATATCAAACCATAATTATATAAATATAAATAAAACAAAGCACTAGTTTCCAGTTGTTGAAAATGTAGTTGAATTGATGACATAAATAATAAATAAAAAGTTGAAATGAAGGCAGTATCTGAAAAGTAACATACAATTAGTAAATGGGAAAACTACGTGACGAGCTTTGTAGTCAGTTCCAAAAGAAATACAAAAGTATAAGAAAATTTTCTGCCCTTAAAACATTTAGACTCTTGTTTAAAGATAAGACATGATATATAATGTCATGGTAATAATAAGATTAGCAAAATAATTTTAATAACAACAGCAATAAAATAATAATAGTAACAATAATAATAAAAAAGTCATTAGTGTTATCGAAAGTTTCTATATGCCATGCATTTACATATTTTATGTTTAACCTTTACCAGAACCTTTATTTTAGATATTAGGAAAATTATACCTAGCAAACATACTTTATTTGTCCAAGATTATGAAATAATTAACCCAATTTACATTTGAAACAAAGTTTGCCTGATTCAAAAGTGTTTATTATTCACTTTTGTTACTTTGTACTAAAAAGGAGTTTAGAGAATTATAATAAAAGTTTGTGGCTAGTGAGCGTAGTCATGTAAGAATTTACAAGTGGGTTATGCTATGACTTGGAGTCTGAAGAAAGGTGTGTATTTTAGGAAAGTAGAAGACAGAAGACGAATATTTTGGGCGTTCAAGCATGGGGAATGAGATGAATGAGAAGTGTTTTTAATATTCTCTTTATTTACATAATTAAATACTGTTTAAACTTTTTACTAATTCATAATGAGCTTGGTCCATGGTGAAAATTTGTGTGGGAAATTTTAATTGTGAGAGAGAAAAATAGCAAGACTTTTATTTTCTTAAACTAGCATGCCTAAATTTGAACTGAACAGAGATCAGATATTGAACAGTCATTGGAAAAAAAACCCTAATTTGCTGGGGACTTGGAATAAAGACTAAACTTAAGATCTCTTCACTGGTTTTAGTGAGCATTATCAACCTATTTTAATGGGTCAAAATCATAAATTTAACTGAGTATTGGTTACATGACATAATATATTCCCTTAAAAAGACAAGGAAGGGCATTTAATGCTTACCTTGTATTACATGTGAGTTGTCTTTCAAGAAGAAGTTATACAGGTATTTGGGAATAAAAGCAGACATACATGCATACGCCAAGGCTAAGAAAGAATAAGGCAAATGCATGCAATAAATTATTTAACTACTATTAAATAAGTTTATGCCAATAATATATGAAAACACAAATTTAAAGAAACAAAACCATTTGCTCTTTAAAACAGAAAATAATTTGAACAAAAGAAAACCACCTAGTAACTTTTCAATTTCAAACTACTATAGAAATTGTTATCCCATAATAATAAGGTTTATTATCTGAACTTTACAAATTTTTAAAAATCTCCAATCATGGCCATTATTAATGAGCTACACAAACCAAAAAATCCTTATTTTTTGTTGATGCAAACAAAAAAGCCTCAGAACTTGGATTTAGGAACCCTAGTCATAAATTATTTTTTCAAATACAGATTGCTTACTATTCTTCAAGCAATATGTGTAATAATGGCCTATACCTAACAAAACATAGCAAACTTGTAGTCTAGATAATGAGAAATATCATAGAACAGTTTATTTTTAAACCAATTAAAATTACAAAATTTTAGTTCTCTGGGATTATGCTATCTCTACTTATTTCCAGAAATCTACGCAAAATTTGACATGAAATAGAATTTGAAAAAAATAAAGATTTTGAGATTAAGGCTTCTAGAGAGTTACATTATATATATGGTAAATACTTTTTATATGTGATATCTTTAGAGATTTGAGTCTGTTAAGTGTAACAAATATTTACTGAAAAATCTACTATAATAAAGGCATTATAACAGGGGAAGAAAAACAGAAAAAACATCAATCATTAAACAAAGCTGCTGCTGCCCTGGCTGGGTAGCACAGTTGGTTGCAGTGTCATGCCCATATGCCAAGGTTGTGGGTTCCATCCCCAGTCTGGGAACAGACAGGAATCAATCAATAAATGAATAAATAAGTTGAACAAGAAATTTATGTCTATCTGTTTGACTCTCTAGAATCAATCACTAAAATTTTTTTTAAAAAGCTGCTAACCAAAAAAAAGGATTACTATATTAGTAATAAATAACTAGAACACAAAATATACACAAATACTTTCATGAAATACAAAGTGCTGGGTTTAGGAGGGAGAATGAGTAAAGTTTTCATTAAGAAGGTAGTGGTTGAAATAATAGGCTTTGGAGATACAAGATTAATATGAATTCCTTTATAAATTGTTTAGGAAATATACACAGGCTAAATCTAATCTCTAAAGAAGTCAAAATTTTCTCCTAAGTTCATAAAAATGGTCACCAAAGTAGATGAATTTTTTAGAATAAAAAACTCTCCAATAATAAATTCTTCACATGCTCTAAAATTATACAACAGATTATCTCACAGATATTTATACTATCTCCTAGAAAGCAAGCAAGATCCTTATAATAAAAACAAAAATCTTTCATGTTTGAATAAAATATTTTAGAATAATATGCACCACAATTATTTAATTGATAAATAAGCTTACCTTCATTATTGAAATTTAAATATAGGAATGGAGCACAAAGTGAGTCAAGACCTGATGGGGAGGGGTTGAAGAAAAGAATTCAAATAAACATAATTAAGTAGAACTGTAGATATATACCTTATTCAGTTCTCTGCATTACCTCTCTATAGATTAAGCATTATAAGTACTATTCATCCAGAAATATATTATCTATGGGTCACTGTGGGGAGTAACTGATAATGACTAGCACATAGTATGTGCCCAACATAAATCAGCTTTTATTATTATCAATATTATTATGAGTTTCAGAGAGAAATATACTAATAGTAAAATGTAAAGATGATAGAAGGCTTGGGATATAATCCCATTTTCTGACCCTGTGTGTTCTTGGCAATGACTTAACATCTCCAGGCATATTTCCTCATCTTAAAGGAGATTTGTCTTACATGCTTCTTTGGTATCATGAAAAAAGACCCTTTAAAAATTGTGCAGTGAAATACGAATATGTGACATATTCCTTTTATTGATAATAATGCTGTTCATATGTTGTCATACTGAAAGAATATACATAAATCTATCTATAATTGTTTGGAAGACACAGGACTTCTCTAAAATGGACAGAGCTAAGAAAAATAATAGCTTAATTTTAAGTTCAGCCAGAAATAGAGAATTTAAATATTAAATAAAATAACAACACTGTTCATTACAACAAATTCAAATATAGGACTGGGTGTAACGGATTTCTCATGCATGAATTTATCAATGACCATAAAAATAATAATGAGAATGGTAAAAATCAAGGATATGGAACATTAAGGATGTTTTTTAAAGAGATAATAAATAAAATAAATAGTTTAGGGTGGTATCCTATTCCCTAATTTCCAATAAACAGGTTAAGTATAAATTGTAAATAATAAAAGGTAAAATATCAACTAGCCCAGCGGTTCTCAACCTGTGGGTCGCAACCCCTTTGGGGGTCGAATGACCCTTTCACAGGGGTCACCTAAGACCGTCGGTAAACACATATATAATTACATATATTTTTTGTGATTAATCACTATGCTTTAATTATGTTCAATTTGTAACAATGAAAATACATCCTGCATATCAGATATTTACATTACGATTCATAATAGTAGCAAAATTACAGTTATGAAGTAGCAACGAAAATAATTTTATGGTTGAAGGTCACCACAACATGAGGAACTGTATTAAAGGGTCGCGGCATTAGGAAGGTTGAGAACCACTGAACTAGCCCGAAACTATTTATGCTATAAAATTATTTTATTATTTTCATAAGCACTGAGACAATGTATCCACAAAGATTACAATCACACAAAATGTTCTTTCTACTTTCCTAATTAACATGATGGCAAACTGTCTCATTAAATAACATGCCTTTAAATGATCTCTACTTGGCATATAGGCAACGTTTTTCTAAAAAGTTCTCATATAAACCTTTCACTAAATGGATCATAGCTTTAGTATTGACTTTTCTCAAAGCCAAGTATGTTTTGATATTTTAATTTTTGAAACAATCATGCAACATGCTCCCTATACTTCAAAAAGAGTCTTAATAATTGGGGAAAAAAGTTACCTTGCCAATACACCAGATCAGGATGGGATACTACCCAGGCTTTTAATACACGCCTAAATTTTGCATGACCTTCTGGTGATGATAACAGTTCATCATACTGATGACAACGAGGAATATCCACTTCAATCTGTAAAACAGCAAAATAATAAGATGAAACTGTGATTTCCAATAAACCCCAAGGTAAAGAAAAAAAATTTTATTATAAATTTCAGAATAGACCAATTACATAATCCTGGTATCTAAAGTTTTTGAATTCTATATTAACACTCTGGAAACAACAAAAAGGTTGTACACTTAAGGAAAACAGACCATTTCTTTTGAAAAGGTATGTATCAATATAGTTTCCAAAAAAATCTTTCTTTACTATATAAAGGGCAGATTCTACAGATAAAGTACCATTACTAAGAAAAGTCATTTGGCTTATACTCCTTTTAGGAACAGTTCTAATTCACTAACTTCTGATACAAAAGTTATGCTTACTCAAATAGCATAAGAATATGATGGCTGCTGAGCATAATGAAAAGAAGATAATTCTCTCTTGCCTTTCTATAAATTAAAGATTTGGTAAAATTATCTTAGATTGTTTAAGAAAATCTAAATCATACTTGTCTATCTGTAGGAATTGGAGTATCTTTATCAATTGCATCATACTTGGCATGAATAGCCCCCTGAAAAAAATAAAGAGAATAATATTAATTCATCATATCCTCAATAAATTATTAATGTAGATAAATAATCATCTATCTTTGAAAACCCACCCAATTATAGATGGGAACATTAAAAACCAAGGTATATCTCTTACAAAAATTCTCTACAGTTTTGATAATCTGTGATGAAAATCCAGGACAACTTGCCATTTTGTTCCAGAAGACAAAAGTGCTGGATGAGTCAAGTAGCAAATGAATATACTTAGTCAAACACCCTAGTTTCCACAGCACAATACAAGCTTGTTACTCTCTACTCATTGTTACCTCAAACATTGTCAGTTTTGGGGGGAAGGAAGCACAGGAAGACATCCCACAATTGTCCTGCTAACGTTGGTAATAAAAGAAAAAATAAAATGGATCTGTTTAAAGGAATGCTAGATCAGCACAGGAAGCAGAAGTTTGAAATAAATTTAAGAGTAGAACATCATGTAGGTATGGAATCACTAAGGGATTAAATGGATCATTTACACTTTAGTTATACCAGTACAGAAGAAATAATTGAATAAACCATTTCAAATTTAGTCATGTTCAATAAGACCAAGCATGGAACAATTCTTTTAACTTAGGTTTACTGTAATGATGTAGAACGAGCCGCTAATTTGGGGTTCAAAATTATGACATTACTTGCTGGTACATCAACTTCTATGGTACGTCTATTTAATGACAGATTTAGACAACCTGACCTCACAAGTCCTCTTGAACTTCAGCATTATGTGGTTCAACAATTCTAACTATTAATGTATTATATGGAACAATAGGCATTCTTGTAAAGCAGCCAGCCAAACTCAAAGATGTTTGTAGAATATCATCAAAGGAATCAGGAAGAAATAAATAAAATTCTTTTAACAGGGAGTTGAAAAGAATTAAAAACAGTTGAGGGAATTCAGGAAAAAAATACATGATGGATATCCATAAGATATTGATAACAGACTATCTGAAGGATGACAAAGAAATTGCCTAGAAATAAAAAAAACAAAAACAAAACAAAACAAAAACAAACAAACCAACAAAACGGGGCAGGAATGTGGCCCATTATCATGACTGCTGTTACCAGAGTTCTCTGTTAGTACTGCAAGTCACTGTAATAATTTTGGGACCTCTCTTTTCCTCACTGCCAACAGATTAGGTGTTGTACAAGACAAAGTAGTTTGTCTTGGCAGCATGGTTCTTGTGGGATAGATGTGCCAAAAAAGCACTAAATTATGTTAATTATTTAAAAAAATCTATATTCCCATTTATTTCAGAGAGGAAAGGAGAGGGAGATAGAGATAGAAACATCAATGATGAGAGAGAATCATTGATCGGCTGCCTCCAGCACGCCGCCTACTGTGGATCGAGCTTGCAACCCAAGCATGTGCCTTTGACTGGAATCAAACCCAGAACCCTCCAATCTGCAGGCTGATGCTCTATCCACTGAGCCCAACCAGCTAGGGCTGTTAATGATTTTTTATAAGGTTCAAATTGATGGAGGATTTCTCCAAATTTAGAAACACTTATAAATAGACAATCCTATTCCTAAATAAACATACACATACTTTATAGGCAGGATAATATGCTTATAACTGGTATATATATAGTCTTAAAATAATCTGATTTGAAAATTAATAATCAAAATAATTTCTATGAGCTCCACTAAATGAAATATTAAATAATATAAATCTAACAAATCTCCAATTATATTTTGTTAATCTATTCTTTTTCTCTAGTCCTTTCATTTAAAATTGTCAAATATTCTTAATGCTTATATTTTACTATATAACTTTCTATTTGAAAAATATATATTTGGAAAGCACTTTCCTACTTTCTTCTTTCTTAGCACTATTATAACCAACTTCTTTCTCTTTTCTTTCTTACCTCAACTCCCAGAAGAGCAGCCCAGGTTAAACCTCTCATAAGTGGAGGAATATCAACTCTTGCTTCTTTCCAGATTTGATTTTTTTTATATGGATAAGCCTACAGATGAAAGAAAGATACGAAAAATGTCTCAAATTATCAAGTAGCATATTTTAGTCTAGAAAGTCTGGAATATATATCAGTGATAAATTGAAAGAGATTTTAAATAAATTTCAAAGTATCTTTGGTGTTATTACTTTGGTATTATTAATACACTAAGAGGCCTGGTGTATGAAATCTGTGCATTTGGGGGATTGGAGGTCCCTCAGCCCAAATTTCAAGAGGGTGCAGGTCAGGCTGAGGGTCCCCACTAGTGCATGATTGGGGCCGGGGGTGGGGGGAGGATGAAGCAGATTGGCCAGCTGGGGAGGGACTGTGGGGGGACTCCAGGGCATGTCTGGTCCATCTTACTCAGTCCCGATCGGCTGGACCCCAGCAGCAAGCTAACCTACCAGTTGGAGCATCTGCCTCCAGGTTGTCAGTGCACATCATAGCGACTGGTTGACCAGTCAACTGTTTGCCCCCCGGTGGTCAGTGCATGTCATAGCAAGCAGATAAGCGGCCTTAGCATATCATTAGCATTTTTACACTTTGATTGGTTGAATAGACGACTGGACAATTGGACACTTAGCATATTAGGCTTATATTATATAGGATATTAAGTTGGCAGTGGAATGGTTCCCTATATTCTGTAAATTTTGTATAATATAACCGAAGAGGTGAGCTGATTCTACTGTTTTTAATCATTTCTCTCTATTTTGTGATCTGAAAGAATTATCAAGGAGTCATGTGTAAATAATACTATCAGCTTCATATGGGTTAAATAATTTATGCATAGCACTTTGTAAAATATCGGGTCATATAGAAAGTATTCAATAAATGTGTTATTATTATGGCTACTTTTATATCCTGGCATATAAATTTGTCCCTTTATAAATTTGTACTTTAAGAGAGAGTTCTAGAAAAGAATTATTAGGACAAAGGGTATGGATATCATTAAGGCTCTTCATATATACTTTTAAACTGCCTTATGCACCGTTTCAATTTACACTTATTACAAGGAATGAGAGTTCCAATCTTAATATTCCTTTGTTCACTTTACTAATTTGGTTATTTAAAAAACCTATTAAAATTTTTTTCATTCCTAGTGAGGATAAATATTTTGAATAGATTTATTCTGACTAGTTATATTTCCATTATATTCTTTATTCATTTCTATTTCAGTATTAGTGCTTTTTCCTGTAGATTTTTAAATGTTCTTTAAACAGTATGGATATTAATCTATTATCTAATATGCTTTTTCATATAATCCTACATCATTTTTACTTTTTTACATTTGTTTTTACTTTTAAGTTTTATTTACTATGAACATGTATCATTTTTGTAATTAAATGTTTATCAGAAAAGACAGGCTATAAAAATTAGTTTTCTTATGACATCAAGATTCTCTAATAATTACAAATGAAATAAAAAATAAGTATTGTATGTGGGCTCTTAGAACACTTTCCACATTACATCCCTACCTTTAGCAGCCTGTCAAAGAGAATGATTCTGTTAAGCTGGTACTCTGTGTCCCTCTCTCGGATGATTAAAGGCAACGTAGCAGCAGCAGACAACTCATTACTGCTGTTTGAATGAGGTAAATTAGACTGGCTATAAAAGAGAAACAAAAGGCAAAAAATTAAAAAACAACACCTCCATATTAAGTGTTTTATTTAGGAAATGCTCTTCATTGAACATATATGTTTCTTACCAATCTAACATAAACGGTGAAGAAAAATAAGTGTAAAAGGAGACTCTATATACTCACTCATCTTCAAGTAGTGGGTAAAATGCTTCTCCACCAACATCTTTTAATCTCTGTGATTTAAAAGAGAAAATATTATGTGTGAGACTCTGAGGCAGAAATGCTGAACCACACTTCAAAAGCAACATAATATAAAATTTATGAATTTATATGAGGTACTGAGAAGTATAAAATTTAAAATCCATTCCAATCATAAATATACAAATATATTATGCCTCTAGTGATTAAGTTTAGCTCTGAACCATAGTTTTTGTACATTGATTATTTTTACCTACAGGTGTCTCTTGTAAATGTTAGACATCTACTATGATATCTTCCAAACACAATTCAGAATTACTGAAATTAGTATAAAATTTAATACATGGATAATACATTGTTAAATTATACTAGAGGCCTGATGCACGAAATTTGTGCAAGAGTAGGCCTTCCTTCCCCTGGCTGCCGGCACTGGCTTCTCTCTGGCACCCAGGACTCAGGCTTCCCTCCAGCCGCCGGCAGGCACCTTGGACCTGGGCCTCCCTTACAGCCCTGGCTTCGTCTGGAAGGTTTTCTGGAAGGATGTCTGGTCTAATTAGCATATTATGCTTTTATTATTATAGATGAAGGTTATTTTAAAAGGTACTTTAAAAATATATACCCCTTAATTTAAAACTCAATTCAATTTACTTATTTTTACTTTGTAATTACTACAAACTAAGACAATAGTAAGGGTACTAATAAAATAAAATTCAAAAGAATTTTTTACAACATATTTTGAATATGTATGATTCAAATATTGATGAGTTCAATTCTCTTAATTATCTTTTTTAAAAGTCATTATAAAATGTTTCTCCAATAATAACATAACATGCAGGATTATAGGTATTCTTCAAAAACGTAAGAAGACAGGCCATAGTATAGTAAAATCTTAGACACATCCTAAGCAGGGTGATTAAAGTTATCGCCACCTTGCCTGCTGCTTTGCTCTTCAGTGCAACTCCCAACTTGAAGACAGAGTGTCTGCTCCTATGGGATTCACACAGAGGTTCAAGCTCCGTGTGCAGCTGGCACTGACCTTCTATTGATTAGAGTCCTTACGCACTTACATTAGCATTATTCACAAAATTTTTAAAAGCCAAAAAAAAATCTTTCATCCAACAATGAGAATCTGGCAAACACTGGTTTTATGCATGGCTTCTTTCTAAAATTTGACATGCCATGTATGCACTTATCCTATTTTGCCTTTAAATCTTAAGGTATTTCTTTCACGGATAAAAATTCTAAGTAGAAAACTAGTATTTCCCCAAGTTTGACTGCATTATTAATATGTAATTTTTAAAGTTTGAATTTTACTATCCGTTAAGGCATAAATATTACTTTTAGATCTATCTTCTGCTATTTTTTATTAATTAAAATTTTAGCATATCAAAGGCAAAAAAGGGCAAAAACACTTGTACAGAAAGTATAAGGTAAAAGTTATTCTTTGGTTTCCATATTACTTTAAAAATCAGCAATGTTAACATTTTTTCTAATATTTATAGAAAAAATATTTTTTTTTTGTTTTTGCAAATAAATTTTTAATGAAATCTTTTAGAACAAAACATAGAACATTATACAAAATATACTTATAATCTTGGTATAACTTTAAATAAGTAACAGTAAGTAAAATCTAATAGAACACAGTGAACTATAAAAACACTGATAAAAGTAAGAATTCTATTAATTAAAAGATACTATTCAAAAAATTAAAGAAGCCACAGATTAGAAGAAATTTGCAACACATATAGCCAACAAAGACCCTGTATTTGGAATACATTTTAAAAGCCCTCAACTCAGTAAGAAATGACTCAAAAAAATTGGCAAAAGATGAATCAGTCACACACAGAAGAGGTAAATAAACAGTCAAAAAACATGAAAGAACTCATATCTACACTATAACCATGGAATTAAACATTAGTATTATAGCAAAATACCATTCTGGTCCTTTTGGAGCAATAATTTTTAAAAAATTTGATGATACCATGTATTACCAAGTATGTGGAGAAATGAGAACTCTTATGATGGTACAAAGGTAAACAAATAAAACCACCTTTTGAGCGATGAGACAATATACATACTAAAGCTGAAGATGTACAGATGCATTTCCAATAATGCTGTACGTGGGCTCATACATTAAAGAAACTCTCTTATATTTTTAAATTAGGGAGGAATTCAAGGCTTCATGTGTATCTGTAAGGTTTCTTTAAAAAAAAAAAGGGTTTTCTGGCAAGTTTGCTAAAATAACAATCTTACATTTCTTAGCTGGCATAATGACAATGTCACAGTGGTATCATCTAATAGTGAGCTTCTATCGCGACCTTGTCCAAAGCTTTCCCCATCTTCAAAGAGGAAACTAGAAGAAATTTTAAAAATTATTATTTTAATGGGTACACAAAATCCAATTTAGTGTTTCTTCTACAAAAGAAATTTTATTCTAAATCATGAACTCTTTCATAAAAAAGAAATTTTAGATTTAATGGGTTAATAAAAATATGACTGCTGTTTGAAAATTCTCTAAACAATTCTAATTTTAAAATATATGTTGAGTAAGTATGAATATAGTGCATAAAGCATTTTAGCAACATCAGAGTGTGATTTACACTGTATCTTAAGTCAGATTCAACACAAAAGTTACTTTGCTGATACTATTCAAATGTGACCCTGAGAAAGTATATATGAATGAAGAATGATAAAGTGAGAAAAAAGAAAAACCTTACATAATGACCGTGATTTCACAGGGGAAAGGATATCAAATAATAAATGTATGAAATTTGTTTAGAATTTCAGAAAATTACTTTTGAGAATTTATATATCCTTTAAAGTATTTATTCTTAGAATTTCTCTCATCTTATTTCTTGATTTTCTACCTAACTCAATGTGCACAGTATAACTGAAGTTAATATTGAAAAATTAGTTTAAGAGAGAAAAAAGTAGAGAGCCAATGGTCTTTTCAAATAATTAACCTAAAATTTAACATGTGAGGGAAAGAAATGATCAGCAGGTGATTTCTACAATAACCTACAATGATAAAATCTAGTCTGAAAATCTAAAATTAAAATGCTAGAGCATTGGTGGAAACTCAAGAGATTCAGATTCAGATCTACATGAATAAATGCTAAGAGCAAGGGAACAGCAATAACCTTGTCCCTTAGGTTGTATTGTTATTTAAATTCCAATCTAATTTACAGAATAGTGTCCAGGATCTTGTGCAGTTGTGCAGATTTTGCTCAACACTGACTTAGCACTTTAATGATCTCTAAGACAAGCAAGTACCTCATATTTATGATTTATAATTGCAAATAGAAAATAGTTTCTCATAATAGGCACGTTAGCTGATTAACTCTTCAATATTACTGTTCTTTCTGACTTGTACCTTTTTCATTTATTGAACATCAATTATTACAAGGTATTCCGTAACAGTAACTTCATATGGAGATAAGCATATTACTTATAAACAAACAATATTTAATAAAAATAATGTTGATGAGAATTTAATAATTAGACACTTCATTAAAAAAAATAAGTTACTAACATCCAATAGCTGTGATAAACACTTAGTTGGAATGGCTATCCAATTTTTTTTTAAATTTATTACTACATTTTTAAAAAATTTCCAACATTTTTCTTTTCTTACTTGGGGAGTGTGCAGATAGGTGGTTTGGATCGAATGATTTCCTTGTTGACAAGCTCTTTCTCCAAGTCACCTCCAGCTAAACACCAAAGGTAATACACTTCCTCAATTGATCTTTCTGCCAGGTAATCACTGTTTATATCTATTAATGGCAAATTAAAGAGAATCACAATTATCTCACTATTTGTTTTTATTAAAAGGCAACAGACAATAATAGCTAATATTCTAAAACAGTAAAAACTTAAAAGCATAGTAAGATATCCTTAAGGATATACATACTATAAAATGCACAGAATATGAAATGTACGTTCAGTTTCTTGAGAAAAAGTGGAATTTTTGCCACCTGGGTCACAGATATATCAGGTATATCTAAGATATCGTGTTCTATGTAAAAGGATTAAGGGCAGAAAAACATAGAGTAGGCAAACAACACGAACTGCCCTATCTTTCATGTCTTGAGTCAATTGCTGCCTCTTTGGAGAAGTCTTTCTTGATGTCTCACGCAGGCTATGCTTCCATTCTGCTATGTTCAGAGAGACCTTCATTTGTAATCATAATTCTGTGACTAAATGTCTGTCTGCCTCACCATTTGGCATGAATGTTACTTGAAGGTACAGTGTGTGAAGCAAAGTAGAAACTCAATAAATATTTAATTGAATGAATGGTTAGTAACTATTTATTGCTATGACTTATTTCATAACTTTTCAGTATAGGAGTAACTTACTGGTGTCACTACAGCACACATTCTGAGAGGTGTAAATATCACAGAGAGATAAAAAGACAAAAGCTGATATTCTTTTAAAATGTGAAGTATAATAGTATGAATGTTCTATCAACAATACAATTTTTAGAGATCATTTATAATAGATTATCTATCTATCTATCATCTATCTATCTATCTATCTATCTATCTATCTATCTATCTATCTATCATCTATCTAAAAGCCTAAGTGACCAAATAACCAAAAGACTGGTCGACCAGTCACTATGATGCACACTGACCACCAGGGGACAGATGTTCAATGCACAGGATTGGGCTCCCTCCTGTATGGATCCGGTCTACAGGGATCGGGCTCCCTCCTGTCTGGATTGGGCTCCCTCCTGTCTTGATCAGGCCTGTGGGGATCAGGCTGAAACCGTCTACCCGACATCCCCCGAGGGGTCCCAGATTGCGAGGGCACAGGCCAGGCTGAGGCACCCCACCGGTGCACGAATCTGTGCACCGGGCCTCTAGTATGATATATAAATGTTGATGTAATGAAAATTCCACTGGGAATTAGAAGACCTGATTGTAGTATAAATATTTGAGATGAAAATGGGACTTTGTTTTGCATAGTAAATTTTTGTGTGGTACCACATCCTCTCCTTGATTCTTAAAGTTCCTGCTCAAAGTAAGTTAAATTGAAGGGATTAAAAGTTAGGTTAGTTATATAAAATGCTATGTTAAATATGCCCAGAGTTACCTCTTAATTCCAAGATAAGTGTCCATAAAGTCTCACTAATGTATTACATATATTGTTGATACTTTCAAAACTAGGATATGAGTACTCTCTTTAAAAACAAGGCTTATATTATTGCTTATTCTTATTTATCATTACCTTTACACAGCTGACTGATATCCTCAGGGAGAGTTAAGTCAGCACATCTCAGAGAAGATGAAAACAAACTGACAGGTTTTGTAAATGGGGTGTATAAAGGTGACACTTCACTGAACACCTTGTCCTGCATTAATTCATCTGGGGTTGGCCTTGAGAAACATTTAAAATACAGAGCATGAACGAAAGTCATTAGAATTTTCCTAGAATAATTCAAAAAAATAGTTAAAAGCCTTAAATACCTCATTAGCATATCCTATATAATAAAAGCCAATATGCTAAGTGTCTGACCATTCATTCGACCAGTTGCTATGATGAGCACTGACCACAAGGGGGCAGACACTTCAACCAGTAGGTTAGCTTGCTACTGGGTCTGGCCAATCGGGACTGGGAGAGATGGGCTGGACATGCCCTGGGGTCCTCCTATGGTCCCTCCCCAGCCCCGATCGTGCACTGGTGGGCTCCAACCTCTCAGGGGATGTCCGCAGGCCAGGCCGAGGGACCTCACCAGTGCACGAATCCGTGCACCAGCCTCTAGTAATATAATAAAGCCCTCCTTCATAGAGTCTAAAAGTATCCTATATAATAAAAGGCTAATATGCAAATAGATTGAACGGTGGAACGATCGGTCACTATGACGTGCACTGACCACCAGGGGGCAGACACTCAACGCAGGAACTTCCCTCTGGTGGTCAGTGTGCTCCCACAGGGGAAGCACCGCTCAGCCAGAAGCCAGGCTCTCAGCTGGCGAGCGCAGCAGCGGTGGCAGGACCCTCTCTCGCCTCCGTGGTAGTGCTAAGGATGTCCGACTGATGGCTTAGGCCCACTCTCTGCGTAGAGCGGGCCTAAGCTGTCAGTCAGACATCCCCTGAGGGTTCCTGGAATGTGAGAGGGTGCAGGCTGAGCTGAGGGACTCCCCCCGAGTGCATGAATTTCGTGCACTGGGCCTCTAGTATGTTTATAAAACAATCAAGTGACTGTAGGTAGCAAATGCTAAATTTTTTACCTTTGTTATGCTTTTTACACCCTGTGATCTACCAAAACTATTATATATGAGTGTCTCACTTTTAGCTTGATTACCATGTATCTGCTTTACTGAATATATTAAATAATAAAATTATACACTAACAATACCTCTTAGTTTCTTCCTATACTTAGTTTAATGTGGCCTATTTACCCAAAACTATGCTTTTAATATCATTACTTTCTTCCTAACATGCCTTGACAAAAATGTTTGTCTAAAGACAAATTAGAACATATTTTTATTATTTTTAAATATTATATACCTGAGGGAGTTTAGGGACAACTATATGGCTAACAATGACATCATCAAATGAAAAGAAATAATACAACTTCTAAGAAATCCTTTTATGTAATCAACAGTTCTTAGCTTACCTCACCATTTATCCAAGTCTTTTGCTATAATATACACTGCCAATAAACTTTTGTTCTCATTTCTCTTCTATCATTTTAATCGAGGAATATGTATACCTCACAGTTTAGCTGATTTTTTTATATTGGAGACTAGGAAATGAACCAGTAACTTCTTTTGGTATATTCTAGTTTTCTGAGCAAGGCTTAATTATTTCTTCTTCTTTTATTAACATATACTAAAGCCATAACTAACAGTTATTACTATATATATATATATATATATATATATATATATATGCTTATTAAATCCATTGGCATTAAAACCAGCAAGAAAAAAAATTAACTACTTATATGTTAAGGATCTGTGTAATCCCAAACTCTTAATATCAACCTCTTGGAAGGATGGAAGGTCAGACATTTCTTCAAAAGATCTATCACATTTTCAGGAAGCTCCTGGTAAATAAAGAGAAAAAAGAACTATTTACAATGACCAATCTTAAAAATAAATTTTAGGACAGGAGCAATAGAGGGTGGAAATGAGATACCTATAATACTATCAACAATAAAAAATAGAGTAAAAAGTAAATTTTACTCAAATGTTTGCTAACCTAGGATATTTTGATTTATTTATTTTTGTTCTAAAGATTTGTGTTTACCTGACAAACTCAAATGTTTTGTTCTTTCATCTTTATTATTATTTTTTCTTTTTAGTTAAACTTATTGGGGTGACATTGGTTAATAAGATAATATAGATTTCAAGTGTACATCTCTATGATACATCATCTTCATATTGCATTGTGTTTTGATTTTTTTACAAAGTCTTTATTTGGACTTTTCCCAAATAAACACAGCTTTAAAATAGCTTGCTATTGGATCCCAAATATGCAAAATAAACAAACTTTCAATAACAGATTAACCACAAACCTTTATAATGTCCAGGCAACCATGCTCTTCAGCCAGAACTATTACAGTATCATCCACGCAGTCTAAAAAATAGAAAAAGTATATGAATGAATGCTGCTGTTCTAATTTATCAGACATACTGGGTATTGAACTCTGATAATTTTAAAAAATATTATGTAATTCTGTTTTGGGTCCTGGAATATTAAAAAGTTTGTGATTTTTTAAACTTTCCTTATGTATAGTGGTAAAAATAAAGACTTCAAACACTAAATTTTAATTGAATCATAGATACTGAAATAAAGCCGCCTAATAGTAAGTGAAATAAAGCAGTGATCAAAGGAGATAAAGATTCTTGTCCATGCTTTTTCACTATATGTGTGTATTTTAAAAGGTTTTATTATCTTTTCATGATTATAAAACTAATTTATTTTTATTATATACAATTTGGAGAATGTATACATTTCTCTGAGGACTTAAAGTATAAGTTTGGTGACATTTAGAAATCTCCAAGACTCCTTAACAGCTATATTATCACTTTAAAATTAAATGTGGTAAATATGGTAAAATTTTATGGCATTTTATTTCTAATTCATTAGTATTAATATTTATTAATAATATTCTGTACACATTATTTGTATACTCTATTAATCTGTACATCAATCTATCACTCTTTTACATAAAGTGCTCTATCACTCCTTTTCTTTTTTTTACCATACATGCTTATAATTTATTCCACTCTAAAGTAGATACACACATTTTTATAAATTTGAATTGCAAATATTTATATCCAATATGCATATAAAACATATGAACTTGTTATAAGAAAAAATAAACATTATTCTTGACCCATTCACATATGAATCATCAAAGAGAAAGCTCCAAAGTTGATATATTATTTCATGGCAAACTGCTAGAGAAAAATATAATTTTATAGTCTCACTCTTCGATTTCACATGTTAGTTTACTGGCTATCATAAGGCTAATTTTACATCCATCCACAGCATAATTCCTTAGTAAATAAGGAAAGCTCTACTATAATTCATCTACGGCACTTCTTAAATTGTCCTGTTAATGCTTATCACTGATCATTAGAAAATTTAAAAAAAGTTAGGATATTTCAGTGTATTTGATTACTAACACTCAGTAAAGATTATATTTATATTTGAAATATAACTGCAAGACACTTACCCAATGTAAGCAAAAACTTTAGTCTTTCAGAAACATCCAAGCTCTGAAATAATTTTCTTCCCTAAATAAAATGGGAAAAGAATGCATGTAAACATTTGCATGTTTTTTCTTAGGAGGTCTTTTTTTCTAGAGCTGAAAATAATTTTATCAGGTACTTCTATTTCTCTTCAGATGTTTTATTAGATTTTTAAAGTTAGTTCCATTAAAGAAAAATTATTGGTTAGGTAATGATTTTTTTTTATATGTTACATAATATTTAACATTTAAACATTTTAGTTTGATCTCAAGCACTGTTCACTTTTGAGACCATACATACTTGAATGTCTCGATGGATTCCAGGCTACCAGGAATGTTATTAAGAGTACAAGATTCCTCTTGGGAAGGATTCAGATTACCCTTTCATCTGCCCAACTAATCCTTACTTACATATTATAATTCAGGCAATCTGTTGTCTCTATTAAGACACATTCCATGACACTCCCTTCTCCCACAATAACTTGACCATCCTTTGCTCTCACAGAACAACTGGTATATTTATTTTAAGACACATACATTATATTTTAATTGTTTCTTTTTAAAATATTTATATAGTTTTATTGAATTCATAGAAGAAGGGAGAGGGAGAGACAGAAACATCAATGATGAGAGAGACTCATTGGTCAGGTGCCTTCTGCATGCCCCATACTAGGGATAAAGCCTGCAACGCAGGCATGTGCCCTGACCAGGAATCGAACTGTGACCTCCTGGTTCATAGGTCGACACTCAACCACTGAGGCACATTGGTCAGGCTTTAATTGTTTTCTTTATTGGCTTCAGGGGGCTCCTTGGAATGCAGTCTGGAATCAAACACTTATAACTTCAGTGACTATATGCCGAACAACTATTGTGTGTCAAATTTGATATTCTACTACCAGTTACACAACTTGGGCAAATTACTTAACCACCTAAGCCTCACTTTTCTCATCTATTAAAATTGAATATTTACAGTAAGGGTTATTTATATAATGTATAAAAATACATAGCATTTTCTGCACATAGATATGCTTCATAAATGTTTAGTATTATGTTTTTCTTATTATAAACAAATTAAAACTTATATGTCCCTTAAAATAGACTTAGAATATGAAAGCTTAAGAAGAGATAGCATGGTTTTTATATAGAGAAGATGAAACTCTGATTTAAAAAGAAAAAAAAGGAAAAAACTTTCTCAAAGACTTATAAAATTAGAAATGCAGACCTGGATAGTTTGGCTCAATGGATAGAATGTTGGCCCTAAGACTGAAGGATGCCAGGTTCTATTACAGTCAAGGGCACAAAACTTATGCAGGCTCGATCCCACCAGGGTCTGGGTGCATACGGGAGGCAAACAATTGATGTTTCTCTTTCTGTCTCTCCCTCTCCCTTCCACTCCCTTTAGCAATCAAGTAAATTCGTGTGTGTGTGTGTGTGTGTGTGTGTGTGTGTGTGTGTGTGTGTGTTTTCATTAGTAGAGATCTTCTTTAGATGTTTGGTATTTCTTAGATATTTACTCATGTTTTAATATAGGATTCTACACATCATTTAGCCAGTGATGGTGAACCTATGACACACATGTCAGAGGTGACACGCGAACTCATTTTTTTGGTTGATTTTTCTTTGTTAAATGGAATTTAAATATATAAAATAAATATCAAAAATATAAGTCTTTGTTTTACTATGGTTTCAAATATCAAAAAATTTCTATATGTGACATGGCACCAGAGTTAAGTTAGGGTTTTTCAAAATGCTGACACGCCGAACTCAAAAGGTTCACCATCACTGATTTAGACTATGGAACCTTCTGGGTGGCAAAGTGACTATAGTAACTTTCTGGTGATATGGCCAAAGATTCCTAGCAAAATGGTCTTGGAATAGCTTCTCATCTATTTTCTTTGAATTTCTAGTATAACCAAAGTTGCCTTTGTTAGCTGTTGGTATGCTATTAATTTATATCTTAGTATTTGTTTGATGAGGCAGAGAAAGATTTAAGCTCACGTTCAGTTTGCCATCCTTAAACTGTCTAAACTTTGAGTACCACTTAAAATGTCATAAAGCCCACATAATGAAATTAATATTTCCTTCTTGGTATTCACACAGCTCTCTGAGTTTATCTTCAAAATTTATGGATTTGAATTACTTTATAAGCTTCTTCACAATGTGTCTTAATCACAGTTTATTCCTTGTTGCATTTGTCATGATGCTATATATACAACATATACATACAGTAAATACTCTTTAACATTTTAAAAATTGAAATATTCATATAAGACATACCCAGATCATTAGTAAAGAGTTTAGATATAGTTGATGGTAATAAAAAGAAAAAACAAACTGTATATTTTACATTTATTATACTTCGCTTTCATATTCCAAAAATAATTTTTCAATTTGTCTATGATTTTAAACAACAATAAGATTTATTATTATTTTATACCGATGAAAAAAGTAAGATGGTCTAAACAAAGGATAGCAAAGAATCAGAATATCTGACATTTTCCCTTAGAGAAAGAACTGCCAATATGTAAATGACAAAAGTTATTATGCATATTTATTATTTTTATTACTATTATTATTTAATCCTCACTTGAGGACATGCTCAGAGAGAGGAAGGGGGAGAAAGAGAGAGAGTGAGAAAGAGACAGAAAGAAGAGAGAGAGAGAGAGAGAGAGAGAGAGAGAGAGAGAGAGAGAGAGAGACATCGATCAGTTGCCTTCCATACGTGCCCCAACCTGGCATCGAACCTATAACCCAGGTATGTGCCCTGACCAGGAATCAAACCAGCAATCTTTCATTGCACAGGACTATGCTCAAACAAATAAGACACTCCAGCCAGGATATTATGCATAATTAATAATAATAAAAGCTAGCATTTATGGATTGTTCACTCTGTAACACACTATACTAAGTACTTTATATACATTATTTCATTTTATTTTTTCAACAATTTTGCAATATAGACACTATTGTTATGTATAGAAGTGGAACCAAGGCTTTGAGAAGTTAGTTAGCTAACGTAACTCACACAGCTCTTCTTTGCAGCATCAGAATTTAAACCCAGTTCTCTCTGACTACAGAAGCTTATCTCGTAACTATTATGCTTTACTACCTCTGCTTTGAATTAATTCAAAAATATATAAAAGGAGAAAAATAATGTCAATCTAATTCTTAAATATGGTAAACATTAGTGACTTAATTTTTCAAAATATTTTGAAAGTTCCTTGGAAGACAGATATAATAGATAAATAATAAAAATTTCTGCATCAAATAACCTCGTCGTCCAAGTAAAGTAGACAAATTTGATAAATGCCAAAATAGAAGAGGAGAGCAAAGAAGACAGTAACCAAAGGCTGGCAGATATTTGAAGGTAGAATCGACAGATTGTTAGTTGCTCCTCCAAATCAATTTTCAACTCCTTTCTCAATATATAGGTGTCCAGCTGAAGACAACATGTTCTAGTCTCCCTTGTACCTATATGTAGCAACATGTGTAAATTATCACTAGTGAAAAGTAGTGTTCATCAGTTTTAGATCACATCCTTAAATAGTTACCATGAATCACTCTTCTTCTTTCCTCATGGCTAAAAAAAAGTGATAGTGAGAGAACTTTGGAAACTAGATGCTGGAGCCATTCCTGATAGCCTAATATGCTAATTAGACTGGATGTCTTTTGGATGTCCTTCCTGATGAAGCTGGGGCCACAGGGAAGCCAGCCGAGTCTGGCGCTTGCGGGTGGTCTGAGGGAAGCCAGCCTGGGTCCCAGGTGCCTGCTGGTGGCTGGAGGAGGGAAGCAGCCCAGGTCCTGGGTGCTGGAGGGAAGCCGGTGCCAGCAGCCAGGGGAAGGAAGGCCTACTCTTGCATGAATTTTCATGCATCGGGCCTCTAGTTGTAGAATAAAGCCCACTCTACCCTCAATGGGCTGTTACATGAGGGAGAAAAACATCTTCAGCGGTTCTCAACCCGTGGGTCGTGAACAATGAAAATACATCCTGCATATCAGATATTTACATTACGATTCATAACAGTAGCAAAATTACTATGAAGTAGCAATGAAAATAATTTTATGGTTGGGGTCACCCAACATGAGGAACTGTATTAAAGGGTCGCAGCATTAGGAAGGTTGAGAACCACTGAATTCTATGTTCTTTAAACTACTGCATTTTTAACTCCTTTGTTTTTATAGCAGTTTTTTCTTTACACTAATAGATACAGAGGAAATCTGGGAAAGGCCTCAGAAAAAGCCAACATATAAAGTGAGTCTTATAGGAAACGTAAGAGAACAGGAGAAGAGAAGGTATCTAAAAAGAAAGACCACAGAAGGGAGAGAGCATGAACGTATCAAAGAATGTAAGCAGTTTTAGCCTAAACATTTATACAATGCTTAGTTTTTAACTTTGTATAGTGTAAATTTTTTTGTACTTAATACAAGGGTAAAAATTTCTAGAAATACCAAATGATATTTACACTTAGTAAAATTTACAATTAGTAAAAGTGTAAACATTTCTAGAGCTACCAAAATAATAGGTAAATTAATTGTCAAACAGGATTTTGTTAAAAGTCAAATTGAGAATTAAGATATTTCTCCTCATATCTAGTCAATTTGCAAAGCAAAAAGATATTATTACCAAATAGTTTTCTTATTAAAAAAGTTATTCTAAGAAATTTTATTACTTTAATGTTTTTTTATACCTACCACACAGAGCTCAAATAAAATGATTCCTAGAGACCATACATCTGATTTGGGGCCAGAAGGCAATGGTTTTTCACTTGGCATATGATCAGTTGTTTTGGAAATTCCTTGTGCAATTACCTCAGGTGCCAAGTATGATGGATACCTATAATGATATATTTAAAAAATGAATTATTACTATGAACAACAACAAAGCTAGGAAGAAGTAAAGAACATTTTATGTTTCAAAACAGTATTCATTACTTTGAATACTAGAAATGTAAAAAAGTTGTAATAATATATAAATTAGAAGCTAAGACTCTCCCATCTCTGTGCTTCAGTCACTCATACATACTCATGTACATGTAAACTTGACCACCAATCACCACTGCCCTACAAGGCAGCATACTATACACATTACTCTATATATGCCATAGAGATCATTCAACAACAATAAGTATAGCTTTGCCTCATTCTTTTGGAAAACTGTCAGACACTGTGCATATGTACTTAATTTATTTGAGCAAACTCTGATGACCATTTTGAAAGTTCCTATTATAAACAACTAGAGGCCCGGTGCACAAAAAATTGTGCACTTGGAGGGAAGTGGGGGGGGGGGTCCCTCAGCCCGGCCTGTGCCCTCTCGCAGTCTGGGACCCCTTGGGAGATAACGACCTGCTGGCTTAGGCCTGCTCCCCAATGGCAGAGGGCAGGCCCAATCCCTAGGTGCAGCCCCTGGTCGGGCTCAGAGCAGGGTCGATTGGGGAGTTGGGGTGCCGCCCCCTGTCATGCACAGAGCAGGGCGGATTAGGAGGTTGCGATGCCACCCTCAGTCACACTCAGGGTAGGGCCGATTGGGGGGTTGGGGCACCGCCCCCTGTCATACTCAAGGCAGGGTCGATGGGGAGGTTGTGGCGCCACCCCGTCACCCACAGAGCAGGGCCAATCAGGGGGTTGGGGCGCTGCCCCTGTCATGCTGATCCCGGTGCCGGGAGGCCTCTCAGTTCCGCTGATCCCGGTGCTGGGAGGCATATTACCCTTTTACTATATAGAATAGAGGCCTGGTGCATGGGTGGGGGCTGGCTGGTTTGCCCTGAAGGGTGTCCCGGATCAGGGTGGGGGTCCCCACTGGGGTGCCTGGCTTATTAAAATATTTTGAAAGGTTTTCCTTAAAATATATTTCAGGATATCCTATCTAATAAAAGAGAAACATGGTAATTAGTGTACGACCGCTACCCTTCCCATTGGCTAATCAGGGCGATATGCAAATTAACTGCCAGCCAAGATGGCGGCCAGCAGCCAGGCAGCTTGAAGTGAACATGAGGCTTGCTTGCTTTAGTGACGGAGGACTCCATCGTTCCCCGCCTGCCACTGCCAGCCTCTGAGCTTGCAGTCTGAAACATTGTTACAAATATAGAAACTAAACAAAACCCCAGAAACCTGCTTTCAACCAGCCGGGATCTCAGACCTGGAGTTGAAACAGTGTTTCGATTACAGAACCCAAACAAACCAGATACCTGCTTTCAGCAGCCGAGGCCTAAGAGCTGGAGCCAAGCCTCAGAGCTAAAGCTGGCCCAGAATAAAAAAAAAAGAAAAAAAGGAGCGGTTGGGAGCTTCAGTCACCCGCCAGCCTGAAAACAGCCCTCAGCCCCTCACCCAGACTGGCCAGGAACCCCAGTGGGGACCCCCTCCCTGATCCAGGACACCCTTCAGGGCAAACCAGCCAGCCCCCACCCATGCACCAGGCCTCTATATAGTAAAAGGGTAATATGCTTCCCAGCACCGGGATCAGCGTGACAGGGGGCAGCGCCCAAACCCCCTGATCACTCTGCGGCTCTGTGTGTGACGTGAGGCGGGGCCACAACCTCCCTATCCGCCCTGCTCTGTTTGTGATAGGGGAAGGCACCCCAACCCCCTGATCAACCCTGCTCTGTGCCTGATAGGGGGGAGCTCCCCAACCCCCTGATCGCCCTGCGGCTCTGTGTGTGACAGGGTGCGGCGCCCCAATCCCCTGATTGGCCCTGCTCTGTGTGTGACAGGGTGCGGCGCCCCAACTCCCCCACCCCCCAGGGGCCCTGCTCTGTGTGTGATGGGGTAGAGCCATAACCTCCCCATCGGCCCTGACCTGAGTGTGACAGTGGCAGTGCCCCAACCCCCTGATCGGCCCTGCTCTGTGGGTGATAGAGGGCAGTGCCCCAACCCCTACCCCCCACCAGGCCCTGCTCTGTGTGTGACGGGGTAGAGCCATAACCTCCCCATCGGCCCTGCCCTGAGTGTGACAGGGTGCGGCGCCCCAACCCCGATTGGCTCTGCTCTGTGCATGACAGGGCATGGCGCCGCAACCTCCCCATCGACCCTGCCTTGAGTGTGACAGGGGGCAGCGCCCCAACCCCCCAGTCGGCCCTACCCTGAGCGTGACTGAGGGTGGCATCACAACCTCCCGATCCGCCCTGCTCTGTGCATGACAGGAGGCGGCGCCCCAACTCTCCAATCGACCCTGCTCTGAGCCGGACCAGGGGATGCACCTAGGGATTGGGCCTGCCCTCTGCCACGCGGAAGCAGGCCTAAGCCAGCAGGTCGTTATCTCCCGACGGGTCCCCGACTGCGAGAGGGCACAGGCCGGGCTGAGGGACCCCCCTCCTCCCCCCGAGTGCACAAATTTTTGTGCACCGGGCCTCTAGTATATAATAATTATAAACAGCAATGAATTTAACCATTCATTACAGGTTTGGTAGAATTTGCCTGAGTCTGGTCCAGTTATCTCTCTTGGGAAAGGCAACATTAATTACGCTTCTGTAATTGGTGTTCTCAGATTTTAAAGTTCTCTTTGGTAATTTTGGTAACTTGTATTTCCTCTCCAATTAACCATTTCATCTTAGCTTTCAAATTTACAGAGTTAAGCAAAAGAGTCTATTGAAGTCTTTTAATGTTCTCTAAATCTCTGGTTATATTTCTACTAGAGGCCCATTGCAGGAAGATTCCTGCAAGAATAGGGCTTCCTGCAGCCAGAGCGAAGCAGAGAAGGGAGCAAAGCCCGCCCTTCTCTGCTGCCTCGCTCCCTCCTGTCTCCGCTGCCTTGGGATACTCCATCAGCGGTGGAGCAGAGTGGGCAGATCGTGCCTCGTCGCTCGGCCCCGCGGCCCCCAGCTGGGTGACAGGGCCGGACACTCGCCCACCCCCCTCACCTCCCCCACCACCTGCCTGGCCAACACACCTGGACACTTCAGCGGCGGGGCTGAGGGGACTGGGAACCGTCATCTTGTGGCTATGGGCGCTGCCATCTTTGTGATGGAATGATGGCTAATTTGCATATTACTCTTTTATTAGATAGGATTACCATAATTTCTTTGTGCACTTGAGTTCTCTGCCTTTTTCCTGATTAGGTTAACTAATAACTGTCATGGAAGTGTTGTTGTTGTTGTTTTAATCCTCTCTTTTCAACATAAACTGATGAATAAAAACAGATCCAGAGACAGAGAAGCATTGATCAGACCATCAAACCTCAGAGGGAAGGTAGGGGAGGGTGGGGGTAAGGGGGAGAGATCAACCAAAGGACTTGTATGCATGCATATAAGCCTAACCAATGGACACAGACACCAGGGGATGAGGGCATGAGTGGAAGGAGGGGGTTTGGGGATGTGGGGGCAATGGGGGAATAAGGACACATATCTAATACCCTAATCAATAAAGAAAATTAAAAAAATAATACTTTACTATATTTGGTCATAGGTTCCATGAGAATTTGATATAGTTTAATTTCACTAAAGATAAATATTTATATTTATTGAGTACGAGGAAATTTTTAGTAGGACATTCAATGGTAAAACGTAGGAAATTAGGAAGACAATCAAATTACATTCAAAATCTTTCTATCAGACTTATACTATTTTTATTTTTCTGATAAATTCCATGAAACCTGAAGTAGTTCTGTTGAGATGGAAATTATTTCTCCTCTCAGTGATCCCCATAGTATTTTATTAGTATCTTTCTTATGGGTCCATCCTGTGTGTCAGCTATTTATTTTACTTGTTCTATATTTTGCCGGGGTCCAACCCCAGCAGGTCCAGGGGTCCCCAAAGGTGTAGACGGAGTCGGCGAAGAAGGAAGGACACGGAGACAGCGTTCAGTTGATCAGCAGCCTAGCCAGGATCTCCAGCCAGGATCTCCAGCCAAGTTCTGGTCTGGATCTCCAGAGAGGTTCTGCTGTTTATTGTTTTGTTACATCCGTATTTATACCAGTTGATTTTAATCCTGTCAATTTCTATTACAAAGGTTAGGGCGTTTCTTATCTCCATTCCAGGGAGTAAAGATTATGTAGCTTAAGCATGATTGTTTGCAGTGATTAACTGCCCGCCTGGCACTTAGTTAAGGAGTTTCATCCCCTCCCTGACTTCAGGGAAAAATCCCTACCTGGGGAAACAACCTTTCTAGGAGAGGCATCCCCTCCCTGACTTCAGGGAAAAATTCCTACCTGGGGAAACAACCTTTCTTGGAGAGGTGACCTTGGTTAAAACACACAGCGCTAAGGGGAGCAAACATATTAAGAACAGTATGCTATATACGCCAGGTCCCTTGAAACATATGCTGTGCAGATGTTTCTTTCCTGCAGCGACTGTGTCAAGCGGCAAGGATGGACCGGCTTCCGGCAATATTTTATGTAATAGACTATATGCAATATGTAGTATTATACATTTTTATGCTTATAATAATTAATATACAAAAATTTACTCTCCTATCTAAATAAACTACTTGAGGACACTGGTACAATATACATTTTTAAAAATCCTCAGCAACTACCAACAAAACTTAAATATAAGATATGCTTAGTATATTTTTGCTAAAAAAATAATACTAATTTCATTTTTCTTATTGAATTTATTGGGATGCCATTGGCTCACAAAACCATACAGGTTTCAAGTGTACAACTCAACAAAATATCTGCACACTACATTGTGCACCCATAGCCCAAAGTCTTTTTCCATCCCCATTTATAACCCTTAGCCCACCTCCATGTGCTCCCACCCCTCTTTCTCTCTATCACCACACTGTTATCTGTGTCTATGTGTCATATATATATATATATATATATATATACACACACACACACATATGTGTTTTTTTTGCTTAATCTCTTATCAAAATGTCAGTAGACAAAAATTTAAAAAGCAGGTCATACGTAAGAATCAGACCTATTGGCAATTGCTAGGTTTGAATCCTACTGCCTGGACATGAAAGGAACAAATATACCTTTAGAATATAAACGAAAAGGAGTAAAATTCTGCTCTATTTGTTGCGGAATTTTGCTTATTTATTATCAGATTTAGTCATGAGCACAACCATCTAATTTTTTGACTCAATGAAATTAGCTTATTACACCACCCTGCAATGACATTAATCAAAATATACTTAAGTATATGTAACATCCTATCTAATAATAGACAAACATGGTAATTAACTGTACCTCCAACACGCTTCCCATTGGCTAATGAGGGCGATATGCAAATTAACTGCCAACCAAGATGGCGGCCGGCAGCCAGGCAGCTGAAGTGAACAGGAGGCTTTGTTGCCCTGGCGATGGAGGAAGCCAAGGTTTCCCGCCTGCCGCCGCCCAGCTTTGAGCTCCTGAAGCAACAGCTCCAAACGATACAATGTTTCAATTATAGAAGCTAAAAGATGGTAGTTAATTTGCATACGCAGGCTCCAAGAGGTGGAGCGAAGCCAAACAGCCCCGAAGCCGCAGAGCAGCGAGGCTTCACCGCCCCAGGATCAGTGGTGCCGCGAAGCCTCAGGGCCCTGGGATCAGCGGAGCCACGAGGCCTCCTGGCCCTGGCATCAGCAGAGTGGAGAGGCCTCCTGGCCCCAGGATCAGCAAAGCGGAAAGGCCTCATGGCACCGGGATCAGCGGAGTGGAGAGGCCACCCGGCACCTGGAGCAGCGTCATGGGGGCAGCGCCGCAACCCCAAGATAGGCCCTACTCTGTGGGTGATGGGGCGGTGCCCCAACCCCCTGATTGGCCCTACTCTGCACGACAGGGGCAGCGCCCCAACCTCCTGATCGGCCCTGCTCTGTGCATGTCAGGGGGCGGCGCACCAACTCCCGGATCGGCCCTACTCTGTAGGTGACAGGGGGGAGGTCCCCAACCCCCAGATCAGCCTTGCTCTGTGTGTGACAGGGGCAGCGCCCCAACCCTCCGATTGGCCTGCTCTGTGACAGGAGGCGGTGCCCAAACCGCCCCCCTGCATCGGCCCTGCTCTGTGCGTGACAGGGTGGGGGTGCCACAAACTCCCGAATAGCCCTTTCCTGAGGTGACGGGGGCTGCGCCCCAACACCCCCCTTCGGCCCTGCTCTATTCCTGACAGGGGGCAGCACCCCAACCCCCTGATCGGCCGGCTCTGTGTGTGACAAGGGGTGGCGCCACAACCTCCCGATCCACCCTGCTCTGTGTGTGACAGGGGAAGGCGCCCCAACCCCCTGATCTGCCCTGCTCTGTATGTGACAGGGGGTGGCGCCACAACCTCCCCATTGACCCTGCCTTGAGTGTGACAGGGGGCAGTGCCCCAACCCCCCAATCGGCCCTACCCTGAGAGTGACTGGGGGTGCCATCGCAACCTCCCAATCCGCCCTGCTCTGTGCATGACAGGGGGCGGCGCCCCAACTCCCCAATCGGCCCTGCTCTGAGCCCGACCAGGGGCTGCGGGGCCGGCACCTAGGGATTGGGCCTGCCCTCTGCCACCCGGAAGCGGACCTAAGCCAGCAGGTCGTTATCCCCCGAGGTGTCCCAGACTGTGAGAGGGCACAAGTGGGGCTGAGGGACACCCCCCCCGCCAGTGCACAAATTTTTGTGCACCGGGCCTCTAGTCTATGTAATAAATGTAATGGAGGCACTCAATTAATACTTCCATTTCTCTTCCTGTGTTTTTCTACAGCCACCTCCTCACACTATGATTGTCAATACTTCTTATTTATTTGTAAAATACTAGTTAATTAAGTCATGAAGTATAACTTAAATTCAAATAGGCAAATTAGGTTTTTTAATTCCTTTTCATTTTAATACAATGATGAGGGTGATATTAATATATTCTTTTAATTTGTCCATGTATTTCTCTCATACACAAGTTTTAAGACATTTTACCCTAAGATATCATACTGCTTTTCTAAATGAATGTGGACTATCTCTTGAAACAACTGTCTAGTGGAAATAGCACTAGCTTTGGTATTATAATACATGTGTTCTGATTTTAGTCCTAACACATATTCTTTACATGATCTGGGTTTCTTAATCTTTAAAGTAGAAATAATAATGCTCACCTAATAAAACTGTTATATATTAGTGAATATATACATCTTTCTATAATAATAAAAGCATAATATGCTAATTAGACCAGATGTCCTTCCAGAAGTCCTTCCAGATGACCTTCCAGATGAAGCCGCAGTGGGGGGGGGTGGGGGGGGGGAAGAGGGGGCCAAGGCAGAGATGGCCACAGTGGCAGGCGGGGGCTGAGGCAGAGGTAGCTGCTGAGGTGGCAGGTGCCGAGCCCCTTGCAAAAATTTCGTGCATTGGGCCTCTAGTGTCGAATAAAAATGGAGAATGTGACACAAATGTAATGTATATTTATCATCACCATAATATGTCCAAAAGGCAAATTGGTCATTTTTAATCCTTATTCCTAACATATCTAACTCAAAAAAATAATAGTATGGATAGTAAAAAGTTAAGCAACAATATAGGTAAACTAGAGGCCCAGTGCACAAAATTTGTGCATGGGTAGGGTCCCTAGTGGCTGCCAGCCAGGGCCTCCCTTCCCTGGCTGCCAGCTGCCGGCCAGGGCCTTCCTTTGTTCCATGCCACCCCCTGGTGGTCATAGCAAGCGAGCGAAATCTTGGTCGGTTGAACTCCCAAGGAGACACTTTGTATATTAGGCTTTGATATATATATACAGAAGATTACTATACTTAAAACTCCGACTGGTGATCTCTGGAAGCATAGAGGTGGCCCTTGCTCCAATCAAGGATGATTAAATTAATCAATGAAAACAATAAGCCCTAAAGTTCTTCTTTAATGTAGATTATATCCTTTCAACAAGTACCGCTTCTTTAACATAGTATTTTAACACACAGAGAAAATTACCAGAGCCTTGCTATATGGCTGGTGAGGTAAATATGTGACTTTGATCATCTGTTTGACGTTTTAACAAGGTATTAAGCTACTGACCCACTAAAATCAATGTCCAATTTCTAACTCTATAATATTTTGAAACAGATGTTAACATTTTACTTTGTTGTTCCTTAATATTTGTCATTTGAATCAACTGTAAGCTTCTTCTGGTGTAAATATTTTCTTTCATGCCTTAGCTTTTTGATCACTTTATTTTCCCTGGCTAATGTTTCACATTTTGCTCTTTGATACTTTCTGTTCAGACCCTTTGGGTCTAAGACTTTAAAGTAAGCAAGACCAAATGGCAACATAAGACCAATTCTATCCAAGTATTTTAGATTCAAAAGTAGTTCAAAAATGCTTGATGTACTTTAAGAAAAATCACTTCCTTTTTTCTATTCATCATTATAACCTAAAGCACCTTTAAGTAAAAGGTAACAAATTAATTTTGGTTTATGTTATACTTTTGGGATTCTCTCTCATGCCAAACTGATTCAAACAAAATGAAGAAGCAGAAAGAATCACATTTGTTACAGCTCTTTAAAAGTACTTCAAAAGATAATTATCACATATAATGAAGGAACTAGATAGAGCTTTATAGTGAACATACTTTTTATTATAGTTAAATGTTTTTTTATAAAACATAGTACAGGCTATTTTATTTTATTTTATTATTGATTTCGGAGAGGAAGGAAGAGGGAGAGAGAGAAAGAAATATCAATGATGAGGGAGAATCATTGATTGGCTGCCTCCTGCAAACCTCCTACTGAGGATTGAGCCCACAACCCGGGCATGTGCCCTTGACCAGAATCGAACCCAGGACCTTTCAGTCCCCAGGTCGATGCTCTATCCACTGAGCCAAACCTGCTAGGGAAATTATAGGCTATTTTTATAAAATAAGTTTTAGTGTTTGTAACCACAATTATTTGTTGCCTATGACCACAAGTTTTGAAATGCAAAAGTTCAAAATTATGAATTTATGCACCTTAATAAGTCGGCCATTAAAACAAAAAAAAATCCCAATAAACCATGAGCCTCTTGAGGATAGGAACCTATTTTTACTGATTTTTATCTATCAGCGGACAGAAGAGAAGGTTCTCAATAAATATTTTCTTAATAAACAAAGGAAAGAATGACTAAACAGTTTATTTCGAGATTGGCTATGTCCTAACAAATGAAAAATTTAAGTAAGAAATCTACAATTTAAATTTTAAAGATATAAGGGTAATTTATAAATGAGACCTTTTAAAAATTATCTAATTAATTTTTTAAGCAGAAACACACTCCATTACTCTGATACACAATTCTCAGAGATGGAGTGATTTCAGAGATTCTAAACAGCAAAACACAAATAGATACTATTAAAAACATCACACAACAACTGAAAAGTATGATAAAGGTCCCTAGATTATGAAATGGTATTATATCAATTTTAATTTCCTGCTTTTGATAATTAGTTTGTGAGATGTACAAAAATATCTTACTTTAGAAAATAGAAGCTAAAATATTTAGGTGTAAATGCCATTTTATGCACTAATTACACTTAAATGATTAAAAACTATATTTATACACACATACATAAATATGTATAAGAGAAAAGAAAAAGATAAAGCAAATGTAGTTAAATGTTAATATTTGAGGCATCTGAGTAAGGGGTATATAGGAATTCCTTGTACTAGTTTATAACTTCTATGTATCTTAAATAATATCAGTTTTAAACACTGAAAAATTATATTTTTAAAATGTTTAAAAAGCCACCACACAATAAATATAACAATAAGATCTATGTCAAAAGCACACCTTTGAGTACAGTATGAAAAAACTTTCATTCTTTTCTTAGAGGCCTGCATAAACCTGGATTTCTATACCAGAAGGGATCACTCAAACTTAAAAACAGACTTTCAGTTATAGACGCTATCCCTAATATTACCTCTGAAATATACAAAGACTAAGCTAGAATCTTAATATGCAATTACATATTAAAAACAGGGAATTAAACTCAGAAACAAAGAAAAATAATATGAGAGTGATTTTTCTCAGTCTTTTGAGGAACACACATTAAGTGAAAATCATTAAGTGAAAATCTGGTCAGGATTCTTGCCTCACATTTACCTAATTCTGAATGAAATAAAATTAATTAGTAAAAATATAAGGTAAACAAGGTCAATAATCTCTTAGCCTCTCTGCCAATTCAATGAAAGATCAATATCAGGGAACTTTTGGATGCTGGAAAAATTCATTGTCTACTCTTTTAAAAGTATTTGAAAAAAGTAAGGTATGTTAATAAAGAAAAGCTGTAACAAAGATTACAAATTTTAAGACAGAACTAAAAAAAGAAAACATATTCTTACCCAATTGGAAAATCAACATCATCACCATGAGCTGTCATGTGATAAAGTCCAAATTTAGCCAATTTAACATGTCCCTACAAAAATAAATGAAAGATATAGCTATGAAATATTTTAATATTAGCAGGAAAAATATCATTATACATTTTATAAGTATAGGAACCATTATATAGTCAGATACATTATAATATATATATAAATTTACCACAATTTTATTAAAAACCTACTTGCCAATGTTTAGTCTACTTTACACTTCTTACAAACATACTGCATGTATGTAAATATATATTTATATGTATGTATATGCACACATATATGTATGTATATACATACACAAACATAAACACTTTTTGCTATTTGTACTTTCCAGGCTTTCTGACAAAGCAAAAAAGCATGTCTTCTTGTTTGCCTTGAATGCCTACTTAGAATATTTTAGGGTAATTTTCACAAAATACTTTTTTCAGGATGTTGCAAGTCCACTCATAACATTATAATTTAACTCTGACATGAGAGTTCTTAACTTGAAAACATCAGGTCTGAAATCATCAAATATTATTGAATCTTCTATACTTCCAACCATTTTTTATTTACTTGAGAATAGTCATAATTATCACAAAATTGAGTTCTTAATAAAAGGCAAATATATTTTATAAGTCCCTTAAATTTTCGCCTTTTATATATTTAACACTAAAAAAATTAAGTAGATTTTAAAATTGGGTTGTTTCCTTTATCTCAGAACTTTATTTCTAAGCCTTACAAAATGTTTATAATTTAAAGAAATTCAGATTGGTTAGATACTTTACTGCTATAAACATGAAATTCATAAGTACCATATTCTCTTTTGTTATTTTTAATATCATAGGGTAAGTGTACTGAAAGTCTGGAAGAGAAACTGGGAAAAAGAGTAATCCTACTAACAGAAAATAATTCCCCAGAAAAGATTCCTTCAAAATTATTTTCATATGCTTATGAAAAAGAATGAAATTATGATTATTCCTGAACATATATCATTCTTGCTACCCATAAATCTCTTAGAAGGGTTGACTAGCTTCTTACTAATCACCCATTAGATTTGCAAGTAGAGAAGCAGCACTCCAAAACAAGGAAGCTAGGTGTGAACAAGTGGTAAATGGAGAGTAAAATATAGAAGAGAAAATGGGGGGAAAAATAAAGAGGAGAAAATACAATGCAATTGTACTATGAGAAAAATATGTAAATTGAGAGGCTTTCCTAAGATGAAAGCAAATTCAGAGCAGGTATGGATCAAGAAGCTACAATGCATATTTTTTTAGGAAATGAATGGAAGAGAAAAAATGGATGTCAGAAACTGACTTTTTGGGGAAAAAGAATAATGCATGTGAAAAACACATGGACTTATATAATTTAACTAGAGGCCTGGTACACAAAAATTTGTGCACTCGGGGGGAAGGGGGAGGCGTCTCTCAGCCCGGCCTGTGCCCTCTTGCAGTCTGGGACTCCTCGGAAGATAACGACCTGCTGGCTTAGGCCTGCTCCCAGGTGGCAGAGGGTAGGCCCAATCCCTAGGTGCAGCCCCTGGTCAGGCTCAGAGCAGGGCGGATTGGGAGGTTGCGATGCCACCCTCAGTCACGCTCAGGGTAGGGCTGATTGGGGGGTTGGGGCACTGCCCCCTGTCACACTCAAGGCAGGGTCAATGGGCAGGTTGCGGCGCCACCCCGTCACGCACAGAGCAGGGTCGATCAGGGGGTTGGGGAGCTCCCCCCTGTCACGCAGAGAGCAGGGCCGATCAGGGGGTTGGGGAGCTCCCCCCTGTCACTCACAGAGTAGGGCCGATAGGGGAGTTGGGGCACCGCCCCCTGTCACACACAGAGCAGGGCGGATCAGGGGGTTGGGGCGCTGCCCCCTGTCACGCTGATCCCGGTGCTGGGAGGCATATTACCCTTTTACTATATAGAGGCCTGGTGCATGGGTGGGGGCCGGCTGGTTTGCCCTGAAGGGTGTCCTGGAGCAGGGAGGGGGTCCCCACTGGGGTTCCTGGCCAGTCTGGGTGAGGGGCTGAGGGCTGTTTTCAGGCTGGCGGGTGACTGAAGCTCCCAACCGCTCCTTTTTTTCTTTTTTTTTTATTCTGGGCCAGCTTTAGCTCTGAGGCTCCAGCTCTTAGGCCTCTGCTGCTGAAAGCAGGTTTCTGGCCTTTGTTTACCTTCTGTATTTGAAACAATGTTGCGATCCTGCTGGCTGAAGCCCGGTGACTAAAACAGGTTCCTGGGGTTTTGTTTAGCTTTTATATTTGTAACATAGTTGCTTAGATTGCAGCTCAGAGGCCGGCAGCGACAGGTGGGGAACGTTGGAGTCCTCCGTCACTAAAGCAAGCAAGCCTCATGTTAGCTTCAAGCTGCCTGGCTGCCGGCCGCCATCTTGGCTGGCAGTTAATTTGCATATTGCCCTGATTAGCCAATGGGAAGGGTAGCGGTCGTACGCTAATTACCATGTTTCTCTTTTATTAGATAGGATTACATATGCTTTTATCTAACACCACAGATGTATCAATAACTTTCACACAGTCTTTTTGTTATGAATAATCTTAAAAAATATTCGTATCCTACTATCTGATTAACTGAGTGGGCTTGATTTCAGTTGCTTCCAACCTCAAATAATAAACAAACATTGAATATATTATTTGGCAATTACCTTTCGGTCCAAAAGGATATTATGAGGAGACAGCGCCCGATGTACTATCCCATGTTTGTTCATATATTGCAAGCCCTGGAGTACCTCAAATGCTATGCACAAAACCTTTGAATAGCTACAAAGGAAACAAAAAGCCACAGATCAATTACAAAGTAGATATAAAAACCAATTTTAATGAATGAGATAAGATTTTGTGACAAAATTCAAAGTTAGATTTTTTTACTGTTCCTCTTCTATTAAGAGAAAATAGTCTATACATTTTCTAAAATATCCACTTGTACATATTTTGAGTTTTATAACTATAATAGGATTCATCTGACAAAGATCCTACAGTTTCCTAAAGGCTACACTAATAGCACATCTGTTCTCTCCTGGAAGAGAATTTAATTGAGGTGGTGTGTAACTGACATTCTGTAGGATTGGCTTTGCCAAATTGTCAGGAAAGTTTCAGATAGATGACTGATTAGTTCTACCAAGTCAATGAAAATCATCTCTCTTGCTCAAAACAAAAACAGCTAAGTCCCTGAAAAATAATTACAATATATTTTATGGCAGAGAGACATGATTTTACTTTCTATATCAATCCACAAAGCGACCTCTAGTACTTTATGATTTATCAAACATTTTTCTTTAATCTTATCTTATTTCCCCTAGGACATCTTCCACAAAGATGCCCAGTTTCTTTTATTCTTTCCCTCTCCATCTCTTTCCATTAAGAAAAAAAAATAATCAGGCATCATTCATGTGGGGAGTTAGAAATAATATACAGAAAAATAGGGGAAACTCATTCAAACCCAATGCTCCACCCAGCATTTTGATATTAGATTTCCTTTCTATGCATTTCTTGACATTTTGAATTAAGACTTTTAAAAATTAAATTAAAATTTGCAGGTAACCATTAAAAATAATTTTAAAAAACTAACAAGCTAAATAACAAGAGGCAAAATGGAATTATTAAAAAATAGTCAATCAGAAAATAGGCAGAATTAAAGAAAAGAACAAAAGACAAATGAAACAATTATAAAACAACTAATAGATTTTAATTCAGATGTATCAATCATTACATTAAATGTATTAAGTAAACTCACCAATTAAAAGATAAGGATGATCAGAATGGATAAGAATTAAGAATACTCATTTATATTCTGGCTATAAGAAACCCACATTAAATAAAAGACAAATTAAAAGTAAAAAAGATGAAGTAACAGATCACTAATTGTCATGGGGTTAGGTAGGGGGAATGGGTGACTATGAAGGAGGAAATTGAGTGTGAAGGATCATAATTTTGATTATGGGTTCATGACATATTTGTGCAACAACCTTCTGCAGGTTTAAACTGTACATTAAAATGGTTAATTTTAAGGCATGTAAATTACACTTCAATAAACTGATGTTTAAAAAGTAGGCTGAATAACATTATTTTTAAAGTTGCAATATGACTGCATCTTCCAAAAAATTGTAAGAACCAGAGATGAAAAACTAAAATCACTCTCTCCTCTCATCCTATGCTGACTTTCCAGAGCTAACCACCCTTAGCAGTTTCTGTTTCAATTTTTCTGGTGGTTAGACTTTTATTTAATACTAGAGGCCTGTTGCACGAAAAGATTCGTGCAATAGGCCTTCTCTTCCCCTGGCTGCCTGCACTGGTTTTCCTTGGGCACCCAGGACCCAGGCCTTCACTCCGGCCAGAGCCACCTTCAAAGCCTTCGCTGCTCTGGCCAGAGCCGCTTTGATCGCTGCTCCCACCGGAGCCACCTTCAGTCTTCGCTCCACTGCTTCCTGCCTACATATGCAAATTAACCGCCATCTTTGTTGGCAGTTAATTTGCATATCTCGCTGATTAGCCAATGGGAAGCATAGCAAAGGTACGGTCAATTACCCTGTTTGTCTATTATTAGATAGGACTAGAGGCCTAGTGTGCACGAAATTGTGTGCGAGTAGCTCACTTCCAATTGCCTCAGCTGGCCACCCCACCCATCACCGCTCATAGCTTGCGCCCTGCCTGCTGCCGCTCGTAGCTCTCCACCGCTAGTAGCTCTCCACCGCTAGTAGCTTTCTGCTACTAGTAGCTCTCCACTGCGAGTAGCTTGCGCCCCACCCCGCCCACCATGAGAGTCAAGGCTCGTTTGGTCATGACGCTGTTAGGGTGTCACAACCACAGGCCTTTTATGATACAGATAATTAGCTATTCACTCTGCACAATGATATAATTAATATACTTCTACAACTTTCCCATTTTCCTTTCCCAACTTCTGATGTTTGTTACTTATATTGTTAATTTTTAAATGAGATTTAAAAACCTGCATTCCATTCTTGAAGGCTAACTAGGTAAATAAGTGAATATATAATATGACATATAGTGATCAAATGATAAAGAGAAAAAGTAGAAAATAGAGAATGTAGGGTAGCAGGTTGCTAATTATATATATACTAGAGGCCCGGTGCATGAAATTTGTGCACTCAATAGGATGCAGGCCAGGCCAAGGGAGCCCACCAGTACACGATGGGGCTGGGGAGGGACTTGGGAGGTTAGCCAGCCAGGGAGGGACCATGGGAGGGCTCCAGGGCATGTCTGACCCATCTCGCTCAGTCCTGATCTGCCGGACCCCAGCAGCAAGCTAACCTACAGGTCAGAGCGCCTGCCCCTGGTGGTCAGTGCACGTCATAGTGAGCGGTTGAGCAGTCTTAGCATATCATTAGCATATTACGCTTTAATTGGTTGAACAGATGACCAGGACTGGACACTTAGCATAGTAGGCTTTTATTATGTATGATATATTTACATATGTATATATAATTATATATATACTAGAGGCCTGGTGCATAAAATGCATGCACAGGTGTAGTCCCTAGGCCTAGCCGGCGATTGAAGCACGAGCATTTGGCATGAAAGGGCAGGTCCTAGCTGACTTCTGGGCCCTGGGCAGCACCTGGGCCCATGCACGCCCCCATCTGCCTGAGTCATGGCGCCCGAGTCCCCATGCAGAGATGCGGTGAGCGCGACCAGATGCCGTGGGGCACGGTGCAGTGAGGGCCTCTGGGCCACCCAGCGGCGCCACATGGAAGCCGGGTGGGCAACGTGCTCTTTCCTGGACAGCCTCTCAGAACGGCTCCTGCACAAACCCAAGGGGACCCAGCCGGCCCCTCTAGTCCTGGCGGCTGCAGCCTGGCTCACCCAGAAGCCCACTGGGGCCGGCAGCACCTCCACTGCCACCTGCTGCCAGTGCCTCATCGCCAACGCCCACCATGTTCCACACCACCACATGGTGGTCAGTGCATGTCATAGTGAGTGGTCAAACTCCCGGTCAAGGGGACAATTTGCATATTAGGCATTTATTATATAGGAGGGTATCTTCCATTGATTTCAGAGAGGAAGGGAGAGGGAGAGAGAGAGAGAAACATCAATGATGAAAGAGTCATGGATCTGCTGCCTCCTGCACGCCCCACACAGGTCGATGTTCAACCACTGAGCCACGCCCGCTGGACTCTTGTTCTCATTTTAAAGGAGAGAGAATTAAGACTCCAGAGGTCGACTTGCTCAAAACAGCCAAGTTACACAGTGGCAGAGACAGGTTCTAAACACACACTCATGAGGTCTCTGTGATAATCGGTTCAGCCACGGGTGGGTGGACAGACACTGTCTCAGGCATTTCCTCGAGGCCCTCAGATTCCCTGCATGATCCCCCACCTTCCCTACCTGCCATCAGTGCTGAGGAGGGCAGAGGATGGAAAGGGCTGTCCGCAGTTCACCTGAGAGAAGACGTGGGAGGGGGATTGAGGGGCAGAGCTGAGAGCACCACAGGCCCCGGGTGGGAGTTAGAAGCAGTGATCTGGATGTTGACCGCCCTGTCCCAGCATCTCAGGAGCATTTCTTTCTCCGGAAGCAACGGGCTGGTCTCGGCTGTTCTGTTCTGTTGTGTGGGAGCCTCTCTGTCCTGAAAACTGGAGTGGGACCACCTGGGCAAGCCCTTTGCATTGGACCCCGAGCCCTTTTGTGTCACACATGACATGGGTTCCAGCTGATCTGTGTATCCACAAGGGGGCTTCATTTTCCTAGTTTTCAACATTTACTTTCCATAATACTGTACATTCTGTTTTGTTGTTTTTTGTACCAAAAATAAAATCATTTGCTTGTTTCCGATAAGTACTAGTCATCACTGAAGAGAGCTTGGGGGAGGGGATGTGGAGGGATTAGGGCAGCGAGATGGGAATGACCCGCCACTTGGATGTCATGGTGGGAGGCTGGTCATGAACATTCCAATGTCCCTCATGTGGAGCTCAAACTAAGTTCTGGGTTTTACAGTCAGACCCTCAAAACAGATGGGATCTGACCCCCAGGCTGGCAGCTACTGGAGACCCTGCCTTCCCAGAGGCCGAGTGGAGCATGTGGCCTCCTTCCCCCTCCCTGCCACATCGTTCTTCACACTCTGGCTTCTCTCCAGCACACCCCTGGCTCTCCTCTATCCATCCACTTTCCCAGTGAGCCTCCCTTTGCCCCTCCCCTCGCAGAGCCCCTATGTGGTTTCCTTCCCATGTTTTCATGGTTTCCTCCCTGCACCCCTGTCCTCTCCTGGCGCAACGCATGCTCCTCTCCATAGGACAGAGCGGCTGGCTCCCTGCTGCTCTGCAAGCACCTGGGCATCGCCTGGTGGGTGCTCAGTCAGTGATACGGGCTGAGTAAGATGCTTAGGCAGTGGTGCTAGGTGTAAAGGCCGTTGGAAGGCAGACTCACTGGGAGCCAAGGGCCAGTGAGCTCTCAGCACAGTGCTCAGGGTGGGGCCATGGGAGCCAGGTATTTGTCTTCTCACAAGAAGCCTGGAGGAAGAGAATGAAAAAGGAGCCTTGTGTTTTCCTCAACTACTTAAAAGCTGATGATCTCATTCCATTCTTAAAGTTATGAATAAAAATCTTTAGATCAACCCTTTGAGGTGGGTTCTGGGATTATCTGAGATTCCATGGAGAGTACATGGCCTTCGCCTGCCACAAGGGATGCATGCACTGGTGGGGGGCTGGCCTGCGGGGATTGCCCGCTGTGGGAGTGCCCTTCATCCCAGTCAGCCCAGGGGCGCTCCCACTGTGGGAGCACACTGACCACCAGGGGGCAGCTCCTGCATTGAGCGTCTGCCCCCTGGTGGTCAGTGTGTGTCATAGTGACTGATCAATCGGTTGTTCTGGTTGTTCTGCTGTTCGGTCGCTGGGCTTTTATTATATAGGATATACTTAGCAACATTTTGATCCAGCAAAGCTTCATTAAGTAGGTAATATTTATGCAGACATCTAACGGAAGTAAAAGAGACATGCAGTTCTCTCAGAAATGTGCGATTCAGGCAGAAGGCACAGTAAGCAAGTCCTCAAGGTGGAGAATGCACAGCAATTCAAAGGGGAAATTAATTTTAAAACGTGGCATGTCTTCAATATCTTACTCATGCCCTTAAACTTGGATTTCTTCATTGTCTTTGAGTGTTCTTCATTAATGGGGAGAAGTCTAATGTCTGCCTGATTCTAAATTTGTTGCAGATACCATGTTATTCCTCTTTGGAGGCTTTCAGGATTGTTTTTCACTATCGTTAGACAAAATTTTAGCCCAATATGTCTATACTGTGGGCATTTATGCATTTGTGCTAGTAACATTAGGTGTGCCCTTTTAAGACTCATATTCCATTAACACAGAAACATTAATAAAAAGTTGATTTGTTGTATCTTTCATTAGTGTCAACTTCCACTCTATCTTTTAATTGAAACTCTTGGTGGGCAGATGAAAATTGGATCTATTTTCTATATCAACTTTCTGTTTCATTTCCCATGAGCATGGCCTTTAGCTCTATGTACTCTTCTATTTAATATAGGATCTCTCTTCTGTTATCTAGTTATTCCTTTTCATTGGATCATGTTGGGTAAGGCTGTCTGTGGTTTTTTTTTCTCCCTTGGCTCTCTTTCTCTCAAACTATTTTTTTTTCTTCAATTATCTGGTACTTTCTGGTTGTGAGCTATATTTTAAAATAAAGAAATAAGTTGATATTCTCTATGAATTGTTTAAAAAAACAAAAAAAGTTAATAAAGAATGCTTATTTAAACTAACCTGTAAACTATGCCTCTTTATCAATAGTTTCTACCATATTAAGTTGCCACAGCAGCCAGTCCTAAGCAAATACAGAATGTGTGAAACAAGAACAATTTGGAATTTACAGTTTTCATTAAGATTCTCAAAAAATAAATCAACGATGTAAAGGAAACTATTACAAACTTTTAAACAACTATAATTACATTAATAAAATGTGAATATGAAAGCATGACACCCCTTTCTTATTTCTCTCTTGAAAACAAAGAAAATTTTCCTTAAGATTTGATTAATAAATAAAAACTAGGTTTTTTTTTGTTTTTAGTTCATTGGGTTTTATGCTGTCAATTCTAAAGTAGTAATTGCTCTTGTCCTTGTCTTCTCTCTCTCTCTTTCTCTCTCTCTCTCTCTCTCTCTCTCTCTCTCTCTCTCTCTCTCTCTCTCTCTCTCTCTCCCCACAAACTTCACAAAATCTTAAAAGCTGGTGTTATATTCAGCTGTGACACTAGAGGACCTCAGTTGCACACTACTTCAATATAGGCATCTTTCTCATGAAAATGAAACCTTTAAAGTGATTTTCCACTAAAGCAGTTCTGAAACAGCTAAACACAGAAAAATGCATATTCTACTTCCTCTATTTGCTTGTGCTAATTGATTATAAGATATAATTGGAAAATATTTGCAGGTCAAAAAGCACATTTATGCTATTTTCTGATGAGCATACACATTGCAATAGTTTTTAAAAATTCAAAATAAAACTGAAGCTCATGGCATACCTTTTCTTAGCTGTTACTTAGCCATGATGCTTAATGGACTCAGTACTCTTCATTTCAAATAATATGTTTTTTTGCCCTTTTGTACTTTTAATACTTAATTTTATTTTAAAATATAAGGTATAAAAAAGAAAAAAAGTTATTTTGTATAATTAGAAGGAATCAGTATTTGTGGAATTTTGTATACTTATTTGTTTTTAAAGCTTTATTGTTTAATATGGCAAAGAACTTATACCATGAAATCATTTAAAAATTTATTTTGAAGTAGCTAATGCAATTTTAATGCAACAGCAAGGCAAAAAAAAAAAAAATCTTATTCCCAGTAATAGTCAGTACATCGCAATTTAATAGAAAAGGCCTCTAGAAGGAGAGTTAAATTAAAAGAATGTGATTCACACAATTAAAAACAAATGTTATCAGGGGACAACGTGACTTTATCCTACATCAGTGGTCGGCAAACTGCGGCTCGCGAGCCACATGTGGCTCTTTGGCCCCTTGAGTGTGGCCACGAAGTTTCAAATGCACTGTACTTGAGCGCCCGCATGTGGTATTTTGTGGAAGAGCCACACTCAAGGGGCCGCCGTTTGCCGACCACTGTCCTACACAATTCCCAAATCAGAGACTGGTTAATAAAAAAATCCATCACTAACCCAGAAAATGTAAATTAAACTTCAGGTCATAAAATATTCTTCTCTTTTTGAAACTTGCAATTACTACTGTCACTCACAAAGACTGGGAGGGTAGCATTTACTTTGTTACTATTATCCCTAACAATTTGAAAAGTTTAGTGATCATAAGAATCCTTGGTGATTGGAAATACATAGATATGACCAAAAGGCAGCTTTCAAAATAATACGGTAAATAATTTACAATTAAGCAAGATCACATTTTAAAACACTTTTATTTATACTCTAACACAGTTAAGTAGCTATTAACTGCTTAGTACTGTGTTTTTAGGCCCCTGCATCTTTAGACTCCATGGACACAAAGATAAAGAATTGGATCTCCACAATCACAAAGTCGATGGTATAGTTGAAAAGACAGATTTATAAATTCATATTTTTGTTGTTGTTGTTAATCTTTACCCAAGGATATTTTCCCATTGACTTTTAGTGAGAGTGGAAGGGAGGGGGAGAAACAGAGAGAGAGAAACATCAATGTGAGAGAGACACATCAATTGGTTGCCTCCTGCACATGCCCTTAACAGGGCTGGGGATTGAGCCTACAGCTGAGGTACGTGACCTTGACCGGAATCAAACCTGGGAACTTTCAGTCATGGGCTGACACTCTATCCACTGAGCCAAACTGGCTAGGGCATAAATTCATAATTTTAATACAATTAAATTCAAAAGAATTTCACTACAATGATAATCCAATAATTAAGTTAGCAGATGAGAATTACCATCTTTTCCCTCTAACAAGGAAACGAAAACATGAACATTTATGTATTAAATTGGTAATAAATAACAGACCTTAAAAAATAAAAATCTTTAGAAAGATTAAAAAGTTAAAGAGAATACCAAGTATATATTTTTATCCCTTTCCATATGTATTTCGAAGAAAATTTACAGTGTTCTTTTTATTCAATCATTCCTAAATTATCAGCAGCCATTTAGCTTGGTTGGTTAAAGCACACCGAGGTCAAGATCATGCGTTTAATTGTCGATAAGAATTGGTTGGCCTCACATGTTCATAGCCACAAATTTTCATCTAAATCCAGCAGATATCTCTAAATATAGTTTGTCACAATAAGACACTGCTCAATCTCTCTACTAACATCCCGATTTTCAACTACAATCTCCTATACTTCTCTGCTCCTCATTCCATAGGAGCTGCTCTTTATCTTATCGAGACCTTGAAACCTGTTTTGTAAGACTCCTCTGTATCTCAACCAGCCCCTTTTTGATATCCTTCTTTATTCTAGAACTATTTTATCATTTCCATAATTTTTTTGACAAAATCCATAATGGCTTTTCATCCAATGCCTCAACCCAGGTAGAACTGCACTACTCTTTATTCTGAAAGTTAATAGTTGATGGGCTTATTAATTTTACAGTAATAATTTCTGTGTAGGTTTTTCGCTCACTGTGCCTATCACAGGACCTATACGGTAGGCGTTCAATAAATATGTATCAAATATCTCAGTAAATGCATACAATGACATTACATAATAAAGAAAGAGGGCACAGATAATAAGATTAAATCCTCACCACTAATGAAAAAACAGCTCAGAAAAGTATATTATACTAGCAATGACTCAAAAGTGTTAACTTCAGCCAGACCAAAGCAGTTAAGCATCGACCCATGAACCAAGAGATCCCAGGTTTGATTCTCAGTCAGGGCACATGCCGGGTTGTGGGCTTGATCCCCAGTAGGGAGTGTGCAGGAAGGCAGCCGGTTGTTGTCTCTCTCTCTCTCACTGGTGTTCCTATCTCTCTATCTGTCTCCCTTCCTCTCTCTCTCAAAATCAATAAAAACATTTTTAAAAAGAAAAGTGTTATCTTCATTTACAAGAGAATGTATAATTCTTCAGTAAGCCAAGAAAACAAAAATTGCTCAAGTTTACGCAACAGCTATGCCTCCCCGCCCCCCCCCACTACTCATTCGCTGAAAATATACCTCTTTTTCTAGTCTCTTTTATATTGAAAGAAAAATGAACTACTGTATAATGGGTAAAAAGATAATCCATTAATATCTGGCTAAAACTGTGAATTAGACTAAGTTGTTAAGACAGATTCCTGTAATCAATTTTTCTAGCTAAAAAATATCAATACTGGTTAGTGTTTGGAATGTGATTTGGGTTACCATTAAATCTGTATATTATTTAGAAAAACAACAAACAACATCTTTATGAATTTGAATTATTCCATCCAAGAAAAAGAGATGTCTTTGCATTTCTTCAAGTCTCCTTCAGTGTCTTTCAGAAGTTTTTTATTATTTTTAAAATAATTTTACTGAGGCCGAAAAACTGGTTTGGCTCAATGGATAGAGCGTCGGCCTGCGGACTGAAAGGTCCCAGGTTCGATTCCAGTCAAGGGCATGTACCTGGGTTGCGGGCACATCCCCAGTAGGGGGTGTGCAGGAGGCGGCTGATTGATGTTTCTCTCTCATCGATGTTTCTAACTCTCTATCTCTCTCCCTTCCTCTCTGTAAAAAATCAATAAAATATATTTTTTAAAAAAATAATTTTACTGAGGTTAATTGATATACAAAAAATATACATAATGTATACAATTTGATGAATTTAGACATATGCATACACTCATGAAACCATCACCACAACCAATTTAACAGACACATCCATCACCTCCAAAAGTTTCCTTGTGTCCCTTTGTGTGTGTGTGGTAAGAATAGTGAATATTATAAATACACATAAGAAAACACTAGGAAAAAATCAATGAGGGGAACTAATTTTGTCAGATTTAAGACATACCATATAGGATCTCTTTTACAGCCCAAATGCCCATTGACAGATGAATAAAGAAAATGTGATATATACATATAACTAAATATTATTTGGCCTTAAAAAATAAGAAAATCCTGCATTTGAGATGATATGTATGAACCTGGAGGACACTATGCTAAATGAAATAAGCCAGACACAAAAGGACAAATACTGCATAATTCCACTTATGTGAAGTATCTCAAACAGTCAAACTTAAAGAAGCAGAGAATAGAATGGTGGTTGCCACGAGGTTGTAGAGAAGAAAATGTGAGTTATTCAATTGGTATAAAATTTCAATTTTGCAAGATGAATAAGTTTTAGAGTTCTACTCTACAACACAGTACCAATGTAGTGTGCACTTAAAATTTGTTAAGAGGGTAGGTTTCATATTAACTGTTCTTATCATGTGCAAAAATAAAAAGGACAAAAGGAAACTTTGGGAGGTGATGGATATGTCTGTTATCTCGACTGTGGTGATAGTTTCATAGGCGTATGCATATGTCCAAACGCCACAAATGTACATATTAAATGTTTTGCAGTGTTTCTTTTATATCAATTATAGTATCTCAATAAAGATGATAAAAAGCACAAGAAACTCCTATCACCCTTAAAACATCAGGTTTTTTTTTGTTTTCTTGCAATGTTTCCAAGAAGAAATGCTATTCAGATTGCAAGAAATAGAGGTGAACAAAGAATGAGAGGTCAGGATTGCTGAGTTAGATTTGGAAGTCATTCCTGTATAGGTGGTAATTAAAACCACACATGCTATTTCCTCAGATCTATAATCCATGATATTTCTAAGGGCCACTCCACAAGCCAAAATACCCATATTGTCAGCAAACCAAGGGAGGAAACACACTTCTGGATTCTATGAGTTCAAGATGTTCTTTCACCTTATAAAACCTGATCACTCCCACAGACAGTTTCCGTTTGGTCTAAAACTTCCTTACTTGGTATCAGCCTGAGATAAATGTTAAGGCAGAAGAAACAGATAAAATATAGTAAGCTACTGTGTGATTTAAGAAATGGAGAGAAAAAAAATACTAATGATTAATGTTATCTTTAACCTAATTTCTCCTCTGTAACTTTAAGACAAAAGGGCTCAATCAGCATATAACTTTTAATGATTACTGGTTTATAATTAAAAAATTTGGAGAGGGGATATTTTTAGTGATTAACTAATGTCTTTGAGGCTCTTAATTTGCTACTTATCACTCACTAAATATTGTTTAAAATATCACAATATTTAACAGTGCAATTTTTTTTCCTAAAGAAAAAGAGAAAAAAGAAAGCTTTGAGAATTGGAAAAGAAAATTAATTCATCTCACTACCGGGCACACATTTTTTAGCCTGAAAGGACACCCATCCATGCTAAATTTAAGAATTTATTTGCCTCAGATTCAGATGTTTTAAAATGGAAATTTCACTGATTAACTGTTTACCTAAAAATTATTTTGTAACAGGTCTAAAAAAAATCAGTCTGCTTTCCTTAAGTTGTGAAACTGGGCATATTTTACAATTCAATTCTCACTCCAAAATAAAAGTTAAAAGCTATAAGTCTGGGATATGACTATTCATATGGTTTTATGATGCTTTGCTCATAAAAAAGTCACAGTTTCAAATACCAACTTCTGCGCAGGGGCCATGAAGTTTCAATCACACTGTACGTGCGCATCCGCACGTGGTACTTTGTGGAAGAGCCACACTCAAGGGGCCAAAGAGCTGCATGTGGCTCGCCAGCTGCAGTTTGCCGACCACAGGTATGGATGGTGCCACAAAATAAAATTCAAAGTGTTTCCTTGAAGTCAGTGCAAATTCTAAGCACAAATCTCTCACCTTAATGTTCTAATGCGTTCTCACTTACTAAAGGAATTGATTTAATAGGAGGTAAAAAATGAGTAAATGAAAAAAATTGCTTTGGCATTTGACCACTGAGGCTATACAAAGTTGATTGTTTTAAACAGAAAGTTTTCATAGGTGAAATTAACTTCCAACACAGATGACTCCTTTCATTCTCAGATCATTCTGCTAAAACACATACAAGAAGTCTTTCAAAAGTATATAATTTCTCACCTCACTAGTAAAATTATAAAATGCAGATATCTCACCTTTTCTTCCAAATATGTTAAAATAAGGGAATGATAATTAAAGTTAAAAGCCCATTTTTCTTTCTTTTTCACAATGATCCCATCCACTTAAATCAGACAAAGCACTGAAGAAATATTATCTTCCTCTAGCAATAACTTCTTATATTTGATAATTGCAAATTGGCTGCTCATTGGCCAAATCCACCCATTACTTTGCTTTGTCTGGATCATGGTGTTTTATAACTTTTTAATTACTTGAAATGTTCAGAAATTCAGAGGTTTCACTTAAGAATCCAGATTCTGAGTTCTTTTGAAAAACTGAAAGAGGCTGTAACACCAGACACAGTCTTACAGGGCAATAAGGGCTAACGCTGAGTGTTAGTGGCCCCTTTTCAAGGTGTTATATGCTTTCCAGTTTAATCCAGTATCACCTCATTATACTTCACTACCTTAAATTACCTGCCTGGACTCAAATGAGTTTATAATTTCTGTTATATATATTCCCCATCCTAAATCCAGTCTCCTCATCTTCCTCACTCAAGTTTCCCCCACCCTTTTTTATAAATATAGTAAATCTAATACTTCACTAAAAATTTCAATTAATGCGTTTGGATAAAAAAAATGTCTGTAGTCCCGGCAGCACATATACTAAAATTGGAAGGATACAAGAAAATTAGTATGGCCCCTGCGCAAGGACGACATGCAAATTCGTGAAGCATCCCATATTTTTTTTTAAAAAAGTGTCTCTAATGGAAAATAACATGTCAGCCTTCTACATCAATATATTTACAAGTTTTCTGACCATCCTTTTGGTACATGGACACTGCAACAGTTCCTTCTCTCCAACAAGTATTTTAGTACACATAGGGTTTCCTTTACTCTTGACAATTATTCTGGAAAATAGCATACAATGAAGTTTGAATTTAAACTATTACATTTCTACTTTATTTCCTGATGATAACTGGCAACATGAATAACTCAGAAAAATTTCTTTCATCAATAATACAGAGCCTAAACATGCTTATAATTGTTGAAAGGATTAATAGTGCTTAATTAATAAATCATTTCTCGTTTTTGGAAATTTAGGTACAATTAATAATATGAAATTTAGATTTAAGTGAGGAGGAAAGACTTTTCAGTACTTACCTGTATAAAAAATGTGATAGAATTCTAAAGATGCCCTCCCAAGACTATTGTCACCTGGGTATTCAATCCATCACTAGACTACCTACTGCTGTGAAGGGACTTTGCAGATGGAAGTACGCTGCTAATAACCTAATCTTAAAATAGGGAGATTACACAAATTTTCCAGGTGGGTCTAATGTTGTCACATAAGCCCTTAAAATAAAAGAGCAAAGTAGAAGAGTCAGAGAGAGAGTGATAGAAGAAAAGGCAGCAGAGCTCAGAGATTCAGTGTCAGAAGGACTGGACCTCCTGCTACTAACTTTAAAGATAAAGGCATGGGGCATGGCCAGTGTGGCTCAGAGGTTGAGTATCAAACTATGAACCAGGAGGTCAAGGTTCAATATCAGGTCAGGGCACATGCCTGGATTGGGGGCTTGATGCCCACTAGGGGGTAGCCAACCAATGATTCTCTCTAATCATTAATGTTTCTATTGCTCTCTCTCCCTCTGCCTTCCCCTCTCTGGAATCAATAAAAACATTTTTTTTTAAAAGATAAAGGCATGGGGTTAGGAGCCAGAGAATGCTGGTGGCTTCAATAAGCTAAGAACCACTCCTGGTGAACAGCAAAAAATGGGGATCACAGTTCTATAACCTCATGGAAAGAGCTAAATTCTACCAACAACCAGAATAAGCCTGGAAATGGGTTCTCTCCAGAGGAATGCTCACACTTTGATTTTGGCATGTTTTAGACCTGTAGCAGAGAAACCAGCCAAACACAATAGATTTCTGACCTACAGAACTATCTATATATATAAAAGGCTAAGTGACCGACCGTCCGTCCAACTGGCCAGTACTTATGACATGCACTGCACAATGGAATACGACGCTGTGGTAAAAAAGAAGGAATTCTTACCATTTGCAACAGCATGGATGGAACTGGAGAGCATTATGCTAAGCAAAATAAGCCAGTCAGCGAAAGGTAAATATCACATGATCTCACTCATTTATGGAATATAATGAACAACAAAAACTGATGAACAAAACAGTTCCAGAGAGAGAGAAGCATCGATCAGACCATCAAACCTCAGAGGGAAGGTAGGGGAGGGCACGGGTATGGGGGAGAGATCAACCAAAGGGCTTGTATGCATGCATATAAGCCTAACCAATGGACAAAGACACCAGGGGGGTGAGGGCATGAGTAGGGGGAGGGTAGGGGGCCAACAGAAGGATAAGGACACATATATAATACTTTAATCAATAAAGAAAAAAAACTAGGGAAAAAAAAAGACGTGACTTGTGCATGTGCAATACACATAAAGCTCTCACTGGTGCCAATCGCATGCATGTGTTTCAGTCTGTCATTGTCGATCCTGAATTTGGTTTTGTTGACATTCTGAATCTGAAAGAAAGTGGCGGCAGCGTCGACAGAACATGTCTGAAGACCATTAACAAATCACAAGGACAAACTCTAGACAGAGTAGGAATATTCCTACCTAAACCCATTTTTGGAGATGGTCAGTTATATGTTGCTTTCTCTTGAGTTTGAAGAGCATGTTATGTTAAAGTTAAAGTTGTAAATACTTCATCACAAGGGAAATTAGTCAAGCACTCTGAAAGTGTTTTTACTCTAAATGTGGTATAAATGGAGATATCAGAATAAGTTTAATCAATTTATCAGTCATTGTTTTTATCAATGTTGTTTTTATATTGTCTTTGTTGTTGTTATATCATGTTGTTATTGTTTATTTATTAATCAACTAGTGGCCCGGTGCATGAAATTCATAGTGTTCCTCAGCCCGGCCTGCACCCTTTCCAATTTGGGACTCCTTGGGGGATGTCTGATTGCCTGTTTAGGCCCACAGGGATCGGACCTAAACCAGCAACTGGACACCCCTCTCACAATCTGGGACCACTGGCTCCTAACTGCTTGCCTGCATGCCTGCCTGATTGCCCCTAACCACTTCTGCCTGCCAGATTGATCGCCCCCTAACCACTCCCCTGCCAGCCTGATAGATGCCTAACTGCTATCCTGCTGGCCCGATTGCCCCCAACTGCCCTTCCCTATTGTGACCCGCCTCATCTGCACGACACGGTGGAGACGCCGGGACCAGCCTCCTCTGTGTCATGTGGAGCCACAGGATCCCCAGGCCTCACTGCGCGGAGCGGCCACCGGGCCTCACCTCCCCTGTGCGCACGGCCATCTTGTGGTGACATCGTGTGCGAGGGCTACCTAGGCTTTTATTGGTATAGATTTATATATTATTTTCATATGCATTTTACTAATTTTCTTTCAACTCTGACACTTCTATTTATACTAGTAGCGAAAGGGCAAATAGCAATATTAAAGTATTTCTTCTAATTAATTTCCTTTCAATATGTAGGAACGTGCAACGGGCCACTAGTTAAATAATAAATTTGTATTCTTTTAAGCTGAAATATTTGTGGCCAATATGTTATAGCAGCAATAGAAAACTAATACTTCATTGATGAATAAAAAAAAAGTCTTTACACAAACACTAAATGAAACTGGTAACCATTAGTTTACAAAGTCATAACATCCTGCATGAATTGTTGGAAGTGGCTATAAAATCTACTTTAACACTTCCTCAAAAAGGAATCTCATCAGTCTCAAACCTTCCTCATTCCCCTAATGTGCCTATTGTTCTGACTGGCCCTTTATGGGCGCCTGGGAATTGTGCTTTTTGAATGTTCTAACTCATAAGAAGGTTTTGCCCATTGGAGGCCTTGAACCACTCTAGCTTGTCTAGATATTTTGTGCAATGATTTAGATTGAAGACTTGCTTGCTTTCTGGGGGGGCTAGAGCATCAGTAACTTCAGTTACAAGTGCCTTCGTGACTAACCCCCGACAAACACCCTAGACGCCCAGACTCAGGCAAGTTTCTCTAACAGACAACACTTTGCACATGCCACAATTAGCTGCTGGAGGAATTAAGTACATCTACTAGTATAACTCTCCTAGGAGAGGACTCCAGAAAGCTTTGTGCCTGCTTTCCTCCATACTTAGCCCCACTTTTCTTACCTTTATTGATTTTACTTTGGACACTTTTGCTATAACAAAATGAGTACAATGTAACCAATTAGTTCAATGACTTGTGAATCCCCTGCTTGCTTCCAGTGAATCACTGAAGCTGGGAGTGGGTTTGGTGACTCCTGACACACTACAGCAAGCATGTCAAACTCGCGGTCCATGGCCCACATACAGTCCACAATGAATATTTTTGCGGCCCAGCCAATATAATGGTATGTAACTAAATTTTGTAACTTAACTTTTATAATATCCTGTTATACATAATTATTAATAACGAACTACAACGTTTGCTAATGACTAATTACTATAATCGTGTTGCATTCATTTCCCTTACGTGCAGGTGCACCATTTCTCTCCATTAATACTAACAGTGAATATTTTAGCAGCCGATTACCATGTCATTAGTTTTGTACTGACTTGTTTGGTGTGCACAACAGAAAATATTTCACTTTCGGAGAACAAGAAAAATAGGTTTATTTGTGTTATGCTTATTAATTTGTACAGTTATTCAGTGTCTGGTAAGTTAATGTTCAAAAGTAATATTATTTTTTATTAAAATGTTCTATTATTTTATGTTAACGATTACTCATTTATTTCAGCCCTTTGTATTCAGAATGTCTCTATTGAAATAAACTTACGTTTCTATGAAAATTAAAGTTTTTGGTTTTTTTGCGGCTCACATAAACTTAAACCTTGTTTTTTTGGCCTGTGCTAGCCTTGGAGTTTGACATGCTTGCACTACAGTTTCCACCATCTCAGCCACAATGACCTACTAATACAAACAAGAAAACCAAAGATCAAACTTGTTAAGACACTAAAAACTTTCCCCAAATTTTTACTAAATAAACTGTGATAGGCAGAATTCTTAGATGGTCCCCAAGATATTTGCTCCCTGATATGCACCTTGCATAACCACCAACACTAAATATGATGAATTTTACTCCCATAATCACATTATGTTATATGGCACAGCTGACTTTAAGAATGGGGGTTGTCTGGGTGAGTTTGGCCTTATCATATGAGTCCTTGAAATCTATATCTAAAGGTTAGAGACAGAGGAAATGAGAGATTCCTGGCATGAGGGAGATGAGATATGAACAAGATTCTCCATTGTTAGTTTTGGAGCTGCAGATGGCCTCTAAAAGCTGAGAGCAGTTTCCAATGGACAGTAATCAAGATAGTAAACAGTAATCTCAGTCCTACAATTGTAAGGAACTGAATTCTGCCAACAACCTGAATGAAATTAGAAGTGCCTTCTTCCCCAGAACGATGAGAATGGAAGTCAACAAGTTGTTTCCTTTAATCATTCTGTTTTTAAAAAGAAAAATTATTTCCCATGGAACAGACTGACAGTTATCAGAGGGGAGGGGAGTGGGCACTGGATGAAAGAAGGTGAAGAGAGTAACCAAAGAACATATATGCATAACCCATATACACAGACAACAGTGAGTGATGGGAGGGAAGGAGGGGCGGGGATTGGGTGAAGGTGGGCAATGGGAGGGAGGGGGGGAGAAATGGAGATATATGTAATAGTACCAACAATAAAAATAGTTTAAAAATTTTCAAGAAAATAATTAACAAATTACCAAAGTAACAATTGCATAATATTTTCACCAAAAGTCATTTGTCTGGGAAATAAAATTATGGCACATGATTTAAAAGAAAGTTAATAGGGAAGTAGAATTCAAACTGTGTGACTAAACTAAAAACAATCAGTTCATTCAAATTAATTTACAACACATTAACTATACACACATTATTATAAGAAGTTATTCTTTAGGACACAGAAAAATGAAAAATTATAGTATACATGCCAAAGGGTATAGTTAATTAGGGAAGATAAACCATACTTTTCTTAATTCTATAATTGCAGGCAAACTATTACAAGGTAGAAAGGGAAAGTTACCTTGCAACTAAAGAGATCCAATATAATAAAGAAATTTGGAGAAGGGAAACACAATTTTTGCTTTGATTCAGTGGTTTAGTATAGAGCAGTGGTTCTTAACCTTGGCTGCACATTAGAATCACCTGGGAATCTTTTTAAAATCCTGATTTCTGGGCCTCATCCTCCGGAACTTCTGTTTCTTTGTTATGGGGTGGGGCCACAACATTAGTAACAAAGAAACAGAATTTCTGGGGGATGAGGCCCGGAAATCAGGATTTTTAAAAAGATGCCCAGGTGATTCTAATGTGCAGCCAAGGTTGAAACCACTGGTATAGAGGGTTACAGAGTGAGTTAAGTGAATTCCTTGAACAAGTGCTATACATTATGCTAAGGCATGAAAATACGCTGTTGGGCAAAAAGATAGCACAGTTCTCGTGGTATATTTCAATTCTCTGGCACTCAATCTTCTCAAGCATATATTGGTAATAACAAAAACTACTTGTACAATTTATACACTATTTGGAAATAAAGAATTAGACTGAAGTCATGTCTGATGACTATATAATGAATTTTCTACACACACACACACACACACACACACACACACATACACACACAAAATGGAGAGCAGCCAAATGTTTTTGAGCAGGGAATGAACTGATTTTTAAAAATATTAATATATTAGCAGTAAGTAGGAATGATTGGAATATGGAAAGACTAAAGGCAGGAAGACCAGTTAGGAGAAAGTTGCCATGCAATAGTTGGGCTATTTGATAATGAAGAGCTAAACTAAAGATTGTAGAGGACAGCAGAGAGGCAAGAAATAGCATCAAGGCTGTATTAACAATACTTGACAATGAATAGCATATAGGATACTGGAGAGGGAGAATGCAAAAGGTAGCTGCAGGATTCCAAGCCTCGGAAAAGAGCATCTTTTGGTATTATTTTCTCTCTTTAGACAAAACAATAAAATAGAAAGAAAAATATATATCAATTATATAAATCTCTAAGTTACTTGACTACACAGCAATAATTTCAAATGCACTTTGGAACTAGGACCCTTGAAGAAAGAAAATGTGCCTCAACATCCACCATCAGGTAACATCCTAAAAAGAATACTACTATCTATTTCCGATGACTATGCCACGTGGCTCATTATCCAATTCTGGACTGCATTCTACAGTGTGTCCAAATTCTTTGAATATCTAATTCTGTGAGTAGGCAATCTTTTAATAGGGTCAAGTAAAACTTACTCATCTGAGTTAAGTCAGATCATGTTTTCCAACAAGCTAGTGAACAGCTACAGGCTAGGCCTGCTTCCTATCAAAGTCTCCATGTACAACCTCTGCAATGCTGAACATGCTCTGGTAAATTTTCAGAACCATAACCCTAAAAACATATGACAAACTACATTTTATTAAAGAAACATACCTGCACTACTCACCCTTCTTCACTTGCAAATTTAAGGACAATGCAGAAACTTTCTTGTATGTGCCAAAATTCTGCTGACTATCTGTCTATGAACTACACTTGCTGGCATGTTTATAGATTAAGCAGAAGTACATGCTCTGCATAACAGAAACAGAAAGGGAAAATGCTTTCTAAATAGCACCTACACATAAAAAGCCAACCATTTCCTCATGCTTCCTTTAATAAGAGTGATGAAAATGTATCTGTTTTTTAATATTCTCTGGAAAATCTTTCAGAAAGGAGTTGAGATTTACATTTCTCCATTTTTCAATATCTTGAATCTGGCTTAGGGTAGCAATTAAGCATATATTCACAGGCATCAAAGAGGAAATGATTTTCAAACAAATCTTCTAAACACTTTAGTTTTTTTCTAGCAACCTACTGGTTATAGGAGCTTAACTTAATTCCATGCCTCTATGTTTCCAACAAATAATTTTGATCAGTTAACTAAAACTGGAGAGAAATATTGACAAAATTGAACTCTGGAACAAGTAACATTAAAAAAAATTAAAAGCAGAACAGCATTCTCCAATTATTAATTATTCATATTCAGGCTTGAGTAGACTCTTAAAAAATGGTGAGGAGTTTTCTCTTTCAAACCAGGTTATCAAACTATCTACACAAATACATTTTTTTACAAAAGACTGACTCAATAATACTTCCAGGTCATACAGTTTGGATAACATGAATTCTTGAAAGGGTTCTACAGCCATTAAAATTATAAAAAGAGAGAATGCTTAATTTTCTAGTAGGACCTGAAACCTCCAGATGTTAAAATGTAAATCCAGTAAGGTATACGTCTTGAATGATGTTTAAGTTTAGACAATCAACTGTAAATAACTACCAGACAACTAGCAGCTTACAGTTTTGCAATAAAGGCAGATGGACAAGTAAAATTCATGGGTCTCAAATTGCAATCCCATCTAAATATATTTCCTGTTTACTCTGCATCAGCCTTTTTTACAGGTGCAGGGTGTTTACTTTTGGCAGTTGGGGAAAGAAGTGATTTATAAGCCATAAGAACATCTTTTCACTTTCCATAAACAGGTTACAGAATTAATTAAAATTTCAGCACATCAACTCTGCACATGAAACCTGCTCTGTTATTGGAGGCTAATGCAATCCAAATATGTGGAAAGTCAATCAGTTTTCCACAAAGCTAATTTAGGTGGATGGATCAGCTAACAACTTAAAACTGACCCTGACAGATACATTTCAACTCAAAGACAATAAGTGCTGAATGTAGCATTCCAAAAAGAACAAGGAAAATATTGAATTTTAGTCTATGACCATAATGCTGAAAAAAATAGTATTTTATTTACAAAAATTTATATATATTACATGAATATATATACATAAAAGTTACTGAGTGTTCTTTTATTTTTTTAATATTTTAATTGATTTTTAGAGAGAGGGCAAGGGAGAGGGAGAAAGAGAAACACCTATGTGAGAACAAAACATCAATCGGCTCCCTCCATCATGCCCCTCACCAGGATGGAACCTGCAACCCAAGCATGTGCCCTGACTGGTTATCAAACCAGCAACTCCCGCTCCACCATTCCCCAATCTCCAATGCACAGGACAAAGCCCAACCATCTGAGCCACACTGGCCAGGGCTGTATGCTCTATTTTAAATAAATGAAAAAGACTGTTGTAAAATGTAAATGGCATAAAAGACAATATGAAATTTGCATTTAATCCTATTCACGTTTATCTACTTGCTCAAAGAATATGCTTTCACCTATAACATTTTATCCTCATGAAGACATATACAAAGGCATTGAAGAAGGTGGCTTCTTTATACCTTTACACTATTGAAACTACTGGTGTTCACTGTTATGAGATTTATCATTTCTAAAACAAGGATAATGAACACAGAAAAAGAAAACATTTCATAAGCTAATGGATTTCTTCTTATTGGCAAAACATGCTTATCCATCAACTTTATCCTTTTATAGTACAAGTGAAAGTAAAAAAACCAAAAGAGTTGAGGTAAAACAATGAAAATGGAAATATCTCTTCTGAGTAACCAGTTTCTCTTTTCCGCCTCAGTTCTTTTAATAAGTAAAGGAAGAACATATATGCACAGAGAGGAAAACGTGGAGATCAGAAGAAACATACTACAGTTTATCATCCTGATGATCAGAAAACTACTCTAGTAGTTTCGAAGTCCTTTGGAATGGCTGAGAAAACAAGACCATGAGTAACATCAATTCCGATACAGAGCAATTCGGATAGTAGCATAGCTATGTCTGTGGAGACCCTATTCCAGCTCTAGTACTTCTGGATACTCTCTTCATACTCTACCTTCTCTTCATAGGGTAAAGTACTTCCTTTCTTCTGCCCCAAATACCATAAATGAATACTGAGTAATTTTGAGAACATTATTTCTTTTTTTTTTTTAATTTATTGCTTAAAGTATTACAAAGGGTATTACATATGTGTCCATTTTATCCCCCCGCCCTAGACAGTCCCCTAGCCTCCCCTATCCCCCAATGTCTTATGTCCACTGGTTATGCTTATATGCATGCATACAAGTCCTTTAGTTGATCTCTTACCCCCCTACCTCCTGCCCCCCAACCCTCCCCGGCCTTCCTGCTGCAGTTTGACAATCTGTTTGAGGCAGCTCTGCCTCTGTATCTATTATTGGAGAACATTATTTCTTATCCACCAGGCTCTGAAGCTAGCCAAGAGACTGTGGAAAGGCCATCTAGACAGGGAGGAACTAAAGCCTCCTATCAACAACTGGCACAAAATGAATGAGCTATCTCTAGAAATAGATCATCTGACTCCAGTCAAGCTTTCAGATGACTACAGTCCCAACTGATATATTGATGGCAACCTCATGAGATCCTGAACTAGAATAACCCAGTTAATCCACTTATGAATTCCAGACCCAGAGAAATTGTATGAAATAATGAATGTTTATAGCTCTTTTAAACCACTAAGTGTTGTGGTAATTTGTTAAGAAGCAATAACTAATTCAAATTATTTCTCCTTATAGAAACAAAGAAATACACAGAAGTATGCCACTGGATCAAGCATCTTAACAACATAATATTGTGGCTTTCTTACAGTAAAAAAATAGCTTAACAAACTTTTTTTAAAAAGAAGGTATAGCCCAGCTTGGGTGACTCAGTGGTTGAATCAATCAATGAACCAGGAGGTAATGGTTTGATTTCCAGTCAGGGCACATGTCCAGATTTTGGGCTTGATCCCCAGTAGAGGGCGTGTAGAAGGCAGCCAATAGATGATTCCTTCATCATTGATATTTCTATTTCTATCTCCCTCTCTCCTCATCTCTCTGAAATCAATAAAAGCATCTTTTTTAAAAAGGTATAATTTACATAGGTGAAATGTACATATCTTAGGTGTATAGCTCAGTGAGTTTTGACAAGTTTTAAAAAAAACATATACCATGTAATACCCTGATCAAAAAGTAAAAAATTTCCATTACAACATTCCGGTCCCTCAATGCTATTTAAATAAATTCTTCTATTACCCCTTCCCCCAACTACTATTTTTATATCTACCACCATGGATGAGTTTTGATTTTTCTAGAACATTACATATATAGAAGAATATAATCTATTGTGTCTGGCTCCTTTTGCTCAGCATAATAATTTTAAGGTTCATCATGTTGTTGCAAATATCAGTACTGTTGATTTATATACCCTTATTTGCTTACCCCACTCTCCCACTAATGGGCATTTGAGTTCTTCCCAGTTTGGGACTACTATGAATAATATTCCTGGGACTATTCTTGTGCAAATATTTTGGTAGTCATGTATTTTTCCTTTCTCTTGGTTAAGTACCAAGGCAAGGCAGAGACTACTAGACTGAGGCAAATGAGTTACTTAGGGCCCAGAATTTGAGCAGATCCTCTACCTAGGAGTAGGATTGCTGGATCATAAAATAGAGTTTCTATAACAATTTACCCTTTTAAATTACAGCACTATGATTTTACACTTAGATTTGTCATAGATTCTCCTGTCAGGAAATCTACCATTTAAAGGACAATAATACTTTAATATGTATCCTATCTAATAAAAACCTAATATGCTAAGTGTCTGGTCAGCCGTTCTATCAATCAAAGCGTAATATGCTAATGATATGCTAAGGCCACTCAACCGCTCGCTATGATGTGCACTGACCACCAGGGGGCAGAGAGTCCACCAGTCGCTATGATGTGCACTGACCACCAGGGGGAAGACACTCCAACTGGTAGGTTAGCTTGCTGCTGGGGTCCAGCTGATTGGGACTGAGCGAGACGGCCGGACATGCCCTCGAGCCCTCCCGCGGTCCCTCCCCAGCTGGCCAACCTCCTGCATCCCTTCCCAGCCCCGATTGTGCACCAGTCGGGTCCCTCGGCCGGGCCTCCACCATCTTGCAATCTGGAACCCCTTGGGGGTCAGAGAGCCAGTTTCAGCCCAATCCCACAGGCCAGGCCGAGGGACCCAACTGGTGCATGAATTCATGCACTGGGCCTCTAGTACTGGTATAAGAAAACATAAAAATATGTACTTATAAAGGCAATTGGTAAATATTATATTATCAAATGTAATGCATATTAAATACAATATAAAGTTGACAACAATGTCCTTTAGAATGATCCCTATATCAAGTGAAACTCCTTGTTTTGCAGATAAGGAAAACGATTAAGAGAATTGTCCAAAGCTGACTAGCTAGTTCAGCCATGGGCAAACTACGGCCCGCGGGCAGGATCCGGCCTGTTTGAAATGAATAAAACTAAAAAAACAAAAGACTGTACCCTTTTATGTAATGATGTTTACTTTGAATTTATATTAGTTCCCACAAACACTCCATCCATGCTTTTGTTCTGGCCCTCCGGTCCAGTTTAAGAACCCATTGTGGCCCTCGAGTCAAAAAGTTTGCCCACCCCTGAGCTAGTTAGAGGTTTCTTCATCATATATAATGTATTATAAATTTTTATTCTCATTTAATCCAGCCTGAATTAAAATAAAGTATGTGTTTTTTTTCCATAAAGATGTGGTTACAATTGGTTTTCAATTTAACATTAAATATCTTTCACAGCATCTGTAGCCTATAAAGTATAAACTTAAACTGGTGATCAAAGAGTAATATATTCTTAAAAAGAAAATAAAAAATGTGTGACATGCAAGAATTATAATTATAAAACACATTTACTAAGTGAGCATGAGTTACTTCTAAGTATATAGAAAAATGACTTTTAATTCCTATGGTCAGATTAGACTTTTCTAAAGAAGCAAGTAAGGTAATAATATACTTGATAACTGCATGTTTCATGCCAAAGACTGCTTAAAACCAAATCATTTAAAGGAGCACGAAAAGTACTTTTATTCAATTTATTTCTTTTACTTCTATTAAATTACTACCATTTAGTAAGATACATATTTTTCTCCCTTGAGAAAGATTTATTTTCAACTAGAACAGAGCAGCAGTTAAAAAGTATTCACTAAAAATAATAATTTTAAACTAGAATAATTATAATCCTATAAAGACTCTTGGAAAGCACTTTTCATTGGTTTGGTATAGCTTTCTTTATGCATTAAAAAAATATTTTTGATAATTTTAAGATATTTTCAAAAAAATCTGTGAAGAAGCTCATTTAATAGAATATTTATAATAAAACTTAGACCATATGCTCTTCTTGCCAAGAATGCCTGAAATAGAAAATAAATATACTGAGTCTTGAAATAATTGAATTTAAACTGTTGCATTAAATTTCACCCAAGCCATAATATTATTTTTCTATACTCTTCAAAAGGGTCTGAAAATAATACAGTTCATTGTGTCCCTAGGAATACTAGTATCCTGTATAAGTTACCAAGTACCCCTTTCAGGAAAATACTCTTAATCTCAGCTACAGAACTGCTTAGTACTAAAAAGATTTCAAAATTGTCACATATATTCTCCATAGGAATTTTTTTGTCAAGTGCTTCAGAGAATGCCTACTTCACAAAAGTTGAACACTGGATAATGTCAATGATAAATTTCTATGAGGTCTATGAATTAAATTTCCCTAAATGAATATCTGCACCTGGGTTTTATCATAATAACAGAAGAAACTAAAACATTGCCGTTACTAGTTAAAATGACTTTTTATTTGCTAACTTCTGCTTTTCATTTAATTTTCCTGATATTATATAGTACCTCACAGGTTTCCTTTCTCGGAGTAAATCTTCTAGGCTCTGTTCACAGTGTTCAGCCACTACCACCAGTCTCTCTGAATAAAACAAAACAAATCCATTTTATATGTTATATACATATTTTAATAACATTTTACTAACATTTTACAACATTTTATACATTTTAATAACAAAATAATACATCTCACTAAATATATGAACATATAGTACAAATGATATTTTAAAAGAGATTTTCAAACTCTATATTAACTACATAATTACCAAATATGTATAATAACAGGATCAATGTGTAATAAAACAATACATTAAATAATATTTTTTCATCTTGTGTTTTTCTCCCATGGAAAACACATCAGGAAAAATAGATAGAAAGGCTAACCTTTGGAAAAAAGTGATTCTTCCTCTGACATAGACTAGGAGAAGGAAAAGGTTGGGTGAAGATATAAAAAAATTTTGAAGGGAAGGGAAAATTAGAAGCTAGGAACAGATTATTTTCATAGCCTGGGTCCAACAAAAGGTCTGTGAAATTGAGTGCAGGAACTTGAGAAAAGTAGAAATATTCTGAATCATGACTATAGAGAAAGAACAGAAAAGTGACGTGGGATTGTTTGTAATATCCTGGGGCCTTCTAAACTATGTAATAAAAATTTTGTTAGGCACAATCAATATTATGATGTAATTTTATTTTCTAACAGATCTATGAATGAGACAGCACAATTCTGAGGGTTATACTTTTTCCTTCATCAGTAACCTTAGTAACTAACACATTGTCTGACATAGTAGCAAATGTATGTATATTTGTAAACGAATTAATATAAGAAAAACAAGAGAAAAGTACAATGGGGCTTACAAGTGGATGGGGTTTTAATAAGGTCATTTCAGAAGAGATTAAGGGTTTAAAAGAAATTGCAATATTGTGAACATCCATACAAAGTGGATTCAAGGTTAGATAAGAAAGAAAGTTATCACAAAATATAAATGGCAAAGATAAAAAAAGTGAAGGTGCACCCTAGCTGGTTTGGCTCAGCAGACAGAGCGTTGACCTACGGACCTAAGGATCCCGGGTTTGATTCCGGTCAAGGGCAAGGACCTTGGATGCAGGTTCCTCGCTGGCCTGGGCCCAGGTCAGGGCACTTGCAGGAGGCAACCAAAGATGCGTTTCTCTCACACTGATGTGATGTTTCTCTCTCTTTCCCTCTCTCTTCCACTCCCTCTAAAAATCAATGGAAAAGTACCTCGGGTGAGGATTTAAAAAAAAAAAAAAGTGAAGGTGCAATGAGACAAGGAATAGTGAAAATCACACAGAGGTGTGGTGAAAATAAAAAGTAGCAAAGGTAGAAAAATGAGATAGAAGATAGGAAAGGAGAATTTCAGAGTAGGAAATCCAGTAAAAGGAATTAACTCGGTAACAATTAGTTCAAGGTCTGGTCTTACATGGGGGAGTAGAAATGGGAAATGGTATACATACAGGCAGTCAAGTGAAATGTGAGGGCAGGATATGGAATAGTCAGATCTTGGAAGCTGAAACTCTCTGAGATGGTGGCATCATACAGAATGGGCTGAAACACTAAAATTAAAAATGCTCTAAATAAAAGCTATCACTTTCAGGGAGAAACCAAGATGGCAGCATAGGTAAACACCGGAAATTGCTGCCTCGCACAACCACTTCAAAAATACAACTAAAAGACAAAACAGACATCATCCAGAACCACAGGAAGGCTGGCTGAGTGGAAATTCTACAACTAGAAGGAAAGACAAAAGCACACTGACACTCAGAGGAGGTTCGGAAGTAAAGTGCAGAGGTACAGAGGTACACGTGGAAAGGGCTGGCAACTGAGGACGTGGTTGTCTTTTTCAATCAGGAGGGAGACACAAGCTCCCCACGGACCTGACTCCAGTTCTGGGAGAGTTTCTGGGGACCCAGACTCATACAGGAAGAAACTGGACTGTCTGGTAGCGAGCAGAACTCGAGGGCGGCTTTCTCTCAGAGGTGCTTGCAGCAATTACCGCGGGACACTGAGACCCGGGACCTCGTAGGTCAGGGCTGAGGCTCAGCCATAGCTGTTTGCTCTGCCCTGTTGATTCCCTGAGACCTTGCCCCACCCAAGCTGTGCACAGAGGCTTTTGCATATGAATGACCTGGCCCTTTGCAATCTAAAATTACCTAACAAACTGCAGCTGGGTCAGAGAGACCTAGAGCATCCAAAAGAAGGCCCAAGGCCCCACAGCAGATTGCAGTGCTTCACAGTTGGGCCCCTCCAAATCCCAAACGAAGAAGAGGAATCTGCAGATCTCTCTGTAGCTCCTGCTGGGTAGCCTCAGGCAGAGGCAAAATTAGCACCTCCTTAGAGATCCACGTGCCAGTGTACCCAGTGGTCAGAGTGGGACCATGCAGATTACAACTCCTCAGATCCATAAGGCACACACTCAGGGAGCAGACTCAGTGAGCACCAAAGCCCCACTGAAGCAAGTCTTGCCCCATAAGGGTGTCTCTAGCACAGAAGTTCTCCCACCATAGACACAGCTGAATCTCACAGCCAACTGGCCTGGAGGTCAATTCCTCCCAGTGATACCAACTACAATCAAGGCTTAACTACAACAAGACTGTGCACACAGCCCACAAAGGGGTGCACCAAGAGTGTCCACCTCAGGTATTTGGGGAGGCTGAGCCACTCGATCCTATAGACACCTAGCACACAAAGCCACTCTATCAACACAGGGAAGCATAAAAATTGTGGAGACAAAGAAACAGGTCACAAATGACAGAAACTGAGGAAAGCAAACTACTGGATATAGAGTTCAAAACCACGGTTTTAAGGTTTTTCAAGAATTTTCTAGAAACTGCCAATAAATTTAGTAAGACCCTCAATAAGTCTAGTGAGACCCTCGAGGTTATGAAAAAGGACCAACTAGAAATTAAGCATACACTGACTGAAATAAAGAATATTATACAGAGATCCAACAGCAGACTAGAGGATCGCAAGAACCAAGTCAAAGATTTGAATTATGAAGAAGCAAAAAATACCCAACTGGAAAAGAAAAAAGAATAAAAAAATATGAAGATAGTGTAAGGAGCCTCTGGAACAACTTCAAACGTGCCAACATCTGAATTATGGGGGTGCCAGAAGAAGAGAGAGAGCAAGATATTGAAAACCTATTTGGAGAAATAATGACAGAAAACTTCCCCTACCTGGTGAAAGAAATAGACTTACAGGTCCAGAGGTAATGAAGTATATAGCAAAACACTGTTTCCAATACAATCCAGTTTTTCCAAGAAATCATTAGAGAGTTTTCATCCTGAAACTCTGGATTGCTGTTTGAAAATAACTTCTGTATGTTATAAAAATAATATAGTTTCACAGAAAATATGACAAAAATATTTAGGAATCATGTACCAAATATAGATTAGCAATGTAACAGCAACATTTATAAAAAACAAATGTAACACTAAGATGAACTTTAAAGAGAACATACAAGAACTGTGAAATAATATTTCTTCTAACAAATATCTGATGAATGCCAAGTATCACTATGTTGTACATACAGCCTGAATTTTATGTTTGAAATCAATGATAAGAAATTGAAGAGAGCACAATATTAAGCAAGAAAAATAATAAAGGAGTTGAATAAGTAGAGGACTAAAAGAAAAATTAAATAATTTTTTAACAAAAAGGTAATTTGTAAATGTGTTCAGGTAATCAGAAAAGTTATTAGAATACTAGAGGCCCAGTGCGTGAATTTCGTGCACTGGCAGGGTCCCTAGCAGCTGCTGGCCCAGTACTCCCTACCTTCTCCCAGCCACCTGCTGCTGCCGCTGGCCGGACCTCCTGTAGCCACCACCACTGGCTGGCCAGGGTCTCTCTCCCTTCCCTCAGCCAGCCCTGCTTCCTGGTCAAACTCCTGGATGAACTTCTGGTTGAGGGGAAAATTTGCATACTACACTTTTATTATATAGGACAGTACTGCATCATTCTTTTGTTATTCACAATAAAAATTGAGACTAACGCATTACCTTTTAAATGTAATATTTAAATAAATATTTATATGGTGCAACTGACAAAAATAATTCTATGCTTAAGAAACAGTACTGTCACTAGGTCACTGTGATGGTCAGTTTTCTGAATCAAGATAGCTAGCATATAGCCTCCAGTTATTCAAATTTAGGTGTTACCGTGAAGGTATTTTATGTTATTAAAATCTCTAATAGGTTTACTTTAAGTAAGAAAGATTATCCTAGATAATCTGGGTGAGCCTGATTGAATCAGTAGTAAAGGCCCAAGAACAGAGAAGAAGCTACTCTAAGGAAGACTTACCCATCCCTCCTCTAAAATCACATATGCCAATTCCTACAAATTAATATCATCAAATATATCCTATTGGTTCTGTTACTCTGAAGGAACTCTGAACCGACATAGACACTTCAATTAAAATTATATGCAGCTAGAAATACAGAATAAATTATGTTGTCGGTCCTTAACAATTCTACTATTCTCTACCTGAATTTCAAAATCTATTAGTTAAAATGATTTCACTAGCAACGACCAAAATATTTCTGGATAACAAATTTCAAATAAACTGGGATGCATTACAATTTACAATCTTTATTCTGCTTCTAAACACTGATGAGATATCAATCTCAAAAGAAAAACATTAAATTTGTTAATTTAAGTATTTCATGCTATATTTGCCTTTTATATTTTAACTAGATGCCCGGTGCATGAAAATTTATGCACTGGAGCGGGAGAGTTCCTCAGCCTGGCCTGTCCCCTCTCACAGTCCGGGAGCCCTCAGGGGTGGGAGGCGACCCGGCGATCAGGGGAAGGCGATGCCCTCATCACACCTCTGCTGCTGCCACTGCTGGCAGTGCAAGCCTTGGCCGGCCCTGGTTACCTGAGCCTTGGGTGGCCCTGGGCGGCTGGGCAGCCACCATCCAAGGCTTGCCTGCACCTTGGGCTGGCCCTGGCTGGCTGGGCAGCTGACAGCTGAGGCTTGCCTGCACCTTGGGCTGGCCCTGGCTGGCTGGGCAGCTGACAGCTGAGGCATGCCTGCACCTTGGGCTGGCCCTGGGCAGCTGGGCAGCCGACAGCTGAGGCTCGTCTGTGCCTTGGGCCGGCCCTGGGCAGCTGGGGGGCTGTGGGACTGGGGGACTCCAGAGGCAGGCGCCCCAGCAGGGCTGAAGGGACTGGGCGCCACCATCTTTGAGGATGTGGCAGTCAATTAGCATATTCCCTCCTTATTAGCTATGGGCACTGCCATATTTGAGGGCATGGTAGTCAATTAGCATATTCCCTCTTTATTAGATAGGAAGATATTTTCCTCAACTTTACTTTTATAAACAAAGATCTCAAATTCTAATAAAATGCCCACTATTCTTGAGATTAAATACTTAATCCTGCTGAGTTAGCAAGAAACTAACATCATCTTGAACTCTGTTTTGAATGATCTATAGAAAACAGTGAAAGCCTGATTTCTGAGCTAATCCAACGTGTGAAAACTTAATGTTACTAAAACAGACCATATTTCACATGTGACTCCAAATACAAAGGGGAAGGTGGGAAGTGAGGGAATAACAATGACAAGAGATAAGATATCTGCATAGCAAGAACGGCATAAAGGCGGAAAAGAAACCCAAACCAAAATTCTTTGATACGGCAATTAAGTGGAGTCCAAACCAAAATCATGTGTTGTTAAATTACTGAAAACTTTATTCGGTAAGGAAACTGTTGAGCCCTGGATGGTTTGGCAAGTGATTAGAGCGTTGGCCTGTGGACTGAAGGTTCTGTCCTGAGTTTGATTCCTGTCAAGGGCACGTATTTCAGACGAGATCGGGCGTGTTCAGGGTGGTATGGCCGTAGACAAAGGCACGTATTTCAGTTGCAGGCTTGATTCCTACCCTGGTCGGTGGGGGCTCATGCGGGAGCAACCAATAGATGTATCTCTCTCACATATATGTTTCTCTCTTTCTCTCCCCCTACCTTCTAATCTCTTCAGTAAAATCAATGGGAAAAAAAAATCCTTGGATGAAGATTAATAAAAAAATAAAACTGTTGAGCAGAAACTTCCAAATTTTTCAAATTAAATGCAACTGAAATGCCTGGGATGCTTTGGAACAAACAGACCCTTACATAAACACATTTTCAATTCGGTTATTTAGTCCTTATACATACAATTTTTCAAGACAATGAGCACTGCCAATATAAACAAGATAATCAAATTCCCTGATCTTTTGATAACCACTGATATTTTCATTCTAGGCAGCCAAATTTAAACTGTACAAATTTTATACATATCTATGAGTTATGTTACCCTAGAAGAGAGGGCTGCCGAAATCTAGGAGCAGAGCAAGCAGGGGAAGCAGAGTAACTAGCAAGATGGTGGATAGGCCTAAAGGGACTACCCAGATTGTTGAGCTGGCTTCAGGCCTAACAGAGATTACTGTCTAAGGGGATCCATTCCTACCTGATATTGATAGCTAAAAAAAAGGTTCCTGTACAAAGTCATCAATAGTGATCCCCAGGAAAATTATCTATACTAATAAAAGGGTAATATGCTAATTAGAGCGGATGTCTTCTGGACATCCTTCTAGACAAAGCTGCAGTGGCTGTCTGAGTCTCAGGCAGGCTGTGAATGGCGTCTGCCGCTGCAAGGGCTGGCCCAAGGCTCAGGCAGGCCGCGGATGGCAGCTGCCACTGTGAGGGCCCGAGGCTCAGGCAATGAGGGCTGGGCCGAGGCTCAGGCAAGCCGTGGTGGCTGTGAGGGCCGAGGCTCAGGCAGCCGCAGCGGCTGGCAGTTGCAGCAGCAGAGGCATGATGGGGGTGTCGCCTTCCCCTAATTGGCCGGTTGCCTCCCGCAGAGGGAGGCCAGACTGCTGCTTAGGTCCACTCCCCGTGGAGCAGGGGTCCTCAAACTTTTTAAACAGGGGTTCAGCTCACTGTCCCTCAGACCGTTGGAGGGCCAGACTATAGTTTAAAAAAAACCTATGAATAAATTCCTATGTACACTGCACATATCTTATTATGAAGTAAAAAAACAAAACGGGAACAAATACAATATTTGTATTTGCATGTGGCCCGCGGGCCGTAGTTGGAGGACCCCTGTCCTGGAGAGTGGGCCTAAGCTGTCAGTAGGACATCCCCTGAGGGTTCCTGGACTGTGAGAGGGTGTAGGCTAGGCTGAGGTGCACAAATTTTCGTGCACCAGGCCTCTAGTGTAATAAGATTTTTCCTGGTTCAGCATTTACAGGGGCTCATTTAGGTAAAGGAAGGAAAAGAAGGAACTTAGGAAATACCAGTACCTAGAACTATTGAGTCATTTTCCCAAGAAAAGAAAGCCTGGACAGAGGGTAAGACCCCAGTTACATGAACTGAAGCTCCAAACAGACTTCCAGACATAGTGGAAAGGAATAAAGGGCACTTGAGGATACAAGAATGAAAATGTCCTAAGGATGGAGCAAAGTGGCAAAAGTTTGAGAAGACAAGTGAAGAAAGACAGATTTCAAATTTGCAGATGCAAAATAAGCAAGATTAATTAAGGTCACTAGTTACAGATGATAATGAGTATTTACTATATTGCCAAACTTTCCTAGAGTGGTTTTGGAACTTGGCCAACCTGACAACTGAAAACTCTTTAGAATTTGTACTTTGTAATTGGATGTATATTGGTGGAGGGGGGTATTTGAGGCATTCAGGAATTGACAATATCAATTTTTTAATCATGTAAAAAGTCCCAAATGATATCTATCATTTTGTTGTTTACCCAAGGCTATTTTTCCCATTGATTTTTAAAGAGAGTGAAAGGGAAAGAGAGACACAGAACTTGAAAAACATTGATGTGAGAGAGACACATCGCGTCCCACATGCACCCCAAATGGGGCTGGGGAACGAGTCTGCAACTGAATTATGTGCCCTTGACTGGAATTGAACCCAAGACCCTTCAGTCCACAGGCCAACACAACAACCACTGAGCCAAACCAACTAGGTTGATATCTATAAATTTTTAAACATTAATTCATGTTATCAAAGCCATTTATTAAATAAAAACTTTTTTAAACAACAAAAATGCAAAAAGTTCCTAATTAGTTATTTAATTGTTTTATGTTTCAATATTCTAATCTGTAAAATGAGAATAATAATAGATTTTACCTCAGGGTTCTGTAATGAGGATAAAATTAAAATATTTAAAACATTTAGAATACTGTGTAATTCATAATAGACACTCAATAAATATTAACCATTAATTATATTAGAAAAAACATTTTTCTACTCAAAGTCTATAAAACTTTGAGAGCAAATATTTTTTTTAAGATATATTTTATTGACTTTTTACAGAAAGGAAGGGAGAGAGATAGAGAGTCAGAAACATCGATGAGAGAGAAACATTGATCAGCTGCCTCCTTCACATCTCCTACTGGGGATGTGCTCGCAACCCAGGTACACGCCCCTGACCAGAATCGAACCCGGGACCCTTCAGTCCGTAGGCCAACCCTCTATCCACTGAGCCAAACTGGTTTTGGTGAGAGCCAATATTTTTAAGGCATAGTCTGAAATACTAAAAACTCTCATTTTACTTATTTTTCAGCAAAAAAATAAAATAAAATAAAGAAAATGTAGTTTGCATTTATTGAGAACCTTTAATATTAGCTAAAACACATGAAAATGCCATTTTTATAGGAAAAAAGCTCAATAACAGCAAGTATATAAGATTAACTTTTAAAAATTATTGTTAGAAAAATTAAATACATTTGACTGAGATGCAGCTAAAACAGTTTTTTAAAAATGGAGCCTCAGCATGCAATTAAGCTTCCAAAAATAATTTTAAAATAATAAAAATATTGCCATAATGGCCCTGGCAGGGTAACTTAGTTGGTTAGAACATTATCCTGATAAGCCAAGGTTACGGGTTCAATTCCTGGTCATGGCACATACAAGAATCAACCAATGAATTCATAAATAAATGGAAAGATAAATTGATGTTTCTCTTTCTCTCTGTGTCTCTATCTCTCCCCTACTCTCCCTCTCTAAAATCAATCATTAAAAAGAAAATATTGCCACCATAAGCATCTTTACTGGTACGTGTTCTATAGATTGAGCGTTTGTGTCCCCCTAAAAACCATAGGTTGACATCTAATCCCCAATGGATGGTGTTTGGGGGTAGAGCCTTTGGGTGGTGAGTAGGTCATGAGTGCAGAGCCTTCATGAATTGGATTAGTGCTTTTGTAAAAGAGGCCTGAGAGAACTCCCTTGCCTCTCCTATCATGTGATGTTATAGTGACAAGATGACTATCAGTGAAGAAATGGGCCTCACTAGACATGGGATCTGCTGGTGCCTTGATCTGGGATTTTTCAGACTCCAGAACTAAATAAATGTTTGTTCTTTATAAGCTACTCAGTTTATGGTGTTTTGTTATAGAAGCCTGAATGGATTAAGATAGGGGATATGGAAGAACCCTATTATACTATTAAAAAGAAAGTAAATATCTTCTTGGTAAAACATTAACTTTTTAACCAATAGGATTAAACTTTTCTATGTCAGTTCTCTACTTGGAATCCTATGTGAAAAAACTACTGCAGCTCTGAAAAAAAATTTTTTAGCAACTCCTTTTGATTCAAAGAGAGTCCAAACTACTTTCAATCATAAAATACATTCCAATAAAGTATAAAGTTTCTAACATTAAAACATTCATTTCCTTTTTACAGAGGTGAATAAATATGTTTAAGGATATGTGGATTCCCTGAAAGAGAAAATTAAAAATCCTGGTTCTCAGATCTGAGAAATATACCATAAATCATTCAAATGTAGTCGGGAAACCTCAAGTGACTAGAGCTTTTACTGACAGGAGTTTGGGCTGGAGTGAAGGGCAAAGGCACACATGGACACAGGTACTGACTTTTTCATACTTTCATTGTATATTTGTAACCTAACCAAGGTAACAAAGAACACAGAATGGAGAAAAAATAACAACTCACCATGTTTTCCCCTAGAAATATCCACATATTGGCACAGTCTTGGATGGATGATGGTCTTAAGGATTTGAAAACGCCCTAAAATTTTGATGGAATTTGGTGTGAGAGGAAGCCCGTTGCTTCCACAAACATCATGTGGTAGAGCAGAGGCAAAGAAGGTAAAGGCACCCATTTCGACATCCTTCAAGGGAAACATCTCCGAGTCCTAGATCTTCCAAGATAATCTGGAAAAGGAAAGAATTTTTTGACAGATCAACCAAACATTAAACCAGTGTTTTTTCACCTTAAACATGATTAACTAGATAGATAGATAGATAGATAGATAGATATAGATATACATACACACACACACACACACACACACACACACGCATAATATGCAAATCGACTGGACAGCTGAACATACAGTCAGCTATGATGCACACTGACCAGCAGGGGGCAGACACTTAACACAGGAGCTGCCCCCAGCCTGCAGGCCCTGATCACCCAATGGGCCCTGCCAGCCAACCTCTCAGTCCCTCCCATGGCCAGCAGTCTCCGATCGCCTGATGGGGAATTGGGTGGCGGTGGGCACGGGCGGTGGGGCTGGCTGCCGGCAGCTGGGGAAAATCAGCCCTGATCGCAGGCCAGGCCTAGGGACCCTACCCATGCATGAATTTCCTGGGCCAGGCCTCAAGTCAATATATAACTTGGAGAAAATGTCAATCTGAATACTTCAAAGTAAAAAGATGTCAAGTTTAAAAATTCCAAGATAATATCAAAGAAGAAAAACTACCAAACAGAAATTTACACTGCAGTTCTAAATCTAAGTCAAACACTTTCAATAGCATTCAAAGGAAAAGATAGAACATTTCCTTTTCAATAATGCTTGGCAGTTTTGAGTTTAGAGGTAGTTCATTACTGCATATTAATTTCAATAAGGCTCCTTTCTTTACCTAAAGCTTGAATAACCCTAGACTACCAAGAATTTTTCCTTTTTATAGATGAGGCAAGTCACGAAATAGGAAATAGAGATACCAACCAGACACTTTAAATAATCAAGGACTCTTTATCGTAGTAAAAATTCAACTAGATAACAGAAGGCACTATGTTACTTAAATGACTAATCAATTTTCATTTTTGTGCTAGGTGTTTTACATGTGATTTGTTTTAGTCCCCTTAAGAATCTTGACAAATGTATTGCCACCAGGTTTGAGATAAATGTTCCATGTGTAGATCCTGAGGGTTCTTATTAGCATGGACTCAAAAACATATGGTGCCTTAGAGTTGTGCAATAGAGCAGCCTGGAGATTAAGAAACTTGCTCCAAAATCAATCTGACTTACATTAAGGAAACCATAACAAAAAAGGGCCTGAATAAAATTTCCCTCCTGCCCAGGTGTATCATTAAAAAGACATTCTATTGATCAAGCACTGCAATCTTCCCTTCTCAGTTTTCACAATAAAAATCTGGAATTCTAAATTAAGGTAATAGGCTACTTCTCATATATATGTCTGCCCAGAAACCTCATCAAAAGAATTAAAATGTTTTAAAATATATAAACTCATAACAAGAAAGAGAACAGAAAAGAACCATAAGCTGATGAAAGATTTCAAGAAAATACTGTAAAGCATTTTGCATATGGAAGGGTACTATCACAAGAAACAGAAAGATATGTTTCAACCTATAACACAGTCAAGAAGTTTTCCCAGCCCCTTAAGATCAGAGGCTTCAGATTCAGACAAAATAGATCTCCTCTTAATTTTGGAACTTATAGGACCCCAGTTAAGATCTAACTGTCTACTCAACTATCCAAAAACAGAGTATGTTAATCAATAATCCTGTTCATATGTGTAAAGCTCCTAGACAGCTTTCTTTAATCCTATCTAATAAAAGAGAAACATGGTAATTGGCGTACGACCGCTACCCTTCCCATTGGCTAATCAGCGAGATATGCAAATTAACTGCCAGCCAAGATGGCGGCCGGCAGCCAGGCAGCTTGAAACTAACATGAGGCTTGCTGGCTTCAGTGACGGAGGACTCCAACATTCCCCACCTGCCTTGCCGGCCTCTGAGCCTGCAGTTTAAGAAACATTGTAACAAATATAGAAGCTAAACAAAACCCCAGAAACCTGCTTTCAGCGAGCCGGGATCTCAGAGCTGGAGTTGATACAGAGTTTCGATTATAGAACCGAAACAAACCAGATACCTGCTTTCAGGAGCGGAGGCCTAAGATCTGGAGCCTCAGAGCTAAAGCTGGCCCAGAATAAAAAAAGAAAAAAGAAAAAAAGGAGCGGTTGGGAGCTTCCGTCACTGGCCAGCCTGAAAACAGCCCTCAGCCCCTCACCCAGACTGGCCAGGCACCCCAGTGGGGACCCCCACCCTGAAGGGTGTGTGACCAGCTGCAAACAGCCATCATCCCCTCACCCAGGCTGGCAAGGCACCCCAGTGGGGACCCCCACCCTGAAGGGTGTGTGACCAGCTGCAAACAGCCCTCAGCCCCTCACCCAGGCTGGCCAGGCATCCCAGTGGGGACCCCCACCCTGATCCAGGACACTCTTTAGGGCAAACCAGCCAGCCCCCACACGTGCACCAGGCCTCAATCCTATATAGTAGAAGGGTAATATGGCTCCCAGCACCGGGATCAGCGGAGCCGAGAGGCCTCCCGGCACCGGGATTAGCGTGACAGGGGGCAGCGCCCAAACCCTCTGATCACCCTGCAGCTCTGTGTGTGACAGGGGGTGGGGCCACAACCTCCCTATCAGCCCTGCTCTGTTCGTGACAGGGGAAGGCACCCCAACCCCCTAATCAGACCTGCTCTGTGCCTGATAGGGGGGAGCTCGCCAACCCCGATTGCCCTGCAGCTCTGTGTGTGACAGGGTGCGGCGCCCCAACCCCGCCCCCTCTCAACCACGGGCCCTGCTCTGTGTGACGGGGTAGAGCCATAACCTCCCCATCGGCCCTGCCCTGAGTGTGACAGTGGCAGCGCCCCAACCCCCTGATCGGCCCTGCTCTGTGGGTGATAGAGGGTGGCACCCCAACCCCCTGATCCTCCCTGCTCTGTGTGTGACAGGGGGAGGTGCCCCAGCTCCCCTATCATCCCTACTCTCTGAGTGACAGGGGGGAGCTCCCCAAGCCCCTGATGGGCCCTGCTCTGTGCGTGACAGGGGGGAGCTCCCCAACCCCCTGATCGACCCTGCTCTGTGTGTGACAGGTAAGGAGTACCAACCCCCCTGATGGGCCCTGCTCTGTGCGTGACAGGGGGTGGTGCCGCAACCTCCCCATCGACCCTACCTTGAGTGTGACAGGGGGCGGTGCCTCAACCCCCCAATCGGCCCTACCCTGAGCATGACTGAGGGTGGCATTGCAACCTCCCAATCCACCCTGCTCTGTGAATGACAGGGGACGGCGCCCCAACTCCCCAATTGGCCCTGCTCTGAGCCCGACCAGGGGCTGCACCTAGGGATTGGGCCTGCCCTCTGCCACCCGGGAGCAGGCCTAAGCCAGCAGGGTGTTATCTCCCGAGGGGTCCCAGACTGCGAGAGGGCACAGGCCAGGCTGAGGGACCCCCACTTCCCCCCCCGAGTGCACAAATTTTTGTGCACCGGGCCTCTAGTTCTTAAATAATGAACTCTCCAGGAATCACTAGATAGCTAAGGAATAACTATAGAACAAAAGGAAAAGAATAAAATAAACCAAGAAAAAAAATCTGCTCTAGAGGCAACGAAAACAACTTCTGTAAATAAAAAAAATCCAGCTCTAGCCAGTTTGGCTCAGTGGATAGAGCGTTGGCCTGTGGACTGAAGTGTCCCAGGTTTGATTCTGGCTAGGGACACATGCCCGGGTTGCAGGCTCAATCCCAAGTGGGGGGCGTGCAGGAGGCAGCTGATCAATGATTCTCTCTCTCATCATTGATGTTTCTATCTCTCTCTCCCTCTCCCTTTCTCTCTGAAATCAATAAAAACATATTTTTAAAAAATTCAAAATTCAACTCTGATATATTTAGGAAGATTTGAGAAGATATTGCACTCATTACATAAAAAAGGAGGTATGGGAAACATATTTTTTAAAAATCTGATATATAAAAAAGGCTAATATGCTAAGTGTCCGACCATCTGACCAATTGCTATGACACACACTGACCACCAGGGGGCAGACACTCAACGCAGGAGCTGCTGTGACATGCACTGGCTATTTACAGAGACAGCACTGCAGACCTGGCACCCACAAAGCAACACTAGGCTTCCCCCAAGTGGGAAACAGGCCCCACCACCACCCCAGAGTGACATCCCACCAAATCGAAGCCGACGCTGTTGAGACAACATGGCACAAAATGTGACCCACAGTCCAGCCCAGCCCAGCCTGGAAACTGTAGCTGTGGGCACCAGGTAATAACGTCACGTAGGAATGCCCTGTTTCCTCTCCCTAGTGACTAGCCTCTTTGGAGTTTCTTCAGCCCAGGAACCTGACTTGCTTTATAGCCAGGTGCAGTTCAACCAAATGTTTGTCAAGCATTTTCCCATGCCTCATCTCATTTGATCCTTGCAGAAGTCCTGGAATAAGTAGATAGGAGACTCAATGGAATCCTATTTTCTTTTCATTCACTGGAAAACAGAGATTTAGAAAGCTAAGAAACTTGACCCAACTGAAAAAAAAGTAAGAAATGGCTGACCTTGAAAATGACTTCAAATTTTCTCACTGCACAGAATATAGTGAAACAATGCTGCAGTTAAATATTTTACCCTTTGTTCTCCCTGCGTGATCTACAATAATAATCTGCTTCGTGTTGATATTTACTGTGTTGATGACAATGCCTGAAAGAGAAGTTGCGGTGCGTCACTGGGCTGGAAAAAGTTTAGCTAAATCAGAAATCAGTTCTAATTAAGCAAGTTTATTCTATATAAATAAAAGGCTAAGTTGACTCGCACATGTGTGATACATATAAAGCTCTTGCTGGCGCCAATCGCACGCGTGTGTTTCAATCTGTCATTGTCGACTGTGAATTTGGTTGACACTTCTATTATAGAGAAAGAACAAATAGCAACATTAAAATATTTCTTCTAATTAATTTCCTTTCAATGTGCATGAATTCATGCACTGGACCACTAGTACATATTAGGAGGATATGAAGAAACTGAATGGAAATTGGTAGAATCACTATGGACCACAATTTGACACTATTTAATATATGTAAATTTCATCTGATAATAAAAAGCAAAAAAGTAAACAAAGAAAATTGAGAAAATATGAGAAAAGAATAATTAAATGAGTGCTTGATGTGATTACCAAATTACATGTGCTTAGAACATAGAGTAAAAAGGCAAATAGATAAAAGCATACAAGAAGATAATAGACATGTGAATCAAGCAAAGAATTACCTTAATGAGTTTCAAAACAACAGAGAAAAACTAAGGAGAATAAAAGTAAAACAGAATAGGCGAAAATTCCCCATAGATGAAGGGAAACATAAACCTTAAAATGAAAAAGTCTTATAATTTCAAGGAGGATAAATGAAAAAAGACTAACCTGAGACATTTATTCTAGCACCTTTGAATAAGTTCATTGCAAGGAGAATAAATTCACACCAAGATATATCATAATAATTTGGCTGGTGTGGTTCAGTGGTTGAGTATCGACCTATGAACCAGAAAGTAATGATTCCATTTCCTGTCAGGACATATACCTGGGTTGCAGGCTCGATCCCCAGTACAGGGTGTGCAGGAATCAGTGGATCAATGATTCTTTCTCATTATTGATGTTTCTATCTCTCTCTCTCCCTCACCCTTCCTCTCTAAAATTAATACTATATAATAAAAGAGAAACATGCAAATTAACTGTCCTTCCGCTACACTCAAGCCACACCCACCAGCCAATCAGGAGAGAGTATGCAAATTAACCCAACTAAGATGGTTGCGGCCATGGAGCTGGAGCGAGCAGGAGGCTTGGGTTGCCCCCTGTGATGGAGGAAGCCAAGCTTCCCACCTGCCCTGGCCGGCCCTGGGCTACGCTCAAGGCTACAAAGTTTCAATTATAGAAGATAAATAAATCCCAGATACCTGCTTACAGCCGGCTATGGCCTCTGCTCACGGTGGGGCTGGGAGCCTGGGTTGCCAGGGACCTGGCCTCCTCTCAAGGCTACAAAGTTTCAATTATAGAAGATAAATAAATCCCAGAAAAAGGAAAAATAAGAAAAAAAGGAGAGGCTGGGAGCTTGGGTGGCCGGGGGGGGGGGGGGGGGGCGTGGCCAGCCTGAAAACAGACATCAGCCCCTCACCCAGGCTGGCCAGGCACCCCAGTAGGGACCCCCACCCTGAAGGTGGTGTGGCCAACCTGAAAATGGCCATCAGCCCCTCACCCAGGCTGGCCAGGCTCCCCAGCGGGACCCCCACCCTGATCCACGACACCCTTCAGGGCAAACCAGCTGGCCCCCACCAGGCCTCTATCCTATATAATAAAAGGATAATATGCAAATTGACCCTAACAGCAGAACCACTGGGAATGACTGGTCACTATGACACACACTGACCACTAGGGGGCAGATGCTCAATGCAGGAGCTGCCCCCTGGTGGTCAGTGCACTCCCACAGGGGGAGCTCTGCTCAGCCACAAGCCAGGCTGATGGCTGCCAGCACAGTGGTGGTGGTGGGAGCCTCTCCCGCCTCCTCAGCAGCACTAAGGATGTCAGACTGCAGCTTAGGCCTGCTCCCCGCTGGCAAGTGGACATCCCCCGAGGGCTCCCAGGCTGCCAGAGGGATGTCTGACTGCCAGCTTAGGCCCGATCCCCCGGGAAGCGGGCCTAAGCCAGCAGGTGGTCATCCCCTGAGGGGTCCCAGACTGTGAGAGGGCACAGGCCAGGCTGAGGGACCTCCCCCCCCCCCCCCGCCCTGAGTGCACAAATTTTTGTGCACCGGGCCTCTAGTAAAAATATATTTAAGAAAGGTATATCGTAACAAATTTTCAAAAATGAGGCATAACTAAAAAATTTAATAATTTCTGAAGCAAACAAATAATTCTGGCACCAAAAAATTAAGATCAGACTGACATTTTCATCTTCTCATGAGCAACACTGAAGGTTAGATGGTGAATTCTTGGAAGATTTGGTTCCTATACCCAGCAAAACTATCAACCATAACAGCAACATGATAATATACAGCTATTCAAACAAATAAAAAATAAAACTACCACCCACTAAAAAATAAAATTACCACCCACATATCTTAGTTTCTTTAGAGGAGAAAAGCAAATAATAGAAGATGTTGGGTTAAAAATCATTGCAACTTACTCAAGAGTTCAATGAATGTAATCCAGGAAAGAAGCTGCACAAAAGGACTAGAATAGAATCTATTCAAATTAAACAGAAAGTGATTGGGATCCAAGGGAAACATCTTCAAGCACAGAAATGAAATGGAAGCTTCTCATACAAAGAATGAGAATACGTGGTGAAGAAAGTACAACATGGAAGGACTAGGTGACAAAAGCATATGTACCTCTTCCTCAAAATAAATCAGAAAGTCCTTTGTGAAAGTGTGGAGGGGTTAAAGACATTGTAAGAAGCACATGGTCCAAAAAATAAAGCACAGTAAAATATAATTTTTTGTCATTGTAGAGGAAGTAAAAAAGAATCAATTTGATGTTAATATTACAAATTGGACAACTTGTAAGTAAAGGTCCAGCTAAGAGAAGGTAGGAGCAGATTTGGTTT